>NC_080840.1:57339526-57645860 GCF_030435755.1 Ochotona princeps
TGCAGCAAAGCCCCTGGGTGTTGGGGAGGGATGGAACAGTGATTTTGCATGTGCCATGCCAAGGAAGAGCTCACTTCCAGCTCAGCGCATTGCACTGGTCCCATTGGAAAAAAGAATGCTGACTTGGTATTCCACATGACTTGGTACCAAACATGTTCAGGTTGCCCCTTGACCTAACTACCTGCAGGTTTTGACAGTAAGAGAAAATAACAAAATCCATGCAACAAGCACCACTGACTGTCCTGTGATTTAGCTCAATGTTACAGTTACAATGTTACAATCCTGGGTGCTGCTGAAACTGTGAGCAGGAGAAAGATTGAGCAGGTAACAATTCTGCTGTAACATGGGATCACAGGGGACGAAGTGGCAACCCAAGAGTCAATGCTGTGAAGGCCGAGGTAGAAGTGTACCATGGGAGCCTGGGCCTGAAACTTTTTTGAGAAAGTGGCACAAGTGACACAGAGAACCAGGCACTGAGTAGGCTAAGCAAAGCAGACATGTAGACTTGAAAATGATACAGTTTAAACATCGGCCGCAAGAAGAAGAATCTGCAAACTAGATTTGGAATGACCAAGGGCAAAAGAAAAGGCACAGATACAGTAAATGAGATTACTGATGTATCCCCAGAAAAGGCAAAAAAAAAAAAAAAAAAAAGACTATTTCAACTTCAGAATTAACTGAGCAAGACATTGTGGAATAGTTGGATGAAAAAATTTTTTAAAATCATTATAAATCTCCTTAAAAATAATGAGAAACATATACAGGAGTTCAAGGAATTAAAGAATACACAGGAAATAGCCACACTGACACAAAATCAAACTGAAATAAAGAATAGGAAACAGCAAATTAAGAATTCAGTGGAAACACTCAATAATAGAATTAGTTAGGCAGAAGAGAAAGATTCAAAACTGGAAGATACCTCCTGTGAAAATGCTGAAGCAGTCAAAAAGCTGGAAGAGGAGCTGAGTAAAGCTAAGAAAATCACCTAAGAATTGAGTGTCATCATCAAAAAACTCAACATAAGGGTTATTTAAGTTCTTGAAGACATGGAAAGAGAAGCTATTTTAAAGATGTATTCAATAAGCCCGGCGGCGTGGCCTAGCCCTGAATGTGCCAAGATCCCATATGGGCACCAGTTCTAATCCCGACCCCTCCACTTCCCATCCAGCTCCCTGCTTGTGGCCTGGGAAAGCAGTAGCAGACAGCCCAATGCTTTGGGTTCCTGCACCTGTGTGGGAGACCTGGAAGAAGTTACTGGCTCCTGGCTCCTGGCTCCTGGCTTCAGATCGGCACAGCACTGGCCATTGCGCTCTCTTGGGGAGATTCATCAGATGGAAGATCTTCCTCTCTAACTCTCCTCCTCTCTGTATATCTGACTTTGTAATAAAAATCAATAAATCTTTTTTTAAAAAGATGTCTTCAATGAAATAATAAACATGAACTTCCCCAATATGACAAAGAGGGGACCCAAATACAGGAAAGGAATAGAACCCCAAATAGACACAATCAGAAGAAACCCTTACCACAGCACATCATAATCAAGCTCTCTTGGCTGAAAATAAAGAAAAGCAAATTAATTTTTAGAGGAACAGCACTCAGATTCACATCTGACCTCACAAAGAAAACCTTATAGACTGAAAGAGAATGGACTGACATATTACAAATCCTGAAACAACAAGAAATAACAAAGCTTATCTGGAAAATGGAACAAATGGACTTAAATGATAACTACAGAGGCTTTCATCTTACAAACAGAATACACATTTTTTCATTACATGGAAACTGTTCTAGGATTGATCATATTGCAGGCCATTGCTGATGGTATGTTGGAGCTTTCAATTGACTGGGATGATACTCTGCTGGCTCTGTCTTCAGACCAGAGAGGGTATACCTAAGAAGACGTTGAACTTGACTGGACAATAAGATGCTGGACTCTATGTTTGGTATACGCTTGCAATGGGGGAATCTCAACTGAACTTGAGCTGTGGTTATGCAACAAGGTGGAGGAATCCACCATGGTGGGAGGGTTTGGGGAGGGGTGGGGAGAACCCAAGTACCTATGAAACTGTGTCACATAATACAATGTAATTAATGAAGTAAAAATAATAAATAATAAAAAATAATAAATCAAAAAAATTAAAAAAGAGTATAAATAGCAAAAAAAATTTTTTTTTCTAGAAAAAAAAAAAAACATTGAAATCATACCGTGCATCTTCTGAGACCATCATGGAGTCAGAATGGAGACCAGCAAGTCAAAAAATCACAGAGGATATGCAAACATTTGGAGACTGAACAACATGCTGCTGACTGAACAATGGGTTAAAAAGAAACCAATACGGAAATAAAAATATCCTTGAAATGAAGGAAACACCAATGCAACATTTCAAAACTTGTGGGACAAAGCCAATGAAGTGCTAAGAGGAAAGTTTATTAGAAAGTTTATTATATATCCAGAAAATAGAAAGGCACCAGATAAATGAATTAACTATACATCTGAACGAGTTAGAAAAACAATAGCAAAATAATCCCAAAATCAGCAGAAAAAAAGAAATAATACAAATAAGGAAAGAACAATATATAAGATCAATGAGTTAAAGTGTTGGTCTTTCAAGAAAATTCACAAAATAGGTAAACCACTAACCCAACTATTTAAAAAAAGGGATAAGAAAGAGACACAAGTCTACAGAATCAGAGACAAATATGCATATATAACAACAAATACTCCAGACATGCATAAAATAATCAGAAACTATACCAGCAACTATATGTAAATAAATCAGAAGATCTAGAATAAATAGATATCTAGATACAGAAAATTTACCAAAGTTGAACCAGGAGGTAATTGAAAAATCTAAATAGACCAATAACCAGGGCAAAGATTGAATCTGTAATTAAATCCTTCCCCACCAAGAAAAAAAAAAAAGCTCAGGACGAGATGGTTTCATTGCTGAATTTTACCCAACATTCCAAGAAATACTTCACCAAATCCTCCACAAGCAACAGTAGGAAGGGAGTCAGTCCTTCCAAAAACTTTCTATTACGCCAACATCATCATAATACCAAAAACCAGATAGAGATACAATAGAGAAAGAGAAATACAGACCAACATAGATGCAAAAATCCTCAACAGAATATTGGCAAACAGAAGTCACAATATATTATTAACAGATTATTAACCTGTACCAGGTGGGATTTATTCCCAGCAAAAAAGAATGCCTAAGGTGTTTTTAAAGATCCCAGAGAATCTTAAAACAAAATGTTAAATTTATTTTTCCTCATTGGGAAAGAAGGATAAAATAAAATATAAACCGCATTTCAGTAATACACAGTTTATCTTAATTCTCTATTCGTTCAAGAGACTGATTTATAATCACTTACTGTGTTCTAATGTTGGCAGAGAAACCGATTATTTCTCTAATTGAATTGACCTATAAATTTTCATACTTCAAAAGCTTTCATAAATAAATATTAATCAGAACCTCTCACAGAACTGTGAACAAAAAATATACATTTGAGTTCAACCAAGAAACAAATAAGTATTATCAGACTGCTGCTAAATTTGATATTGGGGAATAAAGAAGGTAAATAGCTCATTTCATGGCAGTTTACAAACTGCCAAAATTACAGTGGATCATTTGTCGCTAGACTAAAAAAAGTAAGATATTAATTGAGTTTCAATTAAATTGGCTTTTCCAGAGGCCTTTTTTGTCCATATAACTTTTGAATTTTGCAATTCAAATTCAAAATATGGTATAATTCAATTTAAATCTGCTGTTTCATATAGATACATCCATCACTGCTAATCAAGGAATATGTGCATAGGGATATACTCTTAATACGTGTCACATTTATTATTTCATTTAAACTACTTTAAATGCTACAGATACAAAACTGAAAGCTAGGCTGATCATTTAAAATTTTCCACTTTTTAAAAAAAATTATTTGTTTTTCTGTATTAGAAAGGCAGAGAGAGAGAGAGAGAGAGAGAGAGAGAGAGAGAAAGAGCACATGTGAGAAAGAAAGAAGCTGGGGGAGGAGGGTCATATCCACTCATTCACTAGCTGAATACCTGCAATGTCTGGTCCAAGCCTCAAGTCAAAACAAGGAGCCAAGGATTCCATAGAGGTCTCTCTCATGAGTGGCAGGGACTGGCCAAGACAAGTAAGCCACCACCTGCTGTCTCCCAGAATGCACTAGCAGAAACCTGAATGGGAAATGAAGCAACCAGAATGTCAATTACCACTCAAGTATGAGAAGCCAGATCCTAACTGGTCAGTTAAACAGCTGGACCAAATGCCCAACCCTTTTACTTTGCTCCACTGTATTCATCATTTCTGATATATCAGCTTTCATTTGACTCTTTTCCAGTGTGACATATTCCTTTGATTCTTTGAAGGACTGTTTTACAATCTTCTTCTTGTTGCTGAGAAGAAGCTTTAAAACAAGTGTTTTGAAAACAAAAAATCTAGAATAGATAGACAGAGAACAACAAGGAAAGCTTAGAATCAGACAAGAAACGGTCAGCATGGATGCACTCATACCTCACTAGGTGGGACACAAAGATTAGTTACTCCTCACTAGGGTATTGAAGATTTCTCTGCACACCCCTCCTAAAACTGTTTAAACTGTTGACACGTCTTGTTACAGTTATAAAGTTAGACTACCCAAAAAACAGCCAGGTTCAGCAAAATCATGCTTCAACACTAGAAAATGCTAAATACTAAAATTAAAATAGACAAGAGACAGATGAATAATAATCTATAGCCATTTTAAGGTGTATAGAACCCGGTTGTATATAAATTAATAATTGAAATGTCAATGAAGAAGTCATAGGATGTGGTTCAGAACTTGCATTCTTTTTTTTTTTTAACATATTGGTTACTCAATACCATGTCAACTAATTCCATAACATTATAAATTGCTACTGATGTTAGGTCGGGGCTCTTAATTGACCTTCAGACCAGAAATGGTCTCCCCAAGAAACCGTTGAACTTCTCTGGACAATAAGATGCTGGACTTTATGCTTGGTAGATGCTTGCAATGAAAGAATCTCAACTGAATTTGAACTGTGGTAATGCAACAAGGTGGAGGAATCCACCATGGTGGGAGGGAGGGTTTGGAGAGGGGTGGGAGGAATCCCAGTGCCTATAAAACTGTGTCACATAATGCAATGTAATAAAAAAAAAAACAAAAAAAAAGTGTTTTGAACTCTGTATCCCCCGTGTTATCAGTATATTCCTCAGTTAGCTTTGAGGTTGGCAAAGGCTATTGCTCCTTTGCAGGGAAGTCTTCAGTAATATTCATTGCACCTTTGTCTCTTCTTTTGTTCTTGGTCATTGTACTTCTTGTTATCAGATTCTTCTCCTTGAAGCAAGTTTCTAAGCTATGTCACCCACAAATCTACAGTTCAGTTTTACTTATTGTAGTTGGTACATGCTCTTTGTTTGCAGTCACTGTGCCACTCACTGCAGCGAGTTCCAAGTCTGGGTTCTTATGTTAGATTTCCACCATGATCTCGGTAGCCCCAGCTCCTGGCTCACCACTCTCCAGCTCCTATGATGCTGTGGTGAGGCTGCCTGTTTGTTCATTTGAAAAAATAAGCATGTTGGGGAACCAGTGTTGAGGTATAGCTAGTAAAACTGCCACCCGCAATGTAGCATCCCAAATGGGTGTCAATTCATACCCTAGGTATTCCTCCTTTCGTTCAGCTCCCTGATATTGCCTTAGGGAAAGTAGCAGAAAATGCCTAAGTGTTTAGGTTCCTGCTTCACACTTGGGAAAACTGAATCCTGGCCCAGCCAAGCCTAGCCTAGCCCAGGTTTTGTGGCCTTGAGGTGTGTAAACCAGAAGATGGAATGCTTGAGTAATTTACTCATATTTATGTCATACTTTTACTTATGCTTACTCATGAGAATAATTACCTATTCATATACTTTTGGGTTGCTTAGATTTTTTTTCTCATGACTTGTCTGTTCATATCTTTGTTATATTTTGCCTTGGATTTTTAGTATTTATCAATTTATAAAAATTTTGCCGATATAGATGAGTACTCACATTATTATTTAAAAGCTGACAAAATGTACAAATAACATATGGAAACCAATGGTTATTGTTTCCTTTTCTGCAGTGTCTTTACTATGTGAGAAATTTTGTTATAATGTCAAATTCAAAAAATGTATTATTTCTTAAGGTTTGAACCCTTGAAACCACTTCAATAAATCCTTGATTCTGAGGTCAAAAAGTTATTTTTCAATTGCTTTCTTATAAAATTTAAAAATTTGACTTCTGCTTTTGTGATCTTCTGTCCATCTGGAATTCATTTTGTGCTAAAGCAATATCCTGTCTTGTTTTGATGCTTTTCTGAAAAGCCAGTTGTCCTTGTACCATTTATTGAATCCTTTATTTATTATGACATCTCAAAAACATACAAGTTTCTTGAGTCTGTTTCAAGGTACTTGATTCTATTACATTGATCTGTTTGTCTTTTCTTCTATATTTTGACTTCAATACACTACTTTTTTTTCTTGGAGACTAGTTATCTGGTGATTGTTCTCTCCATTATTGTTTTTCCAAAATTTTCATAGTCTTTATTCTTGTATGTGAACATGCTAAAATCTGACTGGTTAACTTTAATTTTAAAGAAGCAGTAAGATTTAACAATTATATGAATTTGGGGGAGGAAGAACAGGGAACTTTTAAAAAGAAATCTTTTAAAGGCTAGCTTCAGTGTGCTCAGCTCTGGCTGTAAGAAGCACTTGGAGAGTGAATCAACAATTTGCATTTTTTTGGTTTATTTTCATCAACTTGAAAGGTAAAGTGACAGAGGGAAGCTCAGTTTAAACAAGAAATATGTTGAATCTCTACATAAGCAGAAGAGCTATTTCTGTAAAAAGCCACAAACTACTTCCTAAGTAACCCATGGACGCAGCTGGTTCCTGCTAGAGACAGAAACAATCACTTCAAAGCATCCTTTAGCCACCTGGATCACTACTACTTTCGTTAACAAGTAAGTTGTCTATTACTAAGCTAGCAATGGTATAACTAACCTATAATGCCTTCATTCTCATTATCACCTACTGTTAGAGCAGCTATGATGAGAAGTAATAAGTCATTAAAAACTTTCCTCAGAGATTCTGTTCCAAGCCTTTTCATTTTTGTTATGAATTGATATGCGTGTCCTGCTTCCTCATTCCAGAAAAAGACATTTTCTAAATTCCAGTGACTGTGAATGTGACCCTATTTGAAAAATAAATTTGCAGATTCAGTAGGGTAGGGCCCAATGTACTATGGCTGGTATTCTTATTAGAAGATTGGCATGTGGTGCCTGGGAAAAAGGAAGAACACCACCTGATGATGGAGACAGAGTCATTTGCTCTATCTGCAAGCTAAAGAATTCCAAAGATTCTGCCAGTATCTGGGAGAGAGATATGGAACACATCTTCCCTCTGAGCTCTCAGAAATCAACCCTGTGACCTCATGACTCCAAGTTCTAGTCTCCAGAACTGTGAGACAGAGCATTCCTATTGTGTGAAGACTCCTAGTTCATGCTACTTGATTCCAGTGTCCATGCAAAATGAACCCCGCCTTAGAAACCATTTCATGTCATATTGGTTTTCTTATCATCTAAAGGGGTGGGTGGTTCTGACCATGTCATAGGCAATCTCCTTAGGGGTTACTCTACGTTATCCCTTGCTAACTTCAGACAATCACCCAAGGACCAGGATTCTCCTATTGTTGACTGTGTTAGTCCTCTATTAGACCTATTAGACCACACCACAGCTCTTTCTCTAATCACTTCCTTCCTTTCTCTCAGGACACAGTGGTACCCATCTTCTATTACTTTGTACTTTTAGGAGACAGGGATCTCTTCAAAATGCGATCACAAATTTCAAAATTTTTTTGAAGAATTCATTACAAACACACACACACACACACACACACCAGGGTAATTCAAATCCAGAGAATGAAAATGAATCCTGTGAATACTTTTCGTATTTCAACCCTGACTCTTGGCAGAGGTTTTCTGTGAAACTTGGGAAAGAACCCTTTATCTTGCCATATCTCCATTTAATAATATTGACTTACTTTACTGGGATGTTTTGAAGGTTGAGCAATGTTGAATCAAAAAACACTGGGGAACTATGGGGATAAATGCAAAGTTTTTTTTTTTAAAAAGGATGACATTTCTTGACCAAAGTAAGAAGTGCAGGTTTTGATTAATTCACTTTATTCTCTAAGCACATACCGCTCCCATGAGATCTTGTAAGAAACAAACTTCATTAAATCTGCAGCAACAGAAAGTCACTTTGCAAGGCATGATTGATTATCTTTTGCTGATTTCAAATTATCCACATTTCAGTCACTATATTAATGATAACAGCATGATGGAACAATGTTTCTGCTTCCATGCCTTACCTATTCACATTTCTTTCTTTTCTCCTGCAGTATTAGAGGAAGAACTGTCAGAATTTATCATGGTCCTGATATGTAATATATTACAGCTCTTTAAGCCACAGACAGCCTCTGTGTTTAGAGTAACCCTGATGTCTCCTTTGTTTGGATTCTTTGGCTACTATATCATTTGGGGAGGAGAAAGGGTCAACATAATTCATTTCACATCCTTATTTAAAAGGTCCAAAGTTGTTTACCTTCACGAGGATGCAGATTGGGCCATAAAAGTTCTGCCCAGATAATGGAAGACATAAGTCAAGTTCTTTGGTTATTTCATGTTAAGAGGAACTTGCTTGCTGCTGCTGCTTCTTTCATTGTCCTGGTTGAACACTGCTGTTGCATCGCAATCCTAAAGTTATTCATTAATTTCCTAATTGCTAATTTATGTAATTTTCTTAATTGCCAAATTATGTTGGGCAGATTTCTCCTCCAAAAACCTTGGACTCAGAACATTAACATGCCAATGGTAAATGGAGCTAACATTCGATTACTCCATTGCACACCCCTTTCCCCCATCAGAGGATAGGTGATCTTCATGCTTTCCTTGTGGAGAGATGCAACACTCTGAGCCTACTGTGCACTGATAGACGCAGAGTAGACCTGTTGGCCACTGGAGGCTTTTTGCCCCCATTCCATGTTTGCTGTTGGCTTGAAGATAGTCTCCAGACAGCTGAGCTCATTTCTGGTTTGCCCTCTAAAGAAGTCCTAGAGGAGGGTTGTGATGTGGCATCTTACTTTGCAGCTGCTGCAGATGAGGAAGCATGGTGATCTGCAAGTTAACAGGGCCTCCTGTGGAAGCCTTCTGCCTGGTTCTGAGAGGCAGGCTATCCTCACGCCTTAGAGCCTGGCATGTTGAATTCTCTATCTTACCTCATCATCTACCCCCAAACGTGAGGTGGGGATTCCTGTATGGGTTTGCTTTGCTGGTTCCTAAAACTGTCCCATTCCTTCCTTCTTTATTGCTCCTAAACTGCTATCACAGGGAACCTAAGGCATCTTTCAGGTCTCTCAGAATCTAAAATTATTACAAATACCCAAAACTTACATATTTTAACAGAAAGTGTCTGTGCTTTCTCTTTAGTAATGTGTTTATATCAGTTATTGCAGCATTCTTATGAATCCAAACTTACAAGTGGAGTCATCCCCTCTTTTCTTTAAACATATGATAGCAATTACTTAGTTATTTCACTTGTTAGAGGCAGAGAGAAAACGAGATCTCCTATCCCCTGATCACTCCCCAATGACTGTACTGTTTGGTCAAAACCAAGAGCCAGGGACAAAATCCAGGTCTCCTACACAGATATCAGGGACCCAAGTACTCACATCATTCCCAGTTGCCTCCACAAGACACTAGAATCAGGACTAGAGCTGGGGCTCTGACCAAACATTCTGGTATGAGATATGAATGTCCACAACATTTTCTTACCTGCTGCATCAAAACCTACCCTGAACAAAAATTTAAAAGGTGAGAAATAGTCACTACCAACCTTAGGAATGCTTCTCAAAATTTGGTGTCCTTAAAGTAAGCATATTCTTCTGAAACAAAAGAATATGCTCATCTAACAATTTTGGAAAAAAAATAAGGTGGGGAGATAGTAAAGGATGAAGAGATGGAGAAAAATGGAACCCCATTGTTTCTAAATTTGTATCATGAAAAATATGAAGACTACTCATTTAAAAAATAAAAATTTCTAGGAGTAATTATTCAAGCTGTATAGCTCCTGATCAGCAATGGCAATACTGACAGAAGGTGAACTTAATGTATTTTGAGGATAATTGCCCCCCTCCAACACAACTATAATCAGTTCCTTCCATATTTATTCAAGATGTAAATATGCTATACAGGAACTGTTATTTTGCCATGACTCCTGTGACCAATAGATTGTAGAAGTTATGCCATGGTTTTAACTGGCAACTTATACCCAATTTGCTTGGAACTATCACTATGGGCGAAGTTAGTAGCCTAAGTGTAATTACCGGAGTAAGAAAGCCCAAGCTGACTTCCGTGGAGGGGCTGGATGGGAAACATGCTTATCCAGCCCAAGCTAGGAGAGTCAGGTAAGTCAGTGAAGAAGACTTCAAATAATTTTCCCCTCACTACCATCAAACTGTAACTACGTAAGAGTTGGCAAATGAGAATCACTCCTCTCAACTGTGCCTCATTAACCCCCAACAACTATAAGATATAACCACACAAGGAATAATATTTTAAGCCACAAGACTGTGAGAGTCTCTAGAAACAAATAGATTCTCATGTAAATCTCAATGTACCATACTTCAATAAATACTGTATCATGCTATCAGTCAATGACACTATAGTGTTACAGATTTTAAGCTATGGGTGACTTAAACACTTTAGTCCAACTCCGTTGCTTCACTCAACAGAAAACTACTGGTTTTATACTATCTCTATGATGTGTTTAGCAACTCATCAACATCTTACTATGAGCTCATTCACATTTTTCATCTCATAGGAGCTCAATGTTTCCAAGGTTAATTGTTTGCCTGACCAATATGATCCCAGTCTTGCAATTCATGCAGAAAACAAAACAAAACAAAACAAAAAGACAGGTAATGTGTCATGCTCAATCTGAACATTTCCACCATAGATTTCACTCTTGCTGCCAAGAAAGATACCAATGTTTAAAAACATACCATATTCCAAGATACTGACATGCTAACTCCTATCCTCCCTATGCTTTCCTATGAAAATTCCTCTAAAACCATTGCTCTATTCAGATCTCTAATTCACATACTTCATCATCTTTCTGAAAAGCTTAGCCTCTAATAGTGTCCGTCACCAAATCTTAGATGGTCAATATTGGAATTGTTTCTCTCTCTCTTTTTTAATTTATTTATTTTTATTGGAAAGCCAGATTTACAGAGAGAAGGAGAGACAAGATCTTTCATCTGCTGGTTCACTCCCCAAGTGGCCACAATGTCCAGGATTGAGTCTATCCACAGCCAGGAGTCAGGAGTCTCCTTGGGGTCTCCCACATGGGTGCAGAGTCCCGAGACTTTAGACTGTCCTCAACTGCTTTTCCAGGCCACAAACAGGGAGGTGGAAGGGAAGCAGAGCACCAGGGATAGGAGCCAGCACCCATATGGGATCCTGGTGCAGGCAAGTTGAGGACTTTAGCCACTAGGCTACCGTGCTGGGCCTTAACTTCACTGGTGAACCAAGAATAATTATAGTGTCATGCAGGTTTCTGGGCATTCTAGCTTGGCTGCCATTGTGAAGATGTTCTCCTGTTCTTGATTCTAGAGTAGCAATTTGCTTAAAAATGCAAATAGGTGCCTCCTTTGAAATGGCCAGATAGCTGTCGTCATCCTTTCTCCTTAAGAGCCACATTTCTCTTGTGGATTCTCTTGTGGGGAGGCAGGGTCACCCTGCTCTCAACTCCAACCTGGATTGGCATGCTGTGTTACATTTCTCCATTTGAAAAATACTTTGTGTTATAAAAAAAATGTTCATGTATATGCACAAATGGAATAACAGCAAATTCCCTGTTTCTCCACTCTCCCACCTCAATATTTGTGAAAAACATGGTCAAATTTTCATTTTTGTGATCTTTCTTCCCATACCCATCCTCCTGCACCCAATGTATTAATTTTGAAAAACTTCTTAAATTTTGTTAGAAGTCTTTTATTTTGTATCACCAAGCTGTAAAGACTTTTAGAAAAATAACATCACTATTGTAAAGATCAATAGTTACTTGGTTAGTAATAGTATCTCCTTAATATCCCAATGTATCCTATCAGTGTTTAAATACCCTCTACTGCCTCATATATTTTTAAGTTTGTGAAAATAAAGGTGAAAATAAAGTCCTTGCATTTATTAGGCTGGTAATTCTCTTTTTCTTAGGATTGGCATCGCAGCATGGTGGGTAAAGCCCTACCTGCAATGCGAGTATTTCATACAGACACTTGGCACATATCCTGGCTGCTACACTTTGGATTCAGCTCCCTGCCAATGTGACAGAGCTGCAGGAAGCTTCTTGCTCCTGACTTTGTCATGGCCCAGCCCTGGCCATTCCAGTCATGTGGGAAGTACACTGGGGGATGGAAGATCACTGTCTCTCCCTCTTTCTGTAACTCTTGGAAATAATCTGATTTTTTTTCTAAAGCCCCTTTGTTTTGCTCTGTTTTTGTTCCTCCAGTATTCATTCGTAAGTGTTTTATTGCTTATATGCCTACAATATTTTTTCCAAATACTTTTTATTTTTTGCATATGTATTATAAAGTGCTAGTTAAATATGTTAATCTGATAAGATCTAAGAATAATGGCTTTTAATGTTTTTTTTCATTTTTTCAAATCCAGGTCAAGAGTAGCAGACTTCTTTAATACTTTGTGTTGTTATTGCTGGTGAATAACAAAATGCCCAAAATTTATTTGAAACAGTACACATTTAGTACTTCACCAAACCTTTGGTTCAGGATCCTAAGCCAAATATGATGAATCGTTTGCCTAGGGCATTTCACAGGCTTCAATTTCAACACTGGAGGGCATCTTTTGTGGCACCCACCTCAAATGAAAAGGATATTATTTCTTCTTCATGTCTAGGGGCAGGCCAGGCTGGGCCAGGTTGTAGCACCCTCTGGCACACACAAGAGCCAGGCCAGGATGTAGGCCATGCTAGCTGGGCTAGGTTGCAACAGCTGAGATTTTAGATGGCCCATGTCAGGCTGAATTGAAGCATCTACCAGCATATGCAAGATCCAGGTTGTGCTAGGTTGCTACAGCTATTGGAATGCATAAGACCCAGAATGGGTATGGGCCAGCCAAACTAGGCTACATTGAAAAAAAAAGAAAAGAAAAAAATTTTAAATTAAAAATTGTTGGAGATTGAGTTCTTCTTCCATATTTCAGGATCAGTTGCTGGCGTTGCCACCCCTACCCCCTACTTTGTTATTCAATAATTCTGCTATTGTGCCCAAGAACATGCATTTCTAACAGTTTGCTGGGTGCTGTGGATATATTTGAAAACTCCAGTTTGAGAAACAGTGCTAATGTATTGTCCAATGCACCTTACCATGCAGCAAAATGTGATAGGTTAAAGTGAAGAAATCAAGTTTATGAATTCTGCAGGACATGAACTTTACCAATACCCAGTCCAATTGCAATTGGTCACAGACTCAATATCAGTGCAACTGATCCTCCCAGTATTATTCCATTTTTCTAGGGCTGTACAGATACTCTGTCTACAAGGGAGAGTATGTACAGTTGTTTTTAGAAAAACCAGAAGCCATGAAGAATTGAGATATTGAGGAGTAGGACTAAAGTTCACAAGGCTCAATATAACACTGTGAGAAAAGTTGAATGTGACATTATAATCGACTAGTCATTAGCACTAACAATTTTTTAATTAGAGGGCAATCATTAAGATGTCTTTTGGAGCATTTACACGTTTCACCACTCAGAATCATCCATTGTTACTAGTGAAGAATAATTTGTTCCAGATGGTTGCAAGATATAATTTGTAATGATCTTCCTTAAACACAAGCAGTAGGTATTTTGTCCTGTTTTTATCATTTTGATTTGTTAGGTTGTATTTCATACATATATTTACTATTTACATCATTCATAATTATAAGCAGAAAGTAAATCCCTGATTCTAATAAAATAAATAATCTCAATGCAATCATGAATCCCTAGGGGGTTTGATTTGTGAAGCTGTGGATTAAGCCACCACTAGCAATGCCTGCTTCTCTTAAAGCCTATCTGGCTGATCCACTTCCCAATTCAGCGCCATGCTAATGACCTGGGAAATGTTTGGGTTCCTTCCATCCATGTGAGACCCAGATGGGATTCTAGATTCCAAGCTTCAGCTTATCCCAGAAACAACCATTACAGCTATATGGAAAGTGAAACAATGAAGAGAAAATCTCTTTGTGTGTCACTCTTTATTTCAAATAAGTGTATCTTTAATGATGAGTGAGTGATTTAAATACGATTTCTATTGCAAATAAGTCCCCAAGCTATTGTTGTTCTGCAAAGACCCTGAGTCACTCCTGCTTCCGGCCTCATAGGCCATCTTGAGGGTGCTCTTCCTGTGACGACGCTACTCCTTGTTGTACAGAAGCTAGAACAGAGACAAAGCAGGTACCACACTCTGCCCCTTCCAGAACCATCAGCTTAGTTAACTCTTTAACCTACCTGGTCTCCTGTATTTGTAACAGCACAAAAAAATGCACACATGCACCAGAAAATGCACTCCTACACCAATATTCTCAGCTTTACTTAGTCTGTGAGTACTATGAAGAGTCAATGAGTCATGTGTAGTTAGGAAAAAGCCACGGATAAGAAAAAATGGGGGCATATTCTCCCCAACATGAATCCTAGATCTAGCCTTCTCAGTCACTTTGCAGAAGAAAAGTTGTCTTGAAATATTTGACCTTAGCTCCTTTACTCTTCTGACAACTTCTGCTATTTAGCGTATCTACCAAACATAGTTTTTCTTTCTTCCATGCTTATGCACATGATTTTGGTGTCTGTTAGGTTAGGCCATATGAAGTTACCATATTTAAGAATGTTTGACCTGCAAAGACAATTTTATATTGCACAGCCTAGAAACATCTACAGTACTGCTGAGGGTTGTTCAAAAATTATATGGAACATGCATATGGTAAGAAAATAGGTATGCATTTCAATATTTTAAGATTTATTTTGTTTTTATTGTAAAGTCAGATACACAGAGAAGAGGAGAGACTGAGAGGAAGATCTTCTGTCTGCTGATTCACTCCCCAAGTGATCACAATGACTAGAGCTAAACTGATCCAAAGCTAGGAGCTTGGAGCCTCTTTCAAGTCTCCTGCGTGGGTATAGGGTCCCAGAGCTTTGGGCCATCCTCGACTGCTTTCCCAGGCCATAGGCAGGGAGCTGGATGGGAAGCAGGGCCACCAGGATTAGAACTGGCACCCATATGGGATTCCGGCGTATGCCAAGTGAGGACATTAGAAGCTAGTCTACTGTGCCAGGACCAGCATTTTGATATTTTAAGAAAAAAATATTTATTTGAAATCAGAGAGAGAGAGAGAGAGAGAGAGGGGGGAGAGAGAGAGAGAGAGAGAGAGAGAGAGAGAGAGAGAGAGAGAGAGGCTATTTTCTATCTGCTGTCCCACTACCCAAATGGCTGAAATGGCTAGTACTGGGCCAGGCGCCAGGAATTCATTCAGATATCCCGTGTGAGTGCAGTGGCCTAAGCACTTGATCCATCTTCTGTTGCTTTTCTCAGGCAAGTAGCGAGGATATGGATCAGAAGTGGATGATCCAGGACATGAACCAGCGCCAATATGGAATGTCAGCACTGTAGGCAGTGGCCCAATCTCCTTTGTCACCAGCCCCGCAATTTTCTTTTAAAATAAGACTAAGTTTTTCTTGTAATTCTGCTTTTTTCTGTGAACCTTTTGAAAGGCAGAGACAGAGTTTTCATCTCTTTATGCATGATAGTCAGTGTTAACCTAGGCTGAAACCAAGAGCCCAGAATTCCTTCAGGGTCTCCTGTGTGAGTGGCAGGGACCCAGGTTCTTCAGCCATTCCAGATGTACATTAGTAAGAAATCAGATTTACAGTGAAAGTGGGGTAAATTAAACCTCTCCCTGCAACATTGGCATCCCATATGGGTACTGTTTTGAGTCCTGCCTCTGCACTTCTGATACAATGACCCAATAATGGCCAGGGAAATCAGCTGAAGATAGCAAAAGTGGTTGGGCCCCTGCACCAATGTCGGAGACCTATAAGAAACTCTTGGGTCCTGAATTCCAATGGACCCAGCCATTGCAGCCATTTGGGGAACAAACCAGAGGCTAGAAGCTCTTTTTATCTCTCTGTCTCTCTTGATCTGTCTGAAATTCTTCTTTTCAAATAAAAACTAAGTAAATCTTAAAAAACAAAAGGCAAGTGGTACTTGATCCCAGACACTCAGAAATGGGATGCAGACATCAAAAGTGGCAACTTCATCCCTGCACGAAATACCTGCCCCTGTGATATCATTTTTATGCAGTTTGGATTCTACAGTTTGTCATACATTAAACTATTTTCAGGACTAATGATTCTTAACACTGCTATGCATTGGTAGTACATACATTGCACGTTGTCTTGCTTACGCTCAAAGAATTCTAATTTTTCACAGCTCCTGTAGTAAAAGGAAATTGATTCTCTGATGCAGTGATTCTCAACCAGGAGTAATTTTAGCCTTCTGCCTATCTCGCACTCCTGTCACCAGGAATGCTTAATAATACCTGGACTCCTGTTCGATTGTCATTGCTGGCATGCAGTGGTTAGAGAGCAGGCATATAATGTGCAAGACAATATGCCTTGTCCTGCATAAACAGAAGATGTTCCCGCCCCTATTATTAATTGCAATAAGGCTGAAAATCCCTGTTGCCACTTTATAAGAATTTATTCTCTTTATACGATATTTTCCCTCTGTCTCTACACCTCACTTTTAAATTCTAACTCCACAGATGAATCCAAGTATTCATTTATTTCCATTTCACCAAAACCCCTTGTTAATACAGCGTGGAGCGTATGAACATACATTAAACAGGACACCTGGTCTTTAGTTTCTATCTGAATTCAAAACCCTGCCTTTGATTTATCTGGAGAAATATTTGGCCTTCTGTGAAGGATGAGTGACTGATTCACACCTTCCTGTGAACAATGATTCCACCACATCTTTTGTGCCTCGTGCTCATCGTGCCAGTTCTCTACACCTCACGTTGAATGCCATTTTGCACAGTAAGAAGTCTGGAAGAGAAAAATGCACTCCTATTGTTCATGCTGCATCCAAGGCAGAGCAGTGTGGGGGTGAGAAGGACAAGAAAATACGACTCTTTGCAATTATAATGTGGGAAAAACATGTGGCTTAATAACAGGTTACAGACTAGAATTCTTAATCTAAAGCAATAAAATCTCCCAAATAGGGACAAGCTGATACATCAGATAATGAACAAATAAGGCAATATTTGTTCACATTGTATATTCCTAGGCTATATCAGACAAGCAGCTAGTTCTTGCCTATGGTTAGTCACACTGACACTTAGTTCACCATTCCTCCTTATTGGCACCAGAAATGACGATAAGTCAAATCCAGAAGAAAAGGCATCACAATGGGGTAATGTATCCCAACACTAGCAGACAACTCTAAGTGGTCTTTGCATTTGACTGAGAAAATATTAAAACACACAAAAGATAAATAAACACAAAGAAAAGTGACTGTGCTTTGCCATTATTGATCACTACTGCACAGATGGTCCACATATGGGTGCATACACACATATGGATAACGGGTATGCCTGTGAGTATACAAATACACATGTATCTATCATCTATCTACTGCATCCAGAAACATCCACGTAAGGGAGACGTATGTTGCCTGTCTTTTCCTTAAAGACCTCATCAAGTGGTTCTCAGTCAAGCTCTGTGTTATTTGCTCCTAGCCTCAATTTTCCTGATGACTCATCTAAAGTAAGGCTAATCTATCTGGAAACAGCTAAAATTAACAGAGCAATTTAGAAAAGCCACTGAGCTGAAGTTGCACACAGCAGATGAAAAGAAGGAGGAAGATGGGTAACTCTGTGGGTTCTTAATGGAATTTCAAACCCTTTGTGTGTGTGTTCCCTCAACTTATGGGTGCAGCACGACCTCATGAAAATTTTCAAAGTGCTTTTTTGGATAAAACACTGTTTGACACTGGGGAAGGCAGAGAGTAGCTGGGGTGTTTCAAGAGAGAGTCGGGAGTAGAAGCCAAATACCTGATTCAGAATTTCTGGTGATCAAGAACTTGGTTTCTAGAGAGCATGTCAGAGAATATTTGTTGTCCCTGAACTCTATCCAGCATCTACTCCAGCACCTTAATAGGTCCCAAGGTCCGAAGCTGGTTCTGAGCATCCAGTATCCCATAGCCATGTGGGAGACATCAAACACAGATCAGTGATTCGTCACAGAGCAGCTGGTGTCCCAAGGAGGAAGGCCCAGCACATGCCCCACATTCACACAGAATGATTTCCCAAGCTAGGGACATCCCCAGGATCACTCAGTATTTCTGTGAGCTTCCCACTCCTGAGAAATCCCTCGGCATGAACCACAGTACTCGAGTGATCACAAGTGCAGGAGTAGCTTCAGCACTGAAACATCTATGAGAGTGATGCTGAGATCTTTTTCTAAGATAAAGGGTACCCTCTGCTCGGGCAACATGAGACATTATGTGGAAAATAAACCCCTCTACTTTTCCATTCTACTCCCAGGATCTGTGGGGAGGAAATGAAGAGGAAAGAATGAAAATTTCAAATCTTTTGACAAGTTCTGGCAAACATGTTAAATGGATTTGGGGGGCAGGGGGAGGTTCCTTGACACACTCAAGTGGATGTTAGACATACATGATCAAGATGTATACCTGCATTTCTTTGCATAATGAAGTAGAGTCTGACTTTTTCAGTGCCCGTTAGAAGGTGAGGTTGTATGAACAGCAAAACGGGTGGGATGAGGAGGCAAAAACACAAGGGCATTTAAAAGAAAAAGATGCTTTTAATATCTGCTTCACAGTTTGGGGCTGTCGAGTAGCCTACCTGCTTCAGATATGAACAAGTTTCCCATAAACCTGCGCTACAGAAGAAGATATTTATGTAAGGTTGTTTGCAGAACACAAAAATAAAATGTTCTTTAATGTCCAATTGTGCCATTTTGGGACAGAGAAGAGGTTTCTGGGAATGCAAGAGAAGCTAAGACCTTCATGGAAAAAAAATAAAGATAATTAAAGCAGGAACTGCTTGTAGAAAAGGTTGTAACCTGGCACTGTTGGTGTTTTGATATAGTCGGTAAAGTCACTGCCTGTGATACCAGCATTCCATATGGACACCAGTTCAAGTCCTGACTGCTCCGCTTTTGATCCAACTCATGCTAATGTGCCTGAAAAAGCAGCAGAGAGCAGCCCAAGCACTTGAGCCCCTGCACTCACACCAGAGATCAGAGGAAGCTCCTGCCCGCTGGCTTTGGGTCTACCCAACGACACACAATGCTGTCATTTGTGGGGGTGAGTCAGTAGATGGAAGATCTCCCTCTCTGCAACTCTGACTTTCAGATAAATAGATAAATAAATGATAAAAAAGAAAGAAATTGTCCCCCTTGGAAGTCTATGAGCTTGATATCTTTGTGTGGATGTCTGCATATGCTTTTATATGTCTTTTTAGCAGATAGCAATTGGGTTTCTCTAGGTGGTACAGTCTCTAAAATACTTACATTGAAAAACTGCATCATTAAAAGAAGAATTAAACAAGTAGTCAATGGAAAAACCACTGTTCCTCAGGAATTCAAACAAAGGCTATAAAGAAGAATAAAATCTCAAGACGTAAATTTTACTCATAGAAGACTTTTTATTCTGTACATAAATTACCGTAAATCAGAGAAAATATATGATATGTGTCTTTTTTGGACTGGCTTAGTTGACTAAGAAAAAAAGCTGAATTCTATATTTAGTAGAGGAGTAAGCTTGTGATCATAAAATAAATTGAAAGTATATCCATGTAAAAATTAAAATAAATACAAGAAAGGAAGGAGGAGAGATATGGGAGGGAAAGGTGGGAGGTAGCACAATGTTCTTAAAACTGTATCTGTAACATACATGAAATCTGTTTTCTCATGTAAATTCTTAAATATTTTAAGAAAATGCATCGTTAAGTTAACCCAAAGTCTAAAAGATTATGGAATCACTTTAGGAATACTTGAGGTCTGGCATTGTGATTCAGTAGACTAAGTGGCCACCTGAGATGCCAACATTCAATACGGACACTGGTTCACTTCCTGGATGCTCTGGTTCTGATCCAGCTCCCTGCTAATGGATGGAGAAAAGCAGCAGGAGACAGTCCAAGTACATAGGGCCCTGCCACCCATATGGGAGACCGAGATGAATCTCCTGGCTCTTGGCTTTGAATTGACCCAACCCTGGTCATTGTGACCATCTGAGCAGTGAAACAGCAGATGAAAGATTCTCTCTTTCTTTCTCTCTCTCTCTCTATTTCCAAACAAATAAATCTTTTAAAAAGAATAATACTCAGAATGCACAATGAACACATTTCAGATAAGATGTTCATTGTGTGCTGCACCTCTTTCTTCCCACCCCAGACACAATATACTGACACTCATTCTGCAAGTTTCAGCAAAAGCGTCATCTTCCTACAAACTTTCTGTGTTTCTCATCCAAGAAGGAATGCTCTCTCTTCCACTCCATTACTCTCCTGTTGTCCTATGTCTTCAATAGATGTCTTCAGTCATAGCTCATACAGCCCTAGGGTAAATATTAGCCTCTGTGAAAGAATGTTGCTGAGTATCTAACAAGTGATTTTAAAAATAGTTCTATTTAGTCCCCATTTCACAGCTACTGTGCATCCCCTCAAATGAAAAGTCATGATACAAAATCAGTAATAGAAAGAAAAATAGAAATTTACAATGCCATGAAGTTAAATGACATGTTACTAGATATGACAGTCTCCATTACTTAGCTACTATACATCCCCTTAAATGAAGATCCACAAAACAAAATCAACATCAGGAAGAAAAAAAGAAATTAACAACACCAAGAAGTTAAATAACATGCTACTAAATGACTAACGTGTAGCTGAAGAAATGAAAATCAAGAACCTTCTTGAAGAAAATTATGCTACTCTATGATCTATGAGTCATTGAATGTGAAATGGAGACTAACGTCCAGATGTGAGGATACAATGCAGTACGCATTTCCACTTCCAGACAAAGATGGACTTATAATGAAACTGTTTACTGTGACTTGACAATAGGATTCTGGACTCTCTGCCATTGTCCATGCCTGCAATGATGGACATATGACTATGTATGAAGAACTATACTTTAGTAATGCTATAGAGGAACTAGGTGGGGCGGGGGAATTGGGGCTGGAAAAGGGAAATATCAGGAGCCTATGGAACTGTATCATAAAATAATAATAATAATAAAATGTAAAAAAATTAGTTTTATTTATTTCAAAGGCAGAGTTACAGAAGGAGAGAGGTACAGACAGAGAGAGCGAGAGAGGGAGAGAGAGAGAGAATGAATTTTTCATCTGCTTATTCGCTCCCCAAGTGACTGGAGTGACTGCATTGGTGCGGACTGGGCCAGTCCGAAGACAGGAGTATCATCAAGATCTCCCTGTTAGTGGCAGCTTCTCAAGAACTTGGCCATCTTCCTGTGCTTTCCCAGGTGCATCATCTAAGAACTGGATCAGATGTGAAGTAGCTTTGACTTGAACTGGTGCTCATATGAGATGCCAGCGCTGTGGCAGCAGCTTAACCACTTAATCATAATGCCAGCCCCCATTAAGGACTTTTAAGTCAAGCATTTTTGACATTGAATTAGTGAGCATTCTGAAACACTTTATTGCATTACAGAATTTTGTATATAGGATTTGTCTGGGTCCCTGCATTATATTGTGAATTATTCTGAGTGTATTGAGCCTGTCTATCCATCTTACCCTTAAATTCCAGACTTTTCCATAATAAGTACTTAATTATCATGGTGTGTTAGATAAATTGCAGAAGCAGTAGATGGATGGCTAGTTACAAAAGATAAAATTTCTTCCGTCTTTACTATTTCCTCAAATGGAAATTGTATTTGTTACAGTTCGCTTTTCTTCTACTTTTATCATTGCATTAAAAATTATATTTATCAGTGAATGGAAGTAAACCTGAAGAAAGATTCTTAGGATAAGCCTGTCTAAAGTCATAACATACCTCTCATGCAAACATCTCTTAATTGGACATAAAGTAGGTTGCCATTAATTGCAACCTGTCACGATATGTAAGAAACTAAAATCACAAGCTAGAGAGTCAGTTAAAGCACAATGGTAGAGTTTTCTTATGTTACACACATATATGAGACATTTTTCACACACAACATTTCAGAACACAGCTAAAAACAGGCAGGAATGACTACACAATTTGTGGATTCAGTGCAAGATGAAAATGAGAACCTCCTGTCCAAAAAACCATGAAGAGTTTCAAGATGGTAATTACAAAGCATTAAATTCATTGCACAGTCCTCCTGAACTGAGGTCCTTTTGTGAATGCACAGCCCTCATGCTTTGTCAGACCTACCCACTCAATCCTTTTTCTATGTTCTTTAGACAAAAATAAATTTTTCTCTGATTATAGTTATCTGTCATTGGCTATCATGCTGACCTTGACTAGAAGCTACAATGTCAAAGACTATATGCTATGGATGTGTTCCACATGGTGAACCACTCACATTATCAGTCTACAAACACTAATGCTTTTGTGTTCTAACTCATCAGGATTGTTTACATAGGATCCTTTTGTGGTTTACAGAAAATGCTTGATAAATGTTTAACAATAAAAAGATCTATACCCTTTAATCTTCATGAAAGTTTCATGAATTCCTTGTTAGTGACAAAAAGGAGGAGGTAAAGAGAAATAAATCTAATAACTTGTAGATTGTATCTGTAAACTCTGAATATACATGGTAGTGTTTGAAAGCCGTATTTTAAAACATCTCCACAATAAAGATAAGTATTAAACGGTGCTTTTCACAGTAAGCTCCAGCGAAGAAGTAAAGACATCCTAGCCCCATCTTTGAAAGCACATCATTGAAACAGTGGAAAAGTGACCCATACAGATCCTGGAGGATTAATGTCAGGTCACAGGGCTAAGCACAACTCCTTGATATAGCCGCTAACAGTTTTGATGCCTCAGCCTGTCTGACAGTGATATGTAAATAATGAAAATTTTCTATGTGGCATTCAGGTATCATGTTCTGTCGATTGCTTCCCTTTCATCAATTCAACTGTTCTCCATTGTGTGTCTTAATCAAATCACAGCCTGAGTACTGACAATATGTGACAATTAGTAGAACTTTTATTGTGTTTCAAGTGCTGGGAAATTACTTCAATCTCCTGTTTTATCTAATTTTATTTTTATTATTTTTAAATGTATTTGCAAGGCAGAACAGAATGAGACAGAAACCTTCCACCTTCCAAACGAAAGCAGCCTGGACTTGGACCAGGCAAAAGCTGGTCTGCCACTTGGGTAGCAGGGATTGAGTACTTGAGCCATCACCTATTGCTTCATACCCTGTGAATAAGCAGAAAACTGTGGTCTGAAGCAGAGCCAGGACTCAGACTCAGGCACTCTGATTTGGGATGCAGATTCCCAAGTTGTGCAATTCAGTGATCACAACTAACTTGGTATTCAGGAGCATCCAATTTCTCTTAACATCTTTTGCATTGTACTAGATACCTTTATGTATACTGTCTAATAGCTGGAAATATCTTGACAGATACAGTAAGATTTTATTTAAGGAACTTTAAATATTTAAATATATCACTAGGATTCTGAAACAGGTTTCTGTAAAAAAAACAAAAATTAACCATTTATTTAGAAATGTAAACAACCTTATGAAGTTGCTGCCATGCAAATTTGTTTGTGTGATATGTACGGAGAGGTTAGGAACTTGAGATCCAAGATGCAGTTTGTCCTTATCTGCCTTTTGGGAAAATCTGTTGTAATGTGTTCCTGGGACCTCCGTGCTCCAATCATTCCATGTCATTTAGATTTCTTCTTTCAACTGATTTGCATGTGAAACTGATAACAAGTCATTGAATAAATATTTCCTATGTAAGTGGGACTGATTTACCAGGACTTTAGTTTAGGGCTCTCACAGCTAGATTTTACTCAGAAGGCTTGTCATTAATCTTGATTCTGCCATTTTATCCTATAATCTGCAGCCCAGAAAAATTTTCACCCACTTTATTCAAATGCTCCCTCTTTCTTCGTAAGACTTGAATAAACCAACACAGACCAAGACAGAATAAAGACTCACAGAATGGATCTGCTTCCCTTTCCAGTTGACTCCCAAAGGTCATCTCAAGGTAGTGAGTGACACACCTCAGGGCTCAGTTGCCAAAAGACTGAGCCAGGGCACACTTGGCAGAAGGCAGGCTGATGAAGTGGTCACCTGCTGTGGGAAGAGAAATGGGTGGCTACTTCTTGAAGATGGGGTGTGGTGAGTGCAAGAGGTAATCGGGGTTAAGATATTTGGTCAGTGAAATTAAGCAGAAAGAACAGATTGACACTTGACAAATGTCTGAGTATGTTCCAATATGTGCTATTTTTAAGGTAAACTATATGAAAATAGCTTCAAAATATGGAAAACTGATTCACAGACAGAATGGAAGAGAGATAAGTAGAAACATAAACTTAAAAAGTTAGGCCATAATAACAGTGAGTTTATTGGTCTTATTTCTATATGAGTATATACACACATACACATGTATGTGTGTGGGCCGGGGGAAGCTTCGATACCAAAACACCAAGGATGCATCCCTGGTATTTAATCCTCAAGGAACATGATTGCCTTACTCAAGTATAAACCCAAAGGTAAGTTTGATGTCAGAACTGATAAAAGAAGTAACTTTATCTCCAGGTGCCTGAAGTTGTTCTGGTCTTCACTAGGTGCAGAATTCAACCTTCAGGCAAATAAAATGTTTGCAGCTGTCTATGTCTCCTCCAGGCACAGGATCACCTCCCTGTAAAGATAACGGACATTGCTTTATGTGCTTCAGGAAAAAACTGAAGACTAAAGTCTTAGAAGTCTCTTCCTCCACCTTATTGTCCCACATCAATCTCACACTCACTTGCAAAGCAATCATTGGCAAAGGAAATGGTACCCCTTCCCTTTGGAGTGAAAAACCCACCTTTAGCTCTATAATTTGTTGTCCTGAAGTACCCATTCAGCTGCATGACAACATTACCAGCTGTTTAAGGAGAGATGTAATTTTCCACTGCACATTTTAGACTTACACTTGAGAATATTTGAATAAAATATTTTGTAGTGATGCTCTTTCTACAGAAAGAGGAAAAAAGCAGGCATTCCTCATCAACAAATATTGCTTTCTCTTATAATATACTTAAATGTTTTTATTATGGAAATGCTATAGCTCCCTTTGGAAGTTTTTAAATATTGAAAAAAGTATTAAAACAAAAATGATATGCAATTTCTCACCTTCATGAACATTCTGAAAAGCTTTTGCTATTCTGTTTTCTATGATTATTCATTTATCACAAAGGTTGCTAATAACAGAAATTCATTTTGAGCTGAGGTAGACAAAAAATGTAAAACACACTAGGGATATATCAGAGAACACAAGCCAAGCTGAACTGTATGTGGATCTAAGACTGGATATTGCAATGGTAACTGAAGGAGTAAAGTTTCCATCATTCATTTTTTTATCTTTAAGTATTGAATGTTGGCTCATTTATCTGAAATACAGAGCAAGGCAAGACATACACATAATCAGAGCCAATTCCCATCTGCTGGTTCACTCCTCAAATGCCGTCCAGGAGTGGGGCTAGCTCAAGCTAAATCCAGGAGCCAGGCACGCAACACAAATCTCCCACACACATTGCTGGAATCCAACTATTTTAGCAATCTCTTACTGCTTTGCAAGATACACATGAGCAGGAAGCTGAAATAAGGATTAGAATAGGAACTCCAACCCAGGCACACTGCTCAAGGACACCGACATTGTAGCAGCTGGCTTAACTGGTAGGCCAATTGCCTGCTCTTCTTTCTTTGATTTTACAGCCTTGCTTTCTTCACATTGGCAAGTCAGGAGTTAAACTGATCTTCTAGAGGTCCATCTTCTTCTTTCTTAAGGAAAAAAATCTCAGGTTCATAGGGGAGACTGTTTTATTGGGCCTACACCAAGAACTTATGTTTAGCCACAGGAAATGAGTATGGTCACTGAAGACCTGGCTTTCAGTGTAGGTGGGAGGATATTTATCACAGAGAATCATTGTACCCACTTATCATGCTGGTACTACTACACTACTACTATTATTATAGAGGTACAAGACACACATGTTCATGTCAAAGTCATTGAGAAAATCTTAAATACAAGATTTTGTAATCTGTATTTAGAAAAATAGTTCCAAGCGTTCAAAAGCATTCCAATATGGATAACTGCTTTGATTGGCAGGATAATATTCCTAGTATTGCACATACCATATCTTTATTGTCCAGCAATTGAAGGGTATGTGTCTAGATCATTCTAATGCTTAAACAGAAAACTTGTCCTAACCTTTTTCCTTCATATTTGATTATATCATAAATGGATCAATAGTGAAAATACTGGGGTCATGAGACTTTTTGAAAACTCTTGAAGCACATTGCCAAATTACTTTCCAGAAAGGTTGTTCCAAATTACATTTCTTCCAGAAATGTCTGAGAGCTCTCATTTTGTGGAGTCAGCCTCTGATTATATGGTTCCTAACCTTCAGTGAACCATGTCATCATATTAGGTACTGCAGAATTCCCCAACGTTGCTTGCTTTCTACATTCTGTGTAGTGGTTAGGAATTTTATGTTGCAGACTCCCTTTCCTGAAAGCTTGGAACCATCAAGTGTTACGCTATCTAAAGCCTTTGGAATTTTGCTCCAGTCACTGCATTTATAGGAGATAGTTTAGAGCTCTGGGATTCAAAATCTTCTTTAAAAAATAGATTTTCACAGATCTAACAATTTTAAAATACTGTTTTTTAAAAATGAAACATTTTCTTCATTTTCACATTGAATAATATTCTATATATGCCAGATTACATTTTTGTATGTCTGTCAAGATACATTTATAACAGCTACTTCTTAGCTGTTATGAATAATGTTGAAATAAACATGATAGTGGCAAAAACTTCTTAACATCCCAATTTCAAAGCTTTTGGACATGTGCCCCAGGATAGAGTTGCAGGATTCTGTGTTAGATTTTTGAGGAACCACCCTTCTGTTCTCCACGCTGGCACTATGATTCTACAATCCCATTAACTGTATGAGACTCCACATCCTCACCAACACCAGCTATATATATATTTTTGGTAGCTATTCTAACACATTGGAGATTACTAGTGATCCTGCTTATCTGAAATATTTAAATTAATCCAACATGTAAAAGCAGAAAATACATTGACAATTACCCAAGGATGGCTGAGGGAAAAATGGTGAGTTGCTCAATGGATATAAAATTGAAATTATCCAAGATGATTAAATTCTAGAAATTTGATCTACAACATCATGCCTCTAGTTAACAGCATTGTGTTGTGTGCACTTAAAAATGCTTAAGCAGAACCCTGCGTGGGGGCCTAGCGGCTAAAGCCCTTGCCTTGAACGCTCCGGGAACCCATATGGGTGCCGGTTCTAATCCCAGCAGCTCCACTTCCCATCCAGCTCCCTGTTTGTGGCCTGGGAAGCAGTCGAGGATGGCCCAAAGCCTTGGATTTCTGCACCCACGTGGGAGACCTGGAGGAAGTTCCAGGACTCTGGCTTCGGATCGGCACGGCACCAGCCGTTGTGGTCACTTGGGGAATGAATCATTGGAAGGATGATCTTCCTCTCTATCTCTCCTCTCTGTATATCTGACTTTGTAATAAAAATAAATAAATCTTAAAAAAATGCTTACGCAGAGTAGATGTCATGTTAACTGTTCTTATTACACAGAAGAAACAAAGGGACACAAGAAAAGTTAGAGGTAATTGATATGCTTATCATCTTGATTGTGATGAAGGTACCACAAGTGCATGTATATATACAAATTCACCAAATTGTATTAAACATGTAAAGTTTTAAAGCAATAAATTGTATTTTGATAAGGATACAGAAAACGTATTGCTAAAAATGAAATAGCAAGTGAAAAACTAAGCCATTATCAAAATGTAAAAAACAAAACGAGTAAGGATGTTTGGCCCAATGACACTCTGAGAATGCTTGTATCTCTGAGTGCTTGGGTTCTAGTCTAGGCTCCACTTAGATTCCAACTTCCTGCCAGTGTCCACAATGAAGGACAGCAGGTGATAACTCCAGTAATTGATCCCTTAGCATAGGTCTGAAATTGGAAAGTGAACCAGCAAATAAAAGATTCTCTCTCTCTCTCTCTCTCTCTCTCTCTCTCTCTGTGTGTGTTTGTGTTTCTCTCCCTCTCTCTTCCTCCACTTCCTCCCTCCCTCCCTCCCTTCCTCTTCCTTCCAAAAAATGCCAATATGTTATACAAACATGTGTTTTGTCTAGCTGTGACCACAATTTTGTAACCGCCAGTCTTGAGCCATATGAACTTAGAAATACAATCATCTGCTGTGGTCTTTAGGTGATTTTATGACCTCAGCTACTGTCTGGCAGAAATATGTAATTCTTTCCAGAATAGGTAAAAGGTGGAAATTACACAAATAAGAAGCTGATTGCTTAAACATTTTAATAGGGAATGCATTTGTCTGTAAGTAGCAAGATCCCTGGAAATGGAGCATCTCCATTTAAACAGGAAGTTTAGAGTTTCACGAAAAATTAAATAGAATTAAGAGAGAAGCTTATTTTTAGTGCAAAAATATGTTATTGTATTCAAAAAGCTCACACAAAGTGGGTATGATGTGAAAAAATAATTATGAATGTATTTCAAAATATCAGCACCAAAGTAAACTTGTATTTTAATTCCATCTTCCTAGAAACTTTTGGAGGCCCCTTTGGATAACAGAAAAGATCATTTCTACCCTGGGCAAGGCTACCTCTCTAAAAACAGCAATTGTGATCACATGCTTCTGTACAGCGCATCCTCCATAAATGCGTAAGGACCTGAAATAGTGTGCTCATTGGCTTCACTGCTCAGTTCCAGCAAGCCTGGTTTCTGTGCTGTTTTATAATGTATCACTTCAGCATGTAGATGAGTTCCAGATAAGACATCAATTTGTGATGCTCAGCTCTAAAAATAGCGCTATGGCCTCGTCAGTGTTGCCCTTTAGATTCTATTTCCTTTTCACTCCACAGTCAGCTGAGTTCCCGGATTGTCATAAATCTGATTACAAAAACAAGATCCTGTGTCTAGAAAGGAAAAGTGGCTTTGTGTTGGAAAGCAGTGGGCATGACTCTTTTGACTGACTGGCTTCTTTCCTCAGGGAATTTCAGTGCTCTATCTGTCATCAGGGTAATGCCACACATTACATGTGAGACTGTTGGACTCCAAGACTTCCAAGGACTTTTTGGGTATCTGTCATTCCCAAAATGCAAGGAAGCAAAGCCATTTTAGGCACAGTCTCAGGTGTCACCAGTGAACACTATAATCTGGATGTGGTTTGTTACCTGAGGGCCCAGGTGTTAGAAGTTTGGTCCCAGTGTGGCAATGTAGGACAGATGGAACTTTCAAGAGGCAAGGTGTAGTGGGGGATTCCATGTCAACTGAAGTATGATCTTGATAAAAAAAGATTGTGGGAGTCCAGCTTTGCCTCTTTGCCTGGTTTTCTGTTTCTAGAGAGAAACTCCTTCCTCCTGTAGGCCAGGATTATCATGTACCATGGTGAGATGCAGCTTACAGGGGACTGTAAAGAGTTGAGCCAATGCAGGTGTCATGCTCTTGGACTTCCAGAACTGTTTGCTAAATAAGTCTTTGCCTTTATAAAATTAGCTGCATCAGATATTTCATTACAGTGATCAGAAGCCAACTAAGACACTTCATTCTCTAACGCACCCTCATTATACCAGCACTGGGGGTGCTATCATCTGTCCTTAGTATGAGGGAGGGACAACACTGGAAGAGAAACAAATATCGAAGCACTTTCTCGCCATCTGCACTTACATTACAACCCTTTCTCTCCCCATGGCTAACACATTTTATGCTTTTCAGAGACACTAATGTTAGTCATTCACAGGCCAGTTCTTGGTGATGGAATGTTGCTTGCTTCTTGCAACATTTCATCTTCTGTGGGTTTGGATACTGGAGTACAGAGTTTAATCTACATGGTTAAATAGAGGTATAACACAGATGCCAGCAGGTACACAGTCAGAATCAGACAAGAATAACACATAGCAGGGTTTTAACCCAGGACTATGTCTTACACCTTGTTGTATTTCTAGGGAGTCTTCTCTGACTTTTTCCTTCTATTCCTTGTGTGATTCCTAATACACAAATAAGTGACAAATACATATTAAAGGGATGAATGATTCAGGACTGTCTTCACTGATCATGCTTCCTGATTTGTCTTTCACCAATATGCTTCAGAATATAGACCTAGCAACACTCTTCAGAGTCAGCCTTGCATCTGTCCTGTAAAGGGTTGGATGCTATGCAATGTACATAATACTCTTCTGTTCTAGAAATATGTTTTATTGATTATTTATTTATCTATTTATTTCTTATCTATTTATTTTGAAAGACAGAGTAACCAATGGGGAGAGAGAGAGAAAGAGAGAGAGAGAGAATATAGATGTTTCATTTGCTGAATCACTCCCCAAATGACTGTAACAGCCAAGTTTGGGCCAAGCCAAAGCCGACATCCCAGGACTCAATCCAGGTCTTCCACATGGGTGCAGGTGCCTGTGTGCTTGGGCCACTTCTGCTTGTTTCAGAGACACATTAGGAGAAAACTGGGTTGGAAGCAGGGGAACTTGGACTTGAACCATGCTCTGATACGGAATGCTCACACTGTAGCCCCCCACACCACAGTGCTAGCACCAAAAATATTTTTAAATGAATTAGCTTCACATACTTGAATGAGCTTTGAAAAACTCAAGGTAAGTATCATCCAAGCTATTAACAGGCTATCCCTAAGACAACATGTACTACTTATTTTGCATGCTTATATATTTCTGTAAATTATGGTTTTCATGAACAGTTCATGCTTTCAAATGGACCTTTCAGTAAACAGGATAAAACAACACATGTTTTAAGTAATTAGGTTTCATTTACTTATATTCATTTCATAATGATCAAATCATCTCCTCTTGGATAAAACTTATTAGCCTTCAATTCATCAGCAAATTCTTCATTGCATCAAGGTGAGCAATCCTTGAAGTGACTCATGTGGGGTGACCTATGAATATTTTGTACCAATTTGTGCAAGATTTAAGTGCAGTGGGTTATGTATAATAACATTCTAGAGCTACAAACTATTAGATGGTTTCAATTTCAAGAAACGTAAATACAATAAGGACATCGCAGGAAAATTAGATCATTTGTAATGATGCAGAGTTGAAAGGCCTTTGAAAGTAATGTAATCTAGCCTTCCCTCCCAGACTGCAGTCTCTATGAATCAGCCTCCAAGGGCTTCCAGAGAGTGGAACATGGAGACTCCAGTAGGAGTGCTCTCCATGGTTATGCAATTCAATAAAGAAAATGCCCTTTAGACCCTGAGCTGCAACTCACCTTTCAGAACATAGAAAGAAACACCTTCTGATTTCATGATATGAATAGAACATGGATATTGGGTTGAGTAGACAGAAGGACTTGGTCAGCAAGTGGTTGGGACAAATTTATTTCAAATACGTTTAAGTCTTTCACTTCCTTAATCAGTTAAAGAAAAAATTTAAATGGACTTTAGATGACAAAAAAGAAAGGAAAAGGTTCTCTGGTCTTACAGAAATGCCATACTTTGTACAGAAAAAAACAAAAATATTTCTTAGGTGACTTATATGTGGTCATGACAAGAACACAAGCAATATTCTGATGTGAAAATGACCTGATGATAAAGTGTGTGTGTGTGCATGCCTGTGTGTAGACTGCACAGATGTCCCCCAACCTGACCCAGCATTCTCAAGGCTGGGTTCAGTCAAGAACAAGTCCTGTGCTAGCAACAGAAGATGATCTGAGTCAGTGGGATATGATGAAGACTTCACCAAAATGTCTAGCCAAGACATTGTGTCTCTACAGGACTCATTAGTGTCACCATGCGAATTATAATCCAATTAATAAGCATGTGATCTTTTAACCTTTCCTTGTTTTGCATCTGAACTTCATAACAGGATAGAATAGAAATAGCTAATTCCCTGCCACTCCAAAAAAATGTAACTGTTTTCTCTTCACTTTGAAATGCATACCTACCATCTCCATCACTTAGTGGTTAATGGAGTTAGTTTCCAGAACAAAAGCTGTAAACAGAGAAAGGATAAGATTCATGAGACATGGGAGTATATTTTTAAGTAAACAATTAGGAGTCATTTGGAATTCTTTAAAAAGAAGAAAATAAAATTCCCTCTATACACTGAGGAGGTAGAATGTAGACGTATGTTTGGAAGAAAAGAGAAGATTATTAATAAATCAGGGTCTACTGGCTTTTGAGATCACCCTGAAAAGGAGAAAAAAGTATTCTTCAGAATTAGTAAAGATTGAGGGATTTCTAAATATTAAAAATGGCACCATGCTATATTAATTTCTGCACTTCCTATAGCAAATATTCACAAACTCAGTGGCTTAAAAACAAAATAAATTATCTCACAGATCTGCAGGTTACATGTTGTCAGGATACCATGCTTCCTGCAAGTTCAAAGACAGAACAATTTGCCATTTCCGGCCTTGAAAAAAATCCATGGTCTTTGTATCTCCATCCACCTTCAAAGACAGAGATATACAATTGAAACTTACATTGTGTCACTCTCCTCCCTCTTCCACATTTAAGTGCAACTATGATTATATCATGCTCACAAGGATAATTCAGGCTCCTCTCCCCATTTCAAGATCAGCTAATAAACAGCCTTGATTCTATCTTTAATTCTCTCAATCGTGCAAGTCAACACAATCACAGATTCTGGCACAGGTATCCTTGAGAAACCATTACTCTATCTACTGTAAATGAGAATTTGAGGAAACTTGGGTATATGAATTTTTTAACTAGGAAAAATCAAAGATTAAAATATTTTCCCAAAAGGAGAATGAATGAATGAGCATGAAATCTTTTAAAGTCCAGCAAAAGAATACAGCCTGCATCAACTTTGGTCAATATTGGCTGTCTTCCATATCAGAGACTGTCAATATCAGACTTCCATAATACAAAGAAAGATCATTGTTTATGCAATTGTTCAGCTTCTTACTTACATTTATTGGCCTAATTTTTTTTCTCTTAAATTTCAAATAACATGAAAAGACAACTGTGTATTTGATTCATAGCTATATCCTTTATAGCTAATTTATACACTGGATATTGAATAAATCTTTATATAATAACGTAAACAAATCTACTGGCAGCTTGACACTTCCAAACTTATACCAGTTCAAATGATTTTACTAGTAATGGGTCACTCTCACTTCCGCAATCAGTTAAGACTCAGAGCAGAGTTTCAGAGGGCCACCTAAACTCAACAAGACTGTGATCCTTACTTATTCCCTTGGCCTCCTGTTCTGGATTGCTCCTTAACTTTACTGGGCATCTTGAAAGCTGCCAGGATGTTGTTTTCTTTCGTGTCTTTTACCTCAGTTCTCTCAACAGATGCTCTGATGTCAATGCCATGGGTTGGAGATTTTTCTCCCAAAAACATCACACAGCTGGTCTTCAAAATAGATTGTGTTTTGTTGGTAGCTCTATTGGGATATAATTAAGTTATAACACACCCCCCCCAAAAAAAAACTGCACAGATCTAAAGAAAAAAAATTTGATGGATTTGACATTTTTCTCCATAAGTGAAACTATCATTATCATCAAGGTAGTAAGCATATCCATCACTTCCAGATGTTTCATTTCATCCCTGTCAGTTTCCTATCTCTTGTTTCACTTCATGGTCAAAAGAACACTTACACACACACACACACACACACACACACACACACCACAGAACACAACACAATATCCTGTCTGTTATAATTTTAAGCATGCTGTTGTTAAGAACAGGAACAATGTTGAACAACAAATCTTACATATCCTACTTGAAGGGCAATATCTTCCTCCCTCCAGAGTCAGTAAATGGTCCTATTAACCAAGCACTGCCTGTCCTGTTTCTGGAGCATCCATTCCAACCCATTCCCCCACTCCACTAGGCTCACCTATTTTTCTTGACTGGGTGAAGTCATCATGGAGGAGTGGAGGTTAAAATGATTCTAGAGTGGCCTTTGTGAGCAATGCTTCATCAACAATAGTCACTTACTTCATATTAAATTCCAGCCACAATATTAAGTGTGATCTGGTCATGACCCTCACAATTCCAATCACAGTAGACTTGGATTACGTAATTCTGAGCTAAATATTTCCTTTTGAACATGAAGTTGGCTCTTGTGATTCATCGAGATCATGGCACTGTCTAAGGGTTATTTTTCCTTTTGAAATGATAAATTTGTGCTGATATGTCTAATTTCTCTTGTGCTTAGTAGGAAAAAAATAGACCATGGACTTGAGTCAAGAGTATATTTTAATAATAAAAAGAGCCTTAAGAATTGAAATAATTTATGATACTAAAAAGCAATGTTTATTTAATCTTTCTTTTTAGAGATATATTTATTTTACTTAAGAATCAGAGTCAGAAAATAGAGAAACACAGAGAGAAAACCCTCATCCACTGGTTCACTACCCAAATGGCCATAATGGTCAGAGCTGAGTTGGTCCAAAGCTGAGAGCCAGCAACTTCTTCCAGGTTTCCCACATGGGTGCAATGGCCCAAGCATTAGGGCCATCCTCTGCTCTTCTACCAGACCAATAGTAGGAGGCTGATCAGAAGTGGAGCAGTCAGTAGAACCAGCACCCATATTGGATGCTAGCCCCTCAAAAAAGAAATTAAAACAATTATCCATCAACACATTATGGCTGTCTAAATGAGGAAGCATCATAAATTATAAGAGACTGAAATATTTACATAGAAGCTTTAAATATCTCTCAGTAATTAATATATCAGTAACTGAAAAACAAAATTTCAGAGAACAGTGTTTGTTATATCAGAGAGTGATATTAGGGTTGTATTTTTTCACAGAAATCTAATATACTTTTAGAAGAAAAACATTAAGTCCTAAGAAGTGCAACTACCTGATGAAAATATGGGAGATCTTCAAAAAGTTAATGCAAGTATTATTTTTAAAGGCATGTATTTCAAGACTAGGATCACTGAAATAGATTTACCTTTTAATTCCATTTTTCATTAACTTTGCAAAGTTCTCTCATGCATATAAAATAGGTAGGGAAAGTTTCACCTTGCAGTAGTCAAAGAAATGCACATTTCACAAAATGAAGTAGCATTTTGCTTCTTTAATTCTTCAGTGGGTGAGTCAATCAGCTTTGAATAAACAAGCACATGCCAGGAGATGACAATTTGGTTACTAATACTGCAGTAATAGTTCAGTTTCACAAGGGGAAATGACTCAAACAGTGGGAAAGAAAGAGTACCAACAACAACAACAAAAGGAGCAAATCTACCTGGAACAGGGAATAATTTCAGAAATGCTTCACATCATTAATGAGACTGCTGCTAAGGATTTTGTACAAATGGACCATCTTATATGCTGCAAATGGGAGCAGAAATTGTTACCACCCCTTTGAAAAGCAATTTGTCAAATTATTTTAAGAGCTCTAAAAATATTCACACGCTTTGACCCAGTTATTATTCTTCTGGTCGTCTAGTCAAAAGCAAGGATTTTATGTCCAGAAAAAAAATTTACAGACTATGATTTCCATAATACCATTTCCATTTCTTATGAAGAACAAACAATTAAGAAAAACTCAAATAGCTAAATTAGAGGAAAAATTACAGTTATTTAACATAACAAAATATTATATAGCTATTAAAGATAATTTTTATGACAAGTATGATATTGGACAAATACTTGGACTGTAGAATTGTATATATACCAAAAAAAAAGATGCTTAAAAAATTGACAAACAAAAATATTTGCCGAAGTAGTGTTTGGACAAGCAGTTGCAATAAGGATATTATTGTTCTTAATAATTTACTTACTTTAAAATACTAATAAGATTGTTCCTTCTTTCCCATTGATTCTGGGTTCAGCCATGTGATTCACTTTGATGAATAGAATGTGGAGAGCCCCACCACTCACCCAATTGCAGTGGAGAATTTAAATGCAGTTGCATAGATAGACTTGGCCTCTTGCACTTCAGCCATCTACACTGAGAACGGCATGTCTCAATCAGGCACTGCTTCTCAAGGCTGCATCACAATAAGATGACAGGCCCATCTCTAGACCACCTATATTCATATATGGGAATGAATGTGATACGTTGTTAGAGTTTTATAATTGTTACTTCAGCAAAAGCTAACTAATACAGAAATTAGTATGACTGAATTTTTGGAGTATTATATTTTCTGAAATTTCTTCACAAGTTTTCAAAGATAAACATGTGCCTCTGCCTAAAATCTGAGAACAACTCTAATGGGAAATAAAATAATTATTTTCAAATAAGAGGGAAACCATTCAAGATGTCAAGGGAAATTATCGTGGCTTATTCTGAGCATTTACAAACAGTTCAATTCTATTAAATAGCCTTTTCACTCTTCAATCTAGTTTAATTTTTATTTTTATTTATTTGTGCTTTTTTTATTTTTGCTTTTCTTAGTGGAAACGAGGGGGAAAATCAGGAGGAATGGAGGATTGGGAATGATTGGTGAAGATCCAGCGTCAAGAACAAAATCTATTCTCTGAAGTACGTTCTTGACATTACAAGCTCATTCTTATTCTTCCCAATTAATGTTCTTATCATGGCTTGAGGGTAATGGGAATCAGCTCTGCCATTACATGCTGGTGATGAGTACTGAGGCTTTGTTGACACAGGTGACAGCCAACAGCCACTAATACAAGTGAGCCCATAACAGCAAACAGTGCTCAAAATGCTCTTGGAGCTGATAGTTTTCACTTTATTCTAATCTTTATTCAAGACTCAAGAGTAAGAGTCTGTCAATAAATTTACTGTTGGTAATAAGATGCCTAAAATAGTACAGAGGAGGGACAGACACATATGCAGCCTATCACGTAAAATACCATTTGAACACCTGCATTGGGTATCAAAAGACCTGGGTTCTAGTTCTGGTTCTGCTCCAAATTGCAGTACCCCATGCTCAAAAAGTTCAATCCCTGCTACTCACATGGGGGACCCAAACTTAATTCCTTGATCCTTGCACTGGTCAAGCCGGTTCCTGGCATTTTGATAAGAATCTATAGGTGTGACAACAAACGGCTAAATACTAAAATGAAATAGACACGAGACAGCTGAATGGTACCTTATAGCCATTTTAAGGTATATAGCAGCCGGTCCTGTATATAAACTAAAATAGAAATGTCAATGAGCTAATCAGAGGTTGTGGTTAGGACTTGCTTTTTTTTTTTTTAACATACTGGTTACTCAAAACCATGTCAATTTCATAATGTTACAAATTGCTGTTGATGTTATATTGGGACTCTTAATTGACTGGGATGATATTCTACCAGCTCTAACTTCGGACCAGAAATGGTCTCCCCAAGAAACTGTTCAACCCATCTGGACAATAAGTAGCTGGACTCTATGTTTGGTATATGTTTGCAAGGAAAGAATCTTGATTGAATTTGAACTGTAATACTGCACCAAGGTGGAGGAATCCACCAGGGGGGAGGCTTGGGGAGGGGTGGAGGGATTCCCAGAGCCTATGAAACTGTCACATAATGCAAAATAATTAATAAAAAATATATAATAAAAAAGAATCTATAGGTGTGAAATCTGTCATTCTCTGTCTCTCTTGTTCTGTGTTTTACTACCTTTCAAATAAATAATAAAATTTATTTTAAGTACATTGAAGGATAGTTTTATCTCACAGAAAAAAGAGCTGGATAACTTGAGAGCCATGCTTTGGTCTTGGATCTAGGAAACACAATGATAAATATACTACTAAGTTGTTGGCAAGCCTATTATTGTGTCATCAGTCTATTATAATGTGATACTAATGAGTATTGGAATGTATGCAATTACTTAACAAGATGTTATTTAGCATCTGCTTTGCCTCAAGCCTTCTTTAAGGGGCCAGTGATGCAACAATGAATGAGACCAACTTAACTTCTACCTTCCCAGACCCATCCAAGAATGTTATAACCCTATCATTCATCAGCAACATAGTCCAACAGGAAAGTCGTCTGATTCAAGAGAGGGTAAGAAAGACTGGTACAGTAGAAAAACAGGGACAAATTAACTGGAATAAAAAGAAAATAAGGAAGGCTTCTAGAGAAAGTAAAGTACTAATTTTATTTCCAAAGGATCAACAGAAATTATCTAGGACAACAAGGGCCTATAGACCCCCTGGTGGGGAATGGTCCAGGAACAGTGAACAACATTTTTTTTAACTTCGTTTTCACAGGCTCTGGGATTCCTCCAACCCCTCCCCGTACCCTCCCCCCTTGGTGGATTTCTCCACCTTGTTGCAGTAGTACAATTCATATCCAGTTATGATTCCTTCATTGTGGGCATGGACCATACAGAGAGCCCATCATCTTATTGTCCAGACAAATTCAACAGTTTCATTGGGAGACCATCCTTGGTCTGAAAGTAGAGCAGGCAGAATATTTTCCCCTCCTATGAAAAGCCACTACATAACTTCAACAACAATTTACATCATGAAGTTAATTGACATGGTATTGAGTGACCAATATATTAGAAAATGCAAGTTCTTAACAACATCCTGTGACTACTTCATTGATGGTTCAATTTTAGTTTATACACAACGGGCTGCTTTGAACCTTAAAATGGATGTAGGGTACTATTCAGCTGTCTTGTGTCTATTTTCATTTTTATATTTAGCAGCTTATAGTATTCAAGCATGATTGCTACTGAACTTCACAAAGTTTAGGGTAGTTCAAACAGGCTTCTAACTCTAACATGCCATATGGTAACAACTGAGGAGCAGAACAGTTTTAGGATGGGTGTGCAGAGAAATCTCCAATACCTTAGTGAGGAGTAACTTATCTTTGTGTCCTACCTAGTAAGGTATATAGGAGTCCAAGCTGACTTTTTCCTGTCTATTCTGAGCTTTCTTTCTTGGTCTCTGTCTATCTGATCTAATTTTGAGGGGCTCCAGAGCAACCCTGATGATCATTGTAGTAGAGGGTGGGGAGCCAAAATTGGAACTAAGTAAGGACCAGAGAAAGCTCCTCTCCGAAGTCCCAAAGGAAGTTTACTGTTCTGTTGTTCCAATGACATTGGATCCTGCGAGGAAGGATTTGGGCTTCTTCCATCCCATGTGAGAGATCTGATAGGGAATGGCTGACCTCACAGTTTTTGGTCTATGAGGGCACTCCAAGTCCCTGTGGTCTCCTTGGCAGTTGAGATACAACCCTTGATATCCATACTGATAGTCCTTAGTGGTATACCAGAAGTCTCTGGGGTTAAGATACCAGCCTCCTCCTGTTCTTCTGTTCCACTCTGGGGTCACCACCACCACCACCACCTGCTCTGTGCATATGACCGCCTGTTAAGAGGCTGTCAGGATCGCTCTTGGATCCCATTGCAAGTGCACCCAGCTATGTGAAGCAATTACCGATGGACTTAAGGGGAGACATAGATGCAAATACAATCATCCCAGGAGACCTCAACAACCCATTAACATCAACAGACAAATCAACAGTGAATAACATTTTTTAAATTAATTATTATGCATTATGTGACAGTTTCATAGGCTCTGGGAATCCCCCCACCTCTCCCCCTCCCCTCCCCCCTGGTGGATTCCTCCACCTTGGTGCAGTATTACAGTTCAAATTCAATCAAGATTCTTTCCTTGCAAACATATACCAAACATAGAGTCCAGCTACTTATTGTCCAGATGGGTTGAACAGTTTCTTGAGGAGTCCATTTCTGGTCCGAAGTTAGAGCTGGTAGAATATCATCCCAGTCAATTAAGAGTCCCAATATAACATCAACAGCAATTTGTAACATTATGGAATTGACATGGTTTTGCGTAACCAGTATGTTAAAAAAAAAAAACAAAAAACAAGTTCTTAACCACAACCTACGATTTGCTCATTGACATTTCAATTTTAGTTTGTATACAGGACCGGCTGCTATATACCTTAAAATGGCTATAAGGTACCATTCAGCTGTCTCGTGTCTATTTCATTTTAGTATTTAGCCATTTGTTGTGTTGAAGTATAATTTTACTGATCTTGGCAGATTTTAGGATAATCTAGACTGGCTTGTAACTCTAACAAGACATTTTGTCAACAATTAAGGTGCAGAACATTTTTTTTTGGGGGGGTGTGCAGGAAAGTCCCCAACACCACGGTGAAGAGTGACTAATCTTCGTGTCCCACCCAGTGAGGCATGAGCAAATCCATGCCAGCTCTTTCCTGTCAGATTCCAAGCACTACTTTTTGTTGTTTGTCTATTTATTTTAGGTTTTTTTAGTTTGTATGATTGTAAAGCAGGGCAAAACACATGCATCAGTGCAAAATAAAGAAGTTTGGTGTGAATATGAGTGAAGAAAGATTAATAGAGATAACTTGGGTGATTGCCAGGGTATGTATTACTTGTTTTAAGAATAATGAATTACAAAAAGAAGGGTTTCAGATAAAGAATTAGATATTCTGATTACTGCACTCTGTGCCACGGCCATCAGGAATCTAGAAATGGGACCAGTGCCATGCATAGTTGGCTAAGTCTCCTTCTGTGGGGCCAACTTTCCATTTGGGCATCAGTTTGAGTCCTAGCTGCTCCACTTTCAATATACCCTGGGAAAGCAATGGAAAATGGCTCAAGTTCTTAGGCCTCTACACTCACTTGGGAGACGAGAAGAAGCTCCTTGTTCTTGGCTTCTGACTGGCTCCACTCCAGCCATTGTGATGAGCTGGAGCATTCTCTCTCTCTCTCTCTCTCTCTCTCTCTCTCTCTCTCTCTCGCTGCATCTCTATAACATTTCAAATTTAAAAAACATCTTTTAAAAATCCAAGACAGATATTCAGAAAAATAGAATGATCAGGGAATATTAAGAGGGAGTGATTTCAAAAGACATTTAGGGGAGTGGATTCAAAACATGTGGAGAAGTGTGCTTTGTGGCACAATAAGTTAAGCCAGTGCTTAGCATCTGTATCCCAAAGCAGACTGCTGTTTTGAGTCCCAGCTGCTCCATTTCTGATCCAGATTCCTGCTAATGCATCCTGGGAGACAGTAAAGGATGCCACAAGTGTTTGAGTTCTTGCCTCCCAAAAATCTGGAGACCTGGATGAATTTTTGTGTTTCTGGCTTCAGTGTGGCCCAGCCCTGACTCAACATTAAAGGCATTCGAAGAGTGAACCAGTGGATTAGAGATTGTCTCTTTCTGTCTCTCCTGAACCCCCATAATTCTAAAGTCCAAGGAGATAAAAGCAAAATAAATAATTGAAGACCTACTGGGAGAACTATCCAATGAAATTATTGGACTCATCCAAATCACTCTTCTTATTCCATTGCCACACCCCCTATTTATTATGCTGAAATCTACCTTCCTAATACCTCTTTTTTAACTGTGAAAAAATATCTACTTTATTTAGATAATTAATTTTCTTATTGTCCATTAGTCAGGCACATTTCTAGTTGCACACTTTATTACTTTCTTAGTCAATTTAAGTTATTATCTCAATTCTGGTAAAGTTTTATGCTTTGGTAAGATTATCTGATTTGTAAGGCCAAAGGTCTATTCCCTCTGTGGGAAACTCAGCAAAGTCACCCTATCCTGACAATTATTCCAGGAGAAACTGCCTTCCATACTACATCACCAGGTATCACTTAAACCTCTATCTGCTTCAGTGAGACACTGAGGCATTTTCAGTTTTAGTTCTTTGTAGTTCAGGATGCAAAAGAAGCACTAGTGGCAGCATTAACCAATGAAGGAAAAATCTTACTGGAGTAAGATAATAGAAAATTGAACTTTCCCCCAAATTTTTCATGCTTTCAGTCATGCCATATAGCCACCAATACTGCACAGAGAAGAGAAATGTTAGTTGTAAACTATGTGTAGAGAGTGGTAAGGATTTCTCAGGCAAGCAGTACAGAAATCTCAGAAGAGAATATTTATGATTTCCCAAAGCCTTTCTCCAGTTTTTGTAAGCTAAAGAAATCATAATCCTACAAATTTAATTTTTTTGAATTGCAAGTAACAATGCTATTTGAGATATTGTTACTTGTTGAAAACTCACTTTCACTAACATGCTGTTACATATATTTCATCATTACTGGTTTCACAAAAACAAATCCTTCTACATTAGTAGCTCTCATTATTCTCTCAATACAGCATGAACATTTCTCTCAAATGATTGTTATCATTTTCAATTACATAATTGTCAAATGATTTCAATAATAGCGCATTTTGCTCACCACCATATTCTCAGTGTCCAGTGTCTGGTATGCTTCAGTAAACATTTGTAGATTGGTTTGACAGGAGATTGATTGTATGAGTTAGCAAGTTGAATTATAATAGAATCAGTCTGTGGCTTTATGATAACACATATTTCTGCCTGTACATGTTTTGTAGCTGATTCTGATGGATGCTATCCTGCTTCCTCACAGTAACACAGACACAGCGAATAAAAGCCACAGTTCAAAGAAGAACTGAACTAGCTCCACTGTTTCAATGCCTGATGCAAACAAGTTACCTAACCTCTCTGTCCAAGGCTTTTCACTTAAAAAATTGGGACAATAAAAAATATCACCTCATTGATTCAATATAGGATTTAAAGTCCTTGATGGAGTGTTTGGCATGTGGAAAGTATTACAAAAATGTTGGTTGTAAATATTATGTAATTGAAAATGCATAAGCATTTCTAATTCCTAGGACTTAAAATTTCAATTTTACAGTCATCAACAACAGTCTTCTGCCACTCACAACTGAATGCTACCTGACATTAATGTGCAAAACTGGGGATGCATTTCAAGAAGAGTGGGATCAGGCCATTCTAGCGACAGGTCAGGAGCTTACATGAGAATAAACAGGAAAAGGAAGAGAGAATGGCAGCACCCTGGCAAGGGCACCCAAGCATTCCTTGGAGGACTTGTGTCTCTTGGGGATTCAGCTCTCTGAAAAACTCCAGAAAAGTTATAATTTTGTACCTTTCCTGGATTTTTCTCATTGCCTCAGTGTGGTGGCAGCCTCCTCTCTACAGCTTTCTACATACTATTCAGAAGCAGAACTATCCATTTGTCTACTAAACTTTCTGTGCTCCTACACCTTCCCCTTTTACCTAGAGCTGAAAGAAACTCCTTTGAAGAAACTTGGGAGAGTCCTTGAAGACACTCCTTGGGACTGTCAGGATTCCATGGCATCAGAACACCTGAGTCTGATGCATGGTATTGCTGTCTTAGATATTGCCACATTGGTGTCCTGGCACTGTGGTCATCCTCCTATGCTCAACTACTTCAGGAAACCCCCACAACTCTTCTGTGTCTTTCCTTCCCTGTACCATGAATTCAGTATCCTGAAGTTTGCAAGGATCCCCCACCTGGAGGCCTGACACACAGAGAAATACCTGGCTCCACTTTCCTTGTTCTCTTTGTCTACCCAATCCAAAGGAAGCTCAGACATCTTTTCAGTTGTGTTGAGTCCTTTGCTATGCCTCTTTCTCCACCCCAACACCTCACCTAGAAATCAGAGAGTATGGAAACCTTTCTAGCTATACTTTCCCCTGCCTGGTGCACCATAGCCTGGCTCCCTGTGATGGTCTCTGGGAAGATAATGGCTTTCATAAACTGCAATGAGTATGGGTAGTGGGGATGATATTCCAAAAGTTATTCTCATTTCTTAGTAACAAATTCTGTTACTAACATCCTATAGCTCTTCAATTCCCAAACTGCGGGAATTTCCCCACACAAGAAAATGATGCAAGGCTTAAACTAAAATCAAGAAACATGACAGCGTTCTTATGTTGAAATTCCTGATAAGGCTTGGAGAAAGGAACCTTTGAAACAATCAATAACTTAACAACTGTGTTTTCAGCTAAAGCCTTGAAGCATCTCTATGACTGGATAATATCATTCATTGTCAGGGAAGCTCCCTGTGGTATCACACCTCTGTCCTTATTTGTCCCTGGTGCGCCACCATCTAGCACAGCTGACAGCATTCTCTCATGCTTTATTCATCCCAGAGAAACCATTACACACTTCATCTCTTCCTTCCAATAGAACCATGCAGCCCACACCTGCCTACTTTCCAAGGGATGCTTTTCTCTGCTAGGCTCTGTATTACTAACTCACATCCCCATCACATGTAGGCCCTTGCTCCCTCATCTGCCTATACCTTCACTCTTTTGCATTGTCATTCAAGTTCTTTCTAGAGATTCTTCCTCATTAACATAGTGTTTTGCCCTAGTATGTCTTTTTGAAAGAAACCAAATTCTGTGGATCTCAATTGCCTGCTAGCACCTGTTCCAGTTATTGCTTTTGTAGTAGACAACTATGCATACCTGGTATTTTCACCTACCAATTTTTCATTACAAGATGAAGACATTGGGGATCTCTCAGAAAAGAATTTTGAAGAAAATCATAATGAAACTCTTCAAACACAATGCAAAACAAATGCAAGAATTTAAGGAGTAAATAGCAAAGAAGATGCAAATTTTATAACACAATGAAATTGAAATGCTTAAAGAGAAGAATTCACTACAACAAACTAAAAATATAAAGAAAAGCGTCAGTAATTGAGTGAGGCAGAAGAAAGAATTTCAGAACTGGAAAATACCTCATTTGAAATATCTCATTTGAAATTTCACAATCAGAAACATGGAAGAGGAACTGAGTAAAGCTAAGAAAATCATCGAAGAATTAAATGACCCCATCAAAAGGTCAAACATAGGATCATAGAGTTCCTGAAGGCAAGGAAAGAGAAGCTTGTTTAAATATATATCAATTAAATAATCAGTAAGAACTTCCAGAACATGATGAAAGAAAGGAAAACCCAAATACAAGAAGGGAAGTGAACCTGAAATATAATTAATTAGAAGCAATCCTCATACATCACACAATAATTAAGCTCTTTTCAGTTAACGTGAAGAAGAGATACTTAAATATACACCTAAGAAAAGTCAACTAACTTACAGAGGCACACCAGTCAGTCTCACAGCTGACTTCTCAGAGCAAATCCTAAAAGGGAAAAACAAAAACATCACAATAAAAACATAAAAGAAACCTAAATCAAAAATGAGAAACTCAGTGCTAAACTGGCAGAACCAAATCAGTACCTGTTGATAGTAACCCTGAATATAAATAGCCTAAACACATCAATCCAATTACGTAGATCAAAAAACAGGACCCATTCCCCCCTTGAACTTTATTGAAATTTGATAGCAAAACTATCATTAGAAATAGAGACTTTTATTCAAAATACTGTGACATGCAAAAATGATTGGAGAGGAAAAGGAATTTCACAAAAAATAAAGATTAACCGAATGAGCTCACTGCTAGACTATCAGAAAAATAAAACTTTCCAGCAGTCTCTCTGTGGACTTCAGATTGTAGGAGACAATTCCAACTTGACTCATATCAAAGAGAGGAAGGCAGGAGACATTCAACTGTAAAGGCATCTTCAACAAGTATTCTCAGCCTTATTTTCTGAAGGATGTCAGGAAAATCAGGCACTAGCTTTCCCTTCTTCTTTTCCTCCTTTTTCCCTGCTTCTCTCCTTCCTTCCTAACAACTTTGCAGAAATGGACAAAATCGTCAGTGGCAGGGGAAATTGTTTGAATCGAAAACATCTCCATTTTTATATTCCAGTTTGTTTATTTGAAGTACTCTTCCATCCCAAAAGGATTCAACTAATAAATTATTAATTCCCCCAGCACCATCCTGTGGGACAGCTGAGTTGAAGCACAGCTTCTGTTCTCATCAGTCTTTTGTAAGAAACAAATGTTACCAAAGGGTAGCTCTGTGTGATTATAGAAGGGAAAGTACCTTTGTTCTGATGTGTTGCATGTTTTTAACTGGGCTTAGTTTTATCATATCACTACAATGATCTTTGCCTTTGAAAAATCTGTTGAGTTCATAGCATGTTGTGACTGCTTAAAATAAAACAACTTAAATCAAAGGAATGTTTCTTTTTTTTCCCTTCTCCTCCAAAGAAACTTAAAAATATCTAAGAAATGTTGAAAGGAGTACTTTCAGTTATATAATAATCTTAGAAGAGATTCTTAGATTATTTGAAAGAAAATTCTTAGATTATTTGAAAGAAAATTACTCAAATAACTTCCTCAAAGAGAAAGGTTTCCCTTTGTAATAATTATGGAAACCATAAGAATTCCATTCTAATGTATTTCTCCCACTGGTACTTCTTTTCGTTCTTAATGTACAGGTAACAACTTACTGTCTTTACCACCCTGTGGATATGGTCATTGTCAAACTACTGCAGTTTCTCAATAGGATACCATAAGTTAACAAAGAGACCATGATTAATAGAGCCCTCAAGGTCAAGGTATCCAATTGGTGACGGTTGTCATTATTCAATTAATTAAAAATAAACAGCTTTAAAACTATTTTTGACATAGCAGTTTAGTATACCAATACTATCCCAGCATTATATTTTATATACCTTATGTGGAACAAATGTAATTTTGTTATGTATGCTTAGTACTAACAAACAAGCATGTGTGTGTGTGTGGTGTTCTGTAAAAGTAATTAAATACTGACTGCTTTATTTCAAGCTCAGCCCCTACTGCTGATGTGAAAACTGTATTAATAGAGTTAGTATTGGCTTAATCTGTTCAAGAGTCCTTGATGCATCATAGTCTTTAAATAGGAAGGCCACAGGCTCTGGACACAAAGCCAGTATACACAGCTCTCAGTCCATTTGTAAATGCAGGCATGCTTCTAAACATAACAGGTCTGCTGTGACAAGGGTGAAATAAAACCCCTTTTCTATTTGCTATTTTTTGGTGTTTTTGAGTAAGAAAGTCTTGAGTTCAGATCCTTTTACTCACTAATTGTTGATTTCAAGCTGTTACTGAAACCTTGATATTAACATTCCTCCTTGGAAGAGCTGGATGATAATTCTCAACACACAAAGATGTTAAAGTTACATAAATTTTGTATCAAACACCCACATACTGGTGGCACACAGTAGGCAGTCACAATTGCTGTTGTTATGAATTCAATGAATCATGGAGGATTTAAGTTTGAAAGGCCCATTAATTAACTGAACAAATCAAATTGCACCATTATTTCCAACCACCTCTAATCCCCCTACCCAGGCTAAAAATTCCTTCTCCTTCGGAGGCCAGCACACATTAATAAATACAGACCCAGATACCCAAGAGAGAAAAGTTTTGATTCAGAGCATTTTCCAACTCTAGAGTAAAAATAATCTTACTAGTGCCAATTTTAACTGTCCAATGTGATATCACTGGCTGCTGATTTCGAAAGAGATGACATCAATTTGGTATTCCAGGCTTAAATGTGCATGTTCTAGCACATTTCTGTCTCCAATTCATCACGAAGGTGTCACTCTTGTTTTTTTAAGGCAAGTCATTCTGATCACCAGACTTCTTGATTCTGTTACCACATTTGAAATTTTAAGTAAAATCTAACGAAACTCATATGTCTACCTCCATGACCTGGTGCCAACTTTGCCATTTACAATCACTGAGTTTCTTTGCAAGGATCTAAATGACTTTGTACCTTCCTAATCTTCATAATCATGTCACACAGAATGTTCCTGTCCCAGCCCCTCAATCTACTTCTTAAGTATCTTTTCTGTTTATCCTTTAGGTTTCAGCTGAAGCAGTTGTTCTGCAGAAATATTTTCCCTGAGCTTTTGTTTACTACGGAGGCACAGTGTCTTTCTCTGTTGTGTGCTCTCACACACTCAGGGTTCTTTCTTAGAGTACGTTTTCCACTCTATTGTCCTAGATGTCATGGCTCGGGTACTATCAAAGGCCCACAATGTTTAAATTCTTCAAGACTAAGGATTGCATCTCTTTTCCCCAGTACCTAAACTGTCCTTGGCAAAGAGTGGATTCTCAATAAAGAATAATTAAACCTAGTCATGTATAGATTAAATAATTCGTTTTTACCTATTACACTTGGTTGTATATATATGCCTGTTAGATTCACCTGGATTTCATTGAATGTCCATTGTGTTGCCAGGACTGTGTTAAGCACGCAAGAGAAATTTAAAACTCCACAAAATGTTTAATGTTACTAATTACTAATTCATTCAGTAGGTTGATTATTCAGTATTTACAATACATGATATTTTTTGCTTTTGGACTTAGACTATTAATTGTATGGTTTAATTATGAGCCCAAAATCAGCTGAGCAACAAGATGAATTATAATTTCTTCAGTATATTTTAAATAAACTGTTTGTGTAGAAAATTGTTAAGAATAAAGGACATGCTGAAAATAAGTGGTCTCAATTCACTTAATACCGGTACAAAAATTAAGTTTTCTGTGTGTGTTCTATAAGATTTAGAGAATCAGAAATAGTCTCTTCTTTGATCCATGGGAAAATGATTTGTTCAATTTAGCAAGGATATTTACAAATTTTATGATAAAACTGAGCACAGATGGTCAGAGAACAAAAGTGATGAAGATGGAGAGTATAATGGGAGGAATTGAAATTGCTAAGTTGGGAAGGGTTTGCATTTAGGGCCAAATGCAGCATAGAAGCAAATGCATCAGTACAGAGACACATTTATCAGCCTAAAACATGCCCATTGTGTGGCTGCCTCCCACTTGACTCTACCGTTCATTGGTAGTTGGTGGAATTGGCTGTAACCTCTTATTTGTTTATTTTTGGATGTGAAAATCTGTGCCCAATGCCCCAAAGTTCCTCTGGGTATGCCAACCATATCAATTAGCACTCAAAGACAAAGGACAAAGGAAACAAGACAATAAATGACGAAAGACTCAGATCTTCTTCCTCCACAGTGGAACTTCCAATCAATATGGAGGAACTGAAAATGAGAACGAAGGTCAGTCATCTGGCCAAGACCCAGAGGTCATTTCCTGACTCTTTGTACAATAGATCCATAGACGCACAGGGGCAGGTAAAGCAAATCATACTGAGAACTTCATACTATTTTTTGCATTTTTGTTCAGATGAATTCAGATCAACAGAAGTATTCTTTGAGGGAAAACACAGTTAAGATTAAGTAGATAGCATGTTTATAAGATGATAGAAAACATTTTGCATGTATATGCTCTTTTAGCATTCACACAAACAGCATTTCCATATGAAGTAGCATACAAAACAAATTGAAATACACTAGCTATAAACTAATTAAAACTGAAATATAGTGTCAAAGATTGTCATGTTTCAAGTTAATTTCAGTATGATGGAAACAATAAATTAATCACATAGGATGTGATTTTCAGTATTGATTTTAATCCAAAATTTAGATATGTGAAGTAACAAGTTACTGAGTAGTATCTGACTTAGAATATTATTAACTGATAACTTGAAACTTTATTTACCCAACTCTATAAACCAAGATCAAGAGCTATGAACTTCATAGAATTTCATTCTGGGTCTGGGTATCATGCACTCTCATGTTAGAGTGACTTAAAAAAATTTACATTAAGTAAAATGCGCAGAAAAATGTTCCTATCACCAGGACAACAGTTGTTTTGTTTGTTTGCTTGCTTGTTTTTGCCTTTATTATCCTTTTATTTTCTCACTATTTTCAATATTATAGCTAGAACACATAGTCTATCCTATTTTTTGAAAAGAAGCTTTTCATTATCTGAAGATATTAGGCCTAATAACTTAGCACATTTCATTTCAAATTTTGACTGCCTTTTTTATAGACTGCAATCCTGGACTCATTATTTTAACATTCTAGCCAGAGAGCAGATGGACTAAAGGCATCGCATTTCCATTATGAACACTAACATATATTATCAACATTTAGAGAAAGTTGTTGAGACTATTATGAGTTTACTTTCAGTTTCTTTTGTTTTAACCTCTCTACACTTTTATTCAGGTAACTGTTTAATTAAGAGCTATTATCAATGATTTTAGTGCTAATTCCCATCTGTTTTCCCACACCTAGTCCAAAGTGAATGATGACATCTTGAGACAAAAAAACAGAAATTTCTAGTTGTCACTGAGAAGTGATGTACTCAGTCTTCTTGTCACTGTTAGTTTTTCTTTGCTTTTAATGAAACAAAAATTCAAACACGCACAAATAAACCAAGCAATAAAATCAAATTTACTCATTACCCAATTCTAAGAATGATTCACTTCGTTCCTTATTTTCTTTTTTGTTCCACCCTTAACTTCCCACTGTATTATTATCGTGTTTTGTTTAGAATTATTTTGGCACCATTTTTAAAATTAATACACGGACTATCCGATACCACCTGTGGCTGGTGTGGATACAAGCTTTCTACCATTATAAACTGGAGTGCAAGCATTTTCAGATGTACAAAAGACAACGCTATGTCATCTGGATTTAGTTTATAATGAGCTAGGCACTGTAATTCCTTCTAAAGATAAGAACTGCAGATAACAATTTTGAAACCAAAATCATTGTTTCTTTACATCGACTGCTTTTTACTTAGCTCAGTATTCCTCCCAACACCCACTTTTGTTTTTCCTGTTGTTCCAGGCACACTATGCCCTGACCAGGATTAACAAATGATCCGCATTGTCTAAAGACTCTATCTCAATGGTAATTAAAAAATGCAGACACATTACATGTGGGCCTTGTGACAGAGGACCTGGTCAGCTTCAAGTTATTATTCCCTACAAGAAAAACAGAGTCTGAAGATAAAGTAATGCAGAATATAAAGAGAACAATGTCAGCTGAACATTTGAATACCCAGACGTCTTTGAGTACTTCTGAACTTACAGATATATAAACCAGTAAATTAATTTTGTTGATTAGGCAAATTCACATTGTGGTTCTACCATTTACACCAGAAAGCATCCTACAGCAAATATTCCCTAACATTTCACAGGTGACCAATCATAAATACTGTATCACAAATTTATTCTCATTTAGCTGCTTTGCAATACATGCTTGCCAACTCTGAGATCTCATGCAGGTCAACCTTTATGAAACCATGGATTCAGGAATGTAAAAGAGCATGTCCAAAAATTAACTCTTATCTGCCTGTGTAGTATCTTCTTCCTTTTGTTTCATGTTCTATAAATGTCATCTCCATTTCACCAGCTGCATAAACTAGAAGTTGAAGACTGATTCTCGTTCCAATTTTAGTATATGTCCTGCCGGAGCGAGCACAAAGACTGATTCTCTACCTTTCACTCCTTCACATACCACCAACAACCCTTCATTAAGTCTGTCCATTCTGTTTTCAAGAACTACCTATCCCTATTCGCTTTCAGGGTGCGCCCGAGCCATGCATCTGAAGCCACAGTGACAGTGATCTGTGTGACTCACATCTACTGCTCCTCTTTCATCCATTCTCTTCCTGGCTGTTTACTAAAGCATCAGGCTCTGCCATTACCTTCCAAAAACACACTAATAGCTTTCCATCTCATTTAGAACTTGTTTGGAAACCCCTTAGAATGACCTCCAAGTTCTTATACAATCAAATCCATAAATATTTAGTAAGCAGTAACTGTAAGAAGTATATTTCTAGGAAAATGTGGCCTTACTTTACTGAAATTTCTGTTTTGTTTTGTTTTGCTTTAACAGCATTATCAAGAGGAGAAACACCTATTTTAATTCACCTACTAAAAATATTTCTACCATATATCCTTTGAAGAGTATGCTCCATCTCCCCTCCTATTAAGACATCCAAGCGTCTGGACACAACCATTGCAGTTTCTATGTTATAATTTATTTACTTAGTATGTGATGATGATGATGATGATGATGATGATGATGATATTCACTGTGAAACAATCATTTGTTCAACCTAAATAACATAAAATCTTAAATACAAAAACACTGTTTCATAGTTAAAGCAAAAAAAAAAATCCTTAGATCTTTTTTAAACAAATAATTTAACAAAGTCAAGATGAAGCACTAGAAAGTATTTCATTAAAATACAACCTATGCCTAAATGTTAATAAACTTTTTTTATTATTTGTAAGCAAAAGACCAATTTTTCAAGAAACCCTAATTGTTATGAAAAGGACCGTGTTCTAATTTTTAGCTGTGTGTTTGGGCTGCCTCTCTAGGCATTGCCAGAGTAGCAGGCCAACCACGAGCTCTCAGAATGCTCAGATCTCTGTTCCTACAATAGTTTCATGGAATCAGTGTATATAAAACAGTTCCTTCAGGCTCAGCGTGGTGGCCTAGCGGCTAAAGTCCTCGCCTTGAATGCACCAGGATCCCATATGGGCACCGGTTCTAATCACGGCAGGTCCACTTCCCATCCAGCTCCCTGCTTGTGACCTGGGAAAGCAGTCGAGGACAGCCCAAAGCCTTGGGCCCTGCTCCCGTGTGGACCTGGAGGAGGTTCCTGGCTCCTGGCTCCTGGCTCCTGGCTCCTGGCTCCTGGCTCCTGGCTCCTGGCTCCTGGCTCCTGGCTTTGGATGGGCATAACAGTGACCACTGCGGTCACTTGAGGAGTGAATCGTCAGATGAAAGATCTTCCTCTCTATCTCTCCTCCTCTCTGTATGTCTGACTTTGCAATAAAAGTAGATAAATCTTTTTTTAAAAAATAAAGGAGTTCCTTCTTCCCCAAGGAATTTCCAGAATCCTCTTCCTCCACCTCCTTCTGTAAAAGCTTTAAATTCTCCAAAGAGCTTTTGCTTTTGAAAAAATAAATCCAGATGAAATAGCCAAATATTCCTGTTTACCATTTCCAGCAACAGTAAATCTAGAAAACTAACCATTCACAAAGGAAAGAGAAGAAAAAGGAAAATTTCAAGCAGAAAATGAGTATATTGAAAAATCCAACCCAATGTCAACTTAGAACAACAATCACTGTGACATGTATTATCACTTCAAATCTATGAACAGGAAAACTGAAATCCAAAACAATTAATAATAAGTAAATATAATCTGTTCACAGGTCACACAACTATTAAATAACAGACTAGTAATGCAACTCTAGATCTGACCACAAATGTTCAGAATTCACAACATTATAGCCTACATCATGGAAAGATAGAATGTTCATGCATCTAATTTGATTATTGTAAGTATCCAGTCAGTGGATTGTTTTATTTATGAGGAAGAAACTTACTTAGCATCACTTAAACAGAAATATGAGCTACATATTAAATGTTTCTGCTTTTAAAAATTATCATCATGAGCTTAAATAAGATTACATTAACTCCACCAGTATCAATCAGGAAAATGTATTTTCAAAGGCAACTTGACAAGTTGCGATATTGTAGATCTGCACAAGAACAATAGCTCCATGGGACATTGCTTTCCAAACACTCCTACCTGCTCCACTTCAGGCTTTTAGGCATTTTGACAATGATGCAGTCTTTAGTTTGTGTCTTTGAGAATGTCTACTGTTCACTTTTGGTTTTAACTGCTAACTAATTAAAGCATGAAAATGTCACTGTGTCAGCCTATGAGTCAACACCTTGATGGTGAGAAAGACATAGAAATAACAACTTTCAGACTTTGAACAGGCAAACAGTGATCTCTTCTTAAAGCTTCCCCTAGCGTGGCTGACAGATCAGATTTCACACTTTCGCAGTTCCCTTACACAGAGGGACTTTTTTTTTTTTTAAGATTTATTTATTTTTATTGGAAAGGTCGATTAACAACGAGGAGGAGAGCCAGAGAGGAAGATCTTCGTCTGATGATTCACTCCCCAAGCGGCTGCAAAGGCTGGAGCTGAGCCAATCTGAAGCCAGGAGCCAGGAGCCCTTCTGGGTCTTCCAGGCGGGTGCAGGGTCCCAAAGCTTTGGGCCATCCTCGACTGCTTTCCCAAGCCACAAGCAGGGAGCTGGATGGGAAGCGGGGCTGCCGGGATTAGAACCGGCGCCCATATGGGATCCCAGTGCATGCGAGGTGAGAACTTTAACCACTACGTTATCGCCCCATGCCCACCCAAAGGGACTTATTGCCACACCCAGCAAAGCAGACATCTGCTATTGGAAGCAAAGGGAAGATTTATACCACATGAAATCCTCCTTGTTAAGTTTACAATATTTCAGCTGTAAATATATGTGCAAATACTACACAGTTGGGTGGTTTCAGTACTTTAGTCACTGGTATTTAGGATAAGATTTGGGTTTGACATCAAAAAGGTGAAAAAAATCTTCTCCTTAACTATGAGCCTAAAGCCACCTGTCCCAGCCAAAGTGATCAAAATCTCTGGACTACAACAACATGCAAGAGCTTCTCTGGGAAGTAAGGGACACTTCAAATTTCACTTGCTCTTATAAATCACATGAGTACATACCCTGGATTCTCCTGAGGAATGTAGGATTGCACATGGTTGTCTTCAATAGTTGCCACTAAGTACCAGAATGCATCTTCATTTAGAACTCAGAAAGTCAGCAAGTAGATAGAGCTCTTTCCCCCTAACTCTATCTGCCCTGTGCAGAAATTTCTGTTAAAATATAAATAACTATTAATTGAAATGGAAAGCAAATTCCTTCATTTTTAGTAGAGTATGTAGAATATGTGGTCTAAATGCATTTGATTTGTAATGAATCCTTACCCTACTACATGAAGCTCAGCCAACTGCAGGGCTTGCACAGAAACTTGAAGACCTTACCACCACTGTTAAGAACAGTGAATACTTGACATTAATTCTTGCATAAATCCTCCAGTTGAATTTTTAAATGAGATAATTTCAGAATATTCTTAAGGAAAAGTTGCAAATGTAGGAGGGACAGTTTTTTTACACCATTCACTCAGTTTCCCCTTTGATTACCATGGTTCATTTTTTTCAAAAATACATCTTTGATTACCACAGTGCATTTGTCAAAAGTAAGAAATTAATGATGGATCATTACTGCTAATTGAACTGTCAACTTTTTTGTTTTTTTTTTAAAGATTCATTTATTTTTATTGGTAAGGCAGATATACAGAGAGGAGGAGAGACAGAGAGGAAGATCTTCCGTCTGATGATTCACTCCCCCAGTGACCACAACAGCCAATGCTGAGCCAATCTGAAGCCAGGAGCCAGGAGCTCTTCTGGGTCTCCCACACGGGTGCAGGATCCCAAGGCTTTGGGTCCGCCTCGACTGGTTTCCCAGACCATAAGCAGGGAGCTGGATGGGAAGCGGGGCTGCCAGGATTAGAACCAGTGACCATATGGGATTCTGGTGCGTACAAGGCGAGGACTTTAACCAACTACGCTATCGCACTGGGCCCCTTTGGTTTTCACTGTCTTTTCCACGTCATGCCCTGTTTCTGTTCTGAGATTACCCAGGGTATTTTACTGCACTTAGTCCTCGTCACTCCTGCTCCTCTAATCTGTGACAGTTTCTGTCTTCTTTTTTTTTTTTTTCATAAACTTACCAGCTTTGAGAAGTACTGCTCACACATTTTATAGAATATCTCTCAAATTGTGTTTGTCTGATATATTTGGGTGTTGAAAGTTTTGGGAAAGAATGTCACAGAGGGCAGTTCCTTTCTTATCCTGAGAGGTGTTTGAGATACTTGAGGATGTATTTGATATCAACATAACAATACAAGGCAATGCTATCCCTCCTCACTTGGTTAACACAGTGTTGGCTGGATCTGTATATGCAGAATCATTACCATTTCTGTGCTATAATCTCCTCTTTGAAAGTGAGTTCTCCAAATTAAGGCCACACATGATTGGGAAAGAATTACATTCCACCTTCCCAATGAAGACAAAGTCTCTTCACATGTCATTTGAAGCACTATACTGTATATGTCATATATCAAATATACAAATGATGCAGAATAAAATCTCATTTTAGGGAGATTTTTTCCCTTTTTAATAATTTATCTGTTTTTAAATCATTTTAAAGGTTATTATGGATTTTTGTGTATTTTATATTTTGTGTTATATAAATTATTAATTTCATTTTTTGCCCAAATTGTCATTTGAGGTTTTTTGTTTAGTTCTTTGACATACTCTATATTCTTGGACTTCTTAAAAGATGTTTACTATTTATCTGAGAGACAGAGACATAGAGAGAGACAAATAGACAAGTAGACATACACAGAGAAAGAACTTTCATTCTTCTGTTCACTCCAAAAAAGCTGAGCCACCAGCTGGACACAGTCTAGGTCTCTTCTGTTGGTGACAAACCAGGGTAACAACTACCCAAGGTGTCACCACTCCCCTCAGGGCTGGATTCAAAAGTGTAAACTCTTATCAAGCCCAAATACTCAGCTGTAGGACACTGATTGTCCTTACCGCTAGTTAAATGCCTATGCCATCCTCTATTTTTTTTTTTTTTTTTTACTTTTCTTTTTGCACTGTTCAGATTTCTGGTATTGCAAGATACTCCAAGATGTCTTTGTACCAGTACTAGAACTGCTTCTCAAAGGAGTACAACTTCCTGTTATTGGAAGATGATATTTAGAAAGCAAGGTCTAATCACTGGGTGCATTCGTTGCTTCTAGACCTCTGAGCTACAAAGCTGAAATATCAGTATGTGTGTTGACATGTGTATACTCATATATTTATAGTTTCAAATATCTCCATCTGAAAAGATAAACATGAGTTCATATGATGCCTCTCATTCTAAGCTTTGTTCTAAGGTTCACTCTATCCGTTTCCCCTTGTATAGCTGTAACTCTCTCTTGGGCATGGAGAAATATATTGCCCATCACTGCTAAATCATTGACGTATTTGTTCAATCCCAATTCACTTTCCTTTGTGAAATGAAGACATAAATGAAAACTGTCAAATATAGAGGAGAAATGAAGTAATTGTTTTATGATTCATGGAAACTCCAAGTTTTATAAAATATCAGTTTACTTACTTGAGAGACAGAGACGTTTTCATCTGCTCATTCACTTTCCAAATGGTCTCAAAGGCTAGAGCTAGGCCAGGTGGAAGCCAGAAGCCAGGAGCCAGGAACTTTTTCTTGTTTTTCCACAGGGGTGGCAGGCCATCTTCCACTGTGTTGTCAAATCGGTTTTCAGAGAGCTGGACTGAAAGTGGAGCAACTGGGACTTGTACTTGATTTGACACCAATATGGGATGTTAATACTGCAATCAATGACTTAACACAACATTGGTAATATTTTTAACCTTCCTCCTAATACAGTATAATATAATATATAAGATAAGATAAGATAAGATATATTTCTTTAAAAATGCAGTGAAGCTCTGCATTTATAAAATGTGAAGAATATTTATATTCAATGAGATTACTTGTGATAATTTAAAGGAGAAAACACATTTAAAGACTAATAAATGGAGAGTTTGCAATTGATAGCAAAATACTAAAATTAATTAGTCCTGTATTAATGTTTTTAAAAGTATATCTCTCTTCCACATAAAAACCTCACATTCATTGGGCAGAACCAAAGAACTGAACCTCTCATTTAGGGTAAATGTAAAATTGCTTTTGAGACTAAACTAAGAGTAGGCGGATGGCCACATTGGCCAACAATTTTAAAAGATTTTTTGCCAGTTAGATCGTAACTATGCAACTGGGCTTTCTTAGATGAACTCAACGCAAATTCCCAGGAGATCTGAGACATAGATGAATTCTAAAAGGATAACTAAGCAGAAATTCAATAGCCACACTCCATGGAGCACTTGAAAATTAAGCCCAGAACAATCACGGAAGATAAAAACACAAGTCATGTTTCTTCCAAAATAGATAGAAATTACTTTCTCCCACTTGCCAACAGATATTTGGAAAGAGCTAAAGATACGAGGAAGAATAAGACATAATCACAGAAGTTGAAAAACAAGAGCAGATATTAAATAAAGGCTCATCTGACATCATGTCTTCTGGCAGTGTATCTTCTCAACATTGTTGCTTCTCAAGGCTTGTTATCTGTGGGCAGCCAGTGACCTGAAAGTAGAGTACAGCATATTAAGACATGTTGAGAGTCAAAAATTATATAATCTGAACTTTTATTACAGTATATTGTGACGATTTTTCTATTTTATTTTTGTTATTGTTAAAATCATTCTATGCCTGCTTTATAAAATGTTGCTCTATATATTTATGCATGCAAAAATATACATATTCCTACATACATACATGCATACATATGTGTACTTGTGTCTGTAAAAGTTATTATACTTTATTATAAAAATTAGTATTATACAAAGCCAGGCTACATTGCAAACTTCCAATCTGCACATGCATAATCAACCACTTGGATTTCAGTATTTGGTCACTTTTTTGGGAGGGCCACTCAGTATAAGTACATTATTAGTGTTGTCACAAGTTGGTCATATTTACCATTCATAGTGATTCTTATTTTAATTATAAACACTGTCAGTACGCTTCCTACCATCAAAAGTTTATGTTCCGACTATTTGGTTTATCTTGTAAATGGAGTGCTGCCTGTCTAAGTAAACACTATCTGGGGCCAGCAGTTCACACCTGCATTTTTAATTAAACCCTTCATGTCCATACTGTTAAACCAGAAATACTTAATTGGCAATATTCATTCCCTAACAAACAAATGTGGTAGATGGTTACACCAAATGTTCCCTCTTTTTCTGAGTGGAAATTCAAGTTTAGAGAATATCCCAGGACAGGAAGCAATAGGATCAAGGCCAGGTCAGACGTAGCAGCTGTCACTGTGAGCCTGAGCTTCCGCTAAGCTATCCCCTGAGCAGCAGTTGACATCACAGGTAGGAATGAGGATGTGCAGTGGAGCACCAGGACCATCTGCTACAGATACACACAAGCTGTGCAGTAGCATCATGTTAAACCAGGATGTGTCTACTTTAGCTACTACTCTTTCCTCTTCTGGGATGGTTTACATGTTTCATTTTCACATGAAAGTAGCAAACAGAGGGTAAAAGTATCATGGAACATTTTCTCCAACTTTTAGATTACAAACTGTATCAATAAAAAAAATCAGAACTTCACCACATGTTGTGTATTCAGTTATTTATAAATTCTATACAAGTACTGTCACACTTTTATCTTACAAAAGTAGAAGAATAACTTTAGTAAGATTTAAACAAATGTAAATGAAAGTTTAACATTTTTAGTTTTAATATATTATCCTAGTAAGGTTTAAACAAATATAACTAAAAGCTCTATTCTTTTCCTATTTTAATATATCATCCGCCAAGGTCATACTTTGGAAACTAAAGATTTTTATATCAAACTCTGCAATGTTTTTATAATTCAACTTAACAATAAAGAGATTAAGACTCCATTGCTTGGGCCCAGCGGTGTGGCCTAGCGGCTGAAGTCCTCACCTTGAACACGCCAAGATCCCATATGGGCGCCAGTTCTAATCCCGGCAGCTCCACTTCCTACCCAGCTCCCTGCTGGTGGCCTGGGAAAGCAGTCGAGGATGGCCCAAAGCCCTGGGACTCTGCACCCACGTGGAGACCCAGAAAAGCTCCTGGCTCCTGGCTTTGGATTGTCTCAGCACTGGCTGTTGCAGTCACTTGGGGAGTGAATCATCGGATGAAAGATTTTCCTCTCTGTATCTCCTCCTCTCCATATATATCTGACTTTGCAATAAAAATAAACAAATCTTTAAAAAAAAAGACTCCATTGCTTAACTACCACTTAAAATTTGTTTTTGCTTCATTGCTAAATGCCAATACATTTCATTTTGCAAAAATCTCACCAGTGTTTTAAACTCCATGAATATGCTGTGATTTCTCTATTTCCTAATAATATAAGATACTGATAAAAAACAATATTGTTATACTCATTAATTTCACTGTCCTCCATGCAGTGAAGCCCATAATCCACTGATCAGGTTTGGAAAGGCTTTCTCTACTTTATTTATGAGTGAGATGAAACTATACTATTTATAACCTTGCAATGCTGCCATATATGTGCAAGTATTTAATATTCAATTCCATCTTCAAAAGGATATCTTGGCAACTGAAGATACAGTAAAATATTTCTAATATTCACTAAAAATAAAAATTATGAGAAGTCAACTTCCATGCTTTTGGGAAAATAATTATATGATCAATCAAATATTATTTCCCATATATAAATTCATCTTTAAAGATGTATTTCATTTTTATTAGAAATGCAGGTTTACAGAGAGAAGGTTCACTCTCCAGATGGTTCCAGCCAGTGAAGCTGAGCCGATCTGAAGTCAGCATCTTCTTCTAGATCACCCACCTGGGTGCAGGGCCCCAGATACTTGAGTCATCTTCCACTGCTTTTTCAGAAAATAGCAGGCACTTGGATGAAAATTGGGGCAGCCTGGACAGAAACCTTAATTTTTCTTCTGCTGACCACTGGATACCAACGTGCAGGATGACCTGGGAAGTTAAGTGTTGACCACAGAGCCACCGTCAACCATGGCTTCTGAATGGAAAAGAATCACTATCTTTTCTCCCATTGGATTTTGTCCAAGGCAAAGTAAAGTTCTCTTCCGATAATCTAGTAAGTTTTCATCGCACCAGAATGACAATTAACTCATTATCACTTCATCAATCTAGCCTCTTTCCTGAAGAAAATTAGGATGAACTGCTGTTCACTCTGCTTACAAAGTTCCTTTACAATGTCGGCATGCCTGACTCTCTCACCTCCTTCTACTACTTGATTTGCTCTTGTGTTCTATGCCACATGCTGCATCTATCTTTTGGAAATGGGCAATCCCACTACTCTCCTGTTTTATCCAACACATCTTCCTCATTCATTCATTGTTAACCCTCTGTTCTCATTCTCTACCATTTGCACTCATTTCTTATGCTTATTTATTGTCCATCATGCTTTCTCTTCAGGAATAATTAGAAAACAATCACTACAAAGTTCTTACTCATTCTATATCTCAACATACGAAGTCTGATCTCAATAAATAATTATGTGAATAGATTACATTCTTCCATACTATTTTCAGAGTTTAATAGGTTGAATAAAATAAAAGAAAACCTTAGATTATCTTACCCAACCTTGCCTGCAATAACATTTGACAGAGGTTTAATGTGAAGATTCCTTTCAATAATTTTCAAAATACTGTTAGGAAATTTTTGAAATTACTGACCAAAAAACACTATTCACTGTTTTGCAATAAGCTTTGCCCATTGTTTGCATCTAAATTTCTTCAAAATAAAGACTCTGGAGTGAATACGTTTAGCAACAAAAAGAAAGTCTGTGAGCACATTGACACAGCATACACCTTAATTACTGGTTGGAATCTACTGTGTTTTTAGTGCCTTAACATTGAAGCTGTCACAACTGCATATCATTGACATTTCATCTCCGAGTGCTTTGCAGTACTCATATCAGTGCTTGCATGTCTTAGTAATTCTCAATATTTTACAACTAGAAATTTATCTGATATTTAGCCTTGAAGTGGGGAATTCCTAGCTGGCGACACAGAATCTGACTAGGAAGAAGACAGTCAGAGTTAATTGGCATGAGAATTGTTTAATTCTTGAAAAGTAAAGAACATATCCTTCAGTTTGCTCTGTTGCTTAGAGCAAGTACAATGTAGCAGTGTTTTGTGGAGATAATAATTATATCCACAAACCAGAACTTGTGTCTTGTCTTCACCCATAAACAGGACATGAGGTATTACTTGTTCTGTGGCTATCCTATCTGATCAAAGTTTCCAGCTCATCAGGACTTGGAGTTGGCAGGAACAACATCCCAGTGTGAAGAGATTGTGTTCAAGAGAATGTTGCCATGGTGAAAGTTCTTCATCCCCCAGTAGGATTTGTGTGATTCTGGCAAAGATTAAACAACCCACTACCATGTAATTCCATTGTTTATTTATATGCAACTGAGAACCATCTCAAAATTGCCATTGTCACTGAAGAGTGTATATTCACACAAATTGCCCAGTAAGAGATGTTTTGAATAAATAGTGACACAGAGGACTTAATCCAAAATCTTACACATTGCTTAATGATTGAATTTTTCTGCCTATTGAATTTTCCAATCAACCCTCAAGACAATTTCACATCCAAAATTACAGTAGACACTGGAATGACACAATGACAAAATCTCCAATCTATGTTGCAAAAGAGCTTACCAACCCAGTTGAATGTAGAGGTGAATTAATCAGAATATGTTATGCAATGCCTTCATTTGGTGCAAAAGAAGTAGGTGAAGAGGTTGGAGCAATAGTTCAACTGGCTAATCCCGTCTGCAGGTGCTGGACTCCAATAAGGGCTTCGTTCTTGTCCTAGCTGCTCCACTAACAATGCGGTTTTCTGCTTGTGGCCTGGGAAAGCTTAGGGCATTGTGCCCCTGCACCCTTATTAGAGATGTTAAAGAAGCTCCTGGTTTCTGGCTTTTGATCAGCTCAGATCTGGTCATTGCAGCGATTTGGGAAGTAAACCCATGCATGGAATATCTCTCTGTCTCTCTCTTTGTTACTCTGCCTTTCAAATAAAAATAAATAAATATTTTTAAGAGAGAGAGATGGATACAGAGAATCCAATCCAAGTTTATTTTGCTGGAAATGAGTGATCTCAGTGATTGCACCAGCAGCTCATCGGGTGGATTATCATTGAGAGGAAGTGACACAGACTTGATCAATGAGCAGAGACAGGACTTATTAGTGAGGGAGTTTCTGACAGCTGTACAAAAGAGCTTGGTTTCCAATTGGAATACCAGAAGAGCCACTAAATGTGAGCATGGAGAAAATGGCACACTGACCATTTGGAAAGTACTATCAATGACAGTCAAAATATTTGAAAATTCATATGTAGAGAAATCATTTTTCCCTGATGTTCTTTCCTTTAGGAAGCACACTTTTCCCTAAAAGGTGAAGAAATTTTAAATGGCTAAAAAAAAAACAAGAAAGGGGAATAAAATGAGAAATGGATAGATGTATTTTGATAGACTTGCTGAAAGAAAGTCAGTAACAGTGGTATTCAAAACAATGAAATAATGAGGCTGCAACAACAGGTGCAATATGGGTTCATGTTGCCATGGACAGGTACTGTTAAAAGGGTTCGTGAAGTCAGCATGAACATCTTGAAAATTAGTTATTGGCAGGACAATCAAAAGATATCCATCCTCTTTGTGTCACTTTTCATATTTCTTATTCTTACAAAAGTCCAATTAACGGTAAATAAGAAAAATCCAATTAGGAGGAAAAAATTATTTCTCCATTTTAGATGCCTTTGTACTGCAACCCCTAGTAAGAATTATATTCTCCTTCAGTGTTCATGGACAAAGAAAAATGGAAACAAAAGATCCAGAAAGCAGTAATTACTCTCATTATGTTAGAATGCACACTAATATTTTCTATCTTGCTGATATTTTAATTATTTCTTGACTACATGGTACATTTAATGATTTTGAACATAGCAGTTCAACATTAGTAACAAGGAGTACCTTGGGAACATTCTGTCCATTAGAACAGAAGGCTTTATAAACCAAGAAAAAGATCTGGACTTTGAAATCAAACCTAGGAGCAATCCTGGAGTCACATTGTATTAACTGTACTACCTAAAGCAATATATTTCACACACCCCTAGGGACACTTGATGACACCAATACTCACCAGAGGTACTAGATCCTGTGATAGTCCAAACTACAGAAAGAAGTCAGGATAAAACAGTAATACCAAACTAAAACACTGTTCAGGTTAACAAAGATGCATTCTGAAACAGAATCTGAGATATATTCACTCAGAAATGGAGTATGATATTTGTACTTTTTACTTATAAAATTCCTTACTTAAGCAATATTAATTCTATGATTATAAATTCAAATATAATGAAATACAATACAATACACAATACAATTATCAAAATAGTTACACAGTACTTCAAGAATATCACCAAAAACACATAAAATGTAAAGTGTTTGTCAGGCTCTTTAAGAAGTACATGTTTTCTTGGGAAAGACAAGATGGCAAAATAGGGTAAGGACACATTTAAACAGAGAATCATTAAGCAGGGTGAAGCAGAGAGGGGACATTCCAGAAAACAGGAGAGGACAAGCCAATGGTAGAGGGGCACTGGGAGACTGACAGACAAGAGAAATCAGCAGAGATAACAGAGTGCTGTTGCAGTGACCAGATATCCCAGTGTCAGTCACCGAGCAGCAAACTGAGCTCCACTGGGATTCAGAGTTTCACCAGCAACCAGATGGAAGAGGAATTCAACCGGAGCTCAGGGATTGAATACAGGCAAATAGTTGCCCATAGTGCTGATTTGTTCGATTCGACCAGGAACAGAGAAGTATACTGCAAACAGGTGGTGCAGTATCAGCATTGATTTCATAGCTTAGATCCAAACCAGACCCTCATCAGGTGCCATTTAGTGTAGGGAAGCAAAGCTGTGGGACAGGACTACACAGCACTAAACTGGGATAGAACTCATGTCTGGCTCAATGCATTGCACCTACATGGGAAACTACAGGCTACATCCAAAATATGTCTGGGTAATCCCAAACCTAATGGCCAACAGATTCACAACTTCACTTGTGGCACATTAGGTATCATTTTGTACAGTGTGGCCAAGGATTAGAGACTCAAAAGAATACAGTGAGCTGCACATGTGCTGAGTTAGGAGCCATCTCACTTCATGCTCAGTGCATTGCACTGGTCCCACAAGGAAAACAATACCAACTTGGCATCCTATGGGTCAAAATAGGTCTGGGTGGCCCTCAGATCTAATGGCCAGCACTTTTCAGCAAGATCAGCACCAACAACAACCTAGATATTTAGGAAACCTGGTGTCTTTCTAATCCTGGGAACTACTCAAACCAGAAATGGGAGAAAGATTGTACAGAGAATGGTGCAGCCACAGCACAGCATCACAGGAGGTAAAGAGTTGTGAGCCAGGAGATGGGGCTACCGAGATTGTAGGGAAAGCTAACACAAGAATCCAGACCTGAAATTCACTGATGGCAGGTATCCAAGTACTTGTTCATCCCAAGAAGCACATTAGCAGAGAGCTGAGTTGGATAACATGCATGGCATGCAAACTCTCCCAGCTGTGACTTACCTATTGGTAAAATGCATGCCCACAACCTTTATGTTTTATGAAAGCAAAACACAAACTCATATACTGAGAATCAATCACATATTGCCCGCAACTCTCAAGCATCCCAGGAGCCCCTGTGCTTCCTGGCTCTAGTCTTTCTCTGCAGTATACTCACCAGCCTGAGTTTGTCTGCTTCTTGTTTCTATTGCATTTTCAGAAGATCCAAATAAATTTAACATCACATTTTTTTCCTTTTATATCACTTTGAGGTTATGTATGTTAGATTACTTTGTGTGTATTTATTCTATGACTTGCATTTTTCCTCTTAAGTATCAAATGTGTCACAGAATTTTAAGCACATTTACTTTTAAATATTTCATGAGTTATACATCTTATAGCTGATGCATTATGTAATTATTTCTGGTTTCTTTGTTTTTATTACAAACAATGCCACTATCAGTAATCTTACACATGACTCCCATGAACATATGCATGACTTTTAAGAACTGTCAGATACAATCAATTAAAATAAAATTTTGCATAATCAGTGAATATTTTTACACTATAGTAAGCAATATTTGAGACATGCATATACTACCATTTCTTTTTCATTTTCCCCCAAATTAAATTTGACACCTTATATTTTTATGGCTAGATCTGAAAACTCTATGAAATTCTCATATCTAAGAGTGAAATTGCTACGATAAGGGAAGGTGCAACTTCAATCCTTTGGGTGTTATCAAAACATTTTCTATAACAGCTACAGCAATTTACCAAATACACCTCTACCATGAGGAACTGAGTTCTCATTGCCTTACGTTTGCTCTTCTTTACCAAATTGTGTCTCCCTAGATTCATATACTGAAATCTAATCCTCAACATCATCATACTTAGAGAAGGACATTTAGAGATGTAATTAAGATTAATTAAGGTCATAAGGATGAATCTCAAGGGCTGGCAGATCTTCAGAATATCAGGAAAAGACATTAGATTCTCTCTCTCTCTATCCTTCTCTCAATGGAAAAACAGAGAAAAGTTCAAGTGAGGACACAATGGGAAGGTGTTTGTCTTTCAGCAAGAAGGTAGGCCTCACCAGAAGCCAATTCTGGTGGCAGCTTGATTTTGGACTTTCAGCATCCAAGACTGTGGTACTATCTCCCCAACCTGTGTCATTTTGTGAGAACATCGCTGGCAAGCTAATAGACTCACCCAGTATGTAACTCACTGAACACTAGTTTTTATGGACATGATGCTAGAAAACAGTATTTGTTGTGGTTTTCATGTATGTCCCTCATTGCTAATAAAATTGAACATTTAAATTGTCATTTATCTATCAGTATTTTGCCCAATTTCCTTGTGGATTATTTCTTACTATTAAATTATTGGATATTCTTGTGAATGATAACCAGGATGCATGTATATGTGAGAGCCAATATCTGCTTATACATAAGCACCACATACTACATGTTAGTGCTTAGTAAATTGTGCATGTTTCAAATATTTTGCACTTTGTGACTTATTCTTTCAATTTCTTTATGATATCTTATAATGAACAAGTTTTTAATTCTGATAAGTTTTTGTTTATTGAATTTATCCATTTTTCCCCTATGGTTGATGTTTTTTCTAAATAATCATTTCTAGATTAATTTAAGAAGTATTTTCCTATATTACTTTCTTGTAACTTTCCCTTTCACATTTTCACCTTAGCCCATCGGTAATTGACTTTGTGTATCCTAGAAAGTAAGGATCTAATTTCTCATTTGTTCTTGGTTACTATGCCTTCATATTAAATCTTGATAACTGATTAAGCAAAGCTTCCCACTTATACTTACAAATTCTAAGGACATTTTCTCTCATATACATTTTTAGTTCATCTTGAAAATTTCCTTAAAGGATCATGTTGGGATTTTTGTTTCCTTGAAATAAAATGCGGCTTCATTGAAACAATCAATTTAGGAGAATTGCTGAAATTTTGAATTTTCATATCCATATGCACCATTTTAAACACCTATTTATTTAAAACCTTAAACACCTTATTTATTAAGGTGTCTTAAAATGCATTTAAATAATATGTACTTTTTTTAATATTGGACAATTTTGGTTGAATTTGTTCCTAGGTAGAGTCAGTTCTCTTTCAATTTATATTTGATAACGTAATTTTAAAAGCAGTGCGTGACTGGTATACTGATATCAGTATTTTGTATACTGATATCACTTTACTTCATGGATTTTCCCAGGAGGTTTATGTTTTATATTACTAAACAACAACAGTTGAGCACTAAGTAGATTTCACACATATGAATACAGGAAGCAAAGGAGAAATAGAGTGTTTCATTTTACAAAATTCATTTATCTCCTTTCTTCTTTTGACACAGCTGTACTATATACACTTTCTGTAAGGGACATATGCAAGTGTCCCTGATCATAGTTCAGAGTACCGTTGACTCTGTAACTTAGCAACTTGACAAATACTTACATGTGCTCTCATCATGATTCCTTTGTCTGTTTATTTAGAACATTTCTTCATACAGAAATAACAATATCCTTTACAACTATGCTATTACTTTAAGCAGTTTAGATTTTTTAACTTATTTCTCTAAAGTGGACAAATTTAACATACTACAAATAAAGATGAAGGAATATAGTGATACTTACCATTCTACATTCCCTTCACCCACCCACCTACTTCCTTATACTTTTTTAAAAATTTTTCTTTACTTTATTCATTTCACAATCACAGGATTAAGACTCAATTAGGTAAAGAATTCAACAACTAGAAAATAGGGGAAAAGATTATAGCTCAAAAAGTATAGACAAATGTTTTCAACAATAATCAGATTTCAAAATGAAAATTTCATTCATACAAATCAAATGTTTTGTACTCTGTATTAGTTTCCGTAGATTAGGGAAACATATTGGACTTTAAAAAACTTTCTTAGCCATTTAACCAAATGAAATGAAATTAGCATGTGAGATAATTATTTGTACACCCATGTTTAGTGCAGCTCAATTCATATAAGCTAATCAATGGAATCAACCCAGATGCCCATCAATGATGACGCAATAAAGAAATGTGATATATATGCACTTAGAATAGTGTTATTAAAAAGAACAAATTCTTGTCTTTAGCAAGACAATGAGTACAAGCGGAAACCTTTATGTTAGTGAAGTTAAGTCAAGTTAACTATTATCTTAACAGGGACTTCATTGCAAATTTGTGAAGACTTTTATTAGTACTTGCAATTTTTAAACATACAATTTAAAGAAAATATGGATTTTTGAAATGTGTCAATGACATTATAGTAGAAACAACTTTATTTTGTGTCAGTTACAATTTTTTCAGATATGCATTCCAAAAATTTACTGGCTGCACAGTTATGTATATCAGGCTTTATATATTGATCCCATGAGAATCTACATTAGTTGGTATCTTTTTTAAAATGTAATATTTTTAGAACATTTTTTAAAGATTTAATAATATCAAAAAATATCAGATTTACAGAGTGAAAGAGAGACACAGAGATCAAGATCTTCCATCTTCTGATTCACTTCTTAAGAGACCAAAGCAGGTCGAGCTGGTGCAGGAGCCTCTTCCAGGCCTCCCATATGAGTGCAGGTTCCCAAGGCTTTCAGCCATCCTCCACTGCCATCCCAGGAAGTAATACAGTTGGAATTAGACAGTATCAACCTTTACACATTAGTTCTTTTTACTTGGTGATGTGTGTTAAATGTGCCTGCAGGTTAGGATAGCTCATATAAAAAAATACTCCATTGTATAAATATACTATTAATTGTTTATCCATTCATCTACTGAAGAACATAATGGTTGCTTCCAAGTTATGAAAGTTATGAATCAGGCTATTATAAACATCTAAATTTGAGCAGATGTATATTTCTAATTCATGTAAGTATACTTCAATGAGTATGACACTGGATTGTATGCTTGGAGTATGATTTAACAGTCAATTTGCCTTTTTATAGGTAGCATTTTATATTTCCACAAGAAACATATGAATATTTTTGTCATGTACTAAATAAATAACATCCCTCCAAATTGAGATGTTAAAGTCCCAGTCTCCTGAATAGAGTGTGTTAGAAGATAAAGCATTTAACTTAACAGGCCTGTTAGAACTGGCACCATGTGCATGTAGAACAGATATATCTTGTTGCTATGTACAGAGAAAAGACCTTAGGGGACACAGGAGTTAGCCAGCTGTCTGCAAGTCAGGAAAAAGCACCTTATCAAAAACACATACTAACAACATCATAATCTTAGATTTTTGGCCCACATCACAATGAGAAAATATGTGTCTGTTAAGCTGTTGCATAAGAGTAGGACAGACCTAGTGGACTAATAGAGTTCTTGGACTCATCATCACTTGCATTTTTGGGTCAGTGTGTTAGATTATGAAAATATTCACAGACGTTTCATCATTTCCCTTTGTCTTAAACTTCAGTTCCCCCAATAACATCAGATGTTAAGCTATTTGTACTTCTTTGGTGAGGCAACTGCTGCAGTCTTTTAAGATTTATATGTTTTTATTGGAAAGTCAGATTTACAGAGAGAAGGAGAGACAGAGAGGAAGACCTTCCATCTGCTGGTTTACTCCCCAAATAGCCACAATGGCCGGAGTTGAGCCAATCCAAAGCCAGGACCGGGAGTTTCTACCAGTTCTCCCACACAGATGCAAAGTTGCAAGTCTTTGGACCATCCTCTGCTGCTTTCCCAAGCCACAAGCAGGGAGCTGGATGGGAAATGGAGCAGCTAGGACAGGAACCAGTGCCCACATGGGAACCTGGCCAATGCAAGGCAAGGATTTAGCCACTGAGCTATGTGCTGTGCATGTTAAACTGAGTTTTTTGATAACCTGCTGTTAAGTCTCACGAGTTCCTTGTACATGTTGAATAAAATATAGCAAATATGTTTTTTGAAAATACTTCTCCCAGCACTGTATAATTATTCGTTTTTCTTTTTAAAGAAATCCATCTTTTCTGTTATTTCATTCATGGATTATGATTTTGATTTTGTATGTAAAATAAAAATCATCATAATAGCTAAGATCAGCAAGATTTTTTTTATCTTCTAGGAGTTTTATAATTTGATTTTTATGTTTAAATTTGTGATCCACCTTACTTTAGATTTGTGAAGTTCACATGGTCTGTGTATTTATCATTTTACATGAACATATTCTGATTTTCTAGCCCATTTGTTAAAAAATATCTTCGCTTCATTATATCACCTTTGCTCTTTTGTCAAAACCCATTGAGGGGCCATGCTGGTTCAACTGGCTGATCCTTCCCCTGGCAGCATGGGTATCTGATATGGGTGCCAGTTCATGTTCTAATTGCTCAACTTCCAAGCTAGCTCCCTGCTTACAGCTTGGAAAAATAGTAGAGGATGGCCTAGGTCCTTGGGCCCCTGTACCTACATGGGAGACCTGGAAGAAACTTCTGGTTTGTGTCTATGCCAACCCAACTCCACTTTGCAGCCATTTGGGGAGTGAACCAGCAGATGAAAGATTTCTCTCTCTCTCTCTCTCTCTCTCTCTCTCTCTCTCTCCCTCTCTCTCTCTCTCTGTCTCTCTCTCTCTGAGTGTGTGTGTGTGTGTTTCTTTCACTCTGTAACTCTCTTTCAAATAAAAATATAAAATAAGTAAGTTTTTAAAAATATTTATTTTATTTGTGTAGGTCTGTTTTGGCATCTTCTATTCTGTTTGTCTTTTCTTTCACCACTGCCTTCAAAATTTTAATAATAAGTTTTGAAATTAGATAGTGTCAGTTCTCTCATTTTTTCTCTTTTGTCAATAGTTAACTTACTATTCTTGATATTTTGACCTTCCGTGAACACTTCAGAATACGTTTTTTGAGTCACACAAAGTAACTTCCCAGGATTTTTATTGGCGTTACAAATATGTTCATAACCTACATCATTTCCCTTATATCTGAAGGAAATCTTTTAGTGTCTATTTTGAGGGAAACAAATTTCCTCAATTTTTGTTTGTGTGGGGGTTCTCTATTCTCTTTCACATTTGAAAGATAATTTCAAAAAGCGCAAAATCCTGTGCTTGTGGGGGTTTTATCTGAATACTTCCTACTGACATGTTTTCTGAGGAGAAATCAGATGTAATTACTTTTGCTTCTCTATAGGTAAGCTTTTTCCTTCCTCTGGATTTCTTTGATTTTTATTGTGCTTCTTTTCCGAAGTTTGAAAGTGATATGCTCAGGTATAATTTCTTTAACTGTTTATTCTTCTTGATGTTCTATGAGCTTCTTAAATGCATGATTTGGTGTCTGACACTAATTTGACAAATGCTTGGTTGTAATTTTCCAAAATGTTGTTTCTGGTTTTTTGTTTTGCTTTGTTTTGTTCTCTTCTCATATTCCTGTTACATGTGTTTTGGATTTTTTTAAGTTGTCTCCCCAGTTATATAGAATAGCTGGATGATTTCTGCATTTGCTGTTTGCTTTTCACTTTGGAAATGTCTGTGGACATATTTGCAAGGACAAATTTGCACTTTACAGACATGTTCATGCCATTAATGAGTCCATCAAAAGCATTCTTTTCCCAGTTATGTTATTTTTGATCTTAGCATTTTCTTATGATTTTTTTCAATATCCATATCTCTTTTTGCATTCTGCATCTGTTCTTACATTCTTTCTGCTTTCTCTATTAGAGCCCTTGGCACATTTATATTATTTGTTTTAATTCCAGAAGTTAATTGTTCCAACCTCCCTGCCATATTTGAATGCTTGAGTGAGTTTCTAATGCTTGCTTTTCCTTATTAAAGCATCTGGTTTTGTCATTGTTGTTGTCTGACATTTTCATGTGACATAATTTCTTGTCCAAAAGCAGACTTAATGTGCTACTCTTCATGTTTCTTCAGTGACGCAGTAAGTTGCATGCATAGCATATTCTATATTAGATTTCAGTCTCCCAGCCCTTGCCTCAGCTGTAGGGAACTCTCGGGATTTCTTCTCAGGTGGCACAGGATAGCTAAAGGGTGCTGGGTAGTGTATTTTGCTGTCTCATTTGGGGTGGTTAGACTCACTCAAGTAATCCATGACAGGCTACACTCTAGTAAAACTTCTTTTGAGAATAGCTCTGATTAAAAACGTGCAGTCAGAAGGGCTCCAAAGTGCTTACTTGTCCCTCACTTTGCCTTGCGTGTGAGGGCTTCTCTGAAACCCACTGTGAGGTTCTAGTGACACTCCTGGAAATGACTTCAATGAAATCACTCCTCTGAAGTTTCTGTTAGACGTGGCCACAGGAGTCTCCAACAATTTATCAGTTACAGGTTAAAATTTCATTCTCCAATACTGGTCTCCATAAATTTTTCCCGCAAGTTTTTGGTCTGATAAACTGTGATTTTCTGAGTTTCTCTGAGTATCGTTCCAGTTTCGGCAACAGTGGTTTGTCATTCAACCTAACGCCTCTACAACATGTAAGGAGAGTTGTTGATTTTTTAGTTTATTCAGCTTTTTGTTTTTTGTTAGAATAATGATTTTCCAAGTACTTTTCACACGAAAGTAAAAAACAGAAGTCCAGATAACTTACATTACTATTAATTCTATTGTAATTTATAGATTTATGCATGAATTTTTCTATGGAAGTCATCATACTCTCGAGTAATACAGAGTTGTTTCTACCTAGTATTGGAACTTAATATTAGCCATATATATGTGTAACACACATAGAAGCATGCTTCTTTTGATACAACAAATTTTACTTTTCCACAATGTTACACAACATGATAAAATATATGGAGAAAGAATATTTAAAATAAGTAAGTAAATCTTAGATAATATTAGAACCAATGCTACTACCACTAGGAAACCGTTTTTTGAAAAATTCTGATATTTCATTGTTCCCTGTTCAATATGCACATTTTTATATATGTTTCAAGTCAACCTTATTCTGTGTCATGATTCACTAGTTAAGTATCTTTTCTTCACGACCTAAGACTCACTCAAGCCATGTGTTACATTATTTTAGCTTTCTATTATCATTCTGGAGTAAATATTTGCATTCAAGAATCTCTTATTCTTTTACATTCCCAAAATCCATAATAACTTTTATTAAATAGTCTTTGACTTTGCAAGATGAGAGAAATGCAAGTAAGCAGAAGGGTCAGAGCAGTCAATTTTATACTTTATATATGAACAATATGATTTCCTTCCGTTTTCTCAGGTAAAACAGAAGATACATGTCATGATGAGTTTTCATATAGTATTTCTAAGATATAAATAACTGATAGATAAAGCTACTTTGTATTTCTCTGCTTAATTTATCTTCTTGACAAGATCCAATTATATGCAACCACTCCTTCATTAAGGATTGCCCAAAATACAAAGGTGATATAATAATGTTTTCTTATATCCCTGCAAAATATTTGTCAAAATTTATATGAGATTTTTAAACTTTGGCAATGCATTTAAAGTCATAAAATTTTAAAAGTGCATTGATTAATGACAAAATCAGAGGAAATAGTTTTCCATATAAAATTGACACTTTAGTCAAATACAGTTTAGTATTAAAGGAAAATGTTTAAAGTAAAAAGTTGGATATATTATTATAAGTTCCCTGAGGTTTTTTTTTTTTTCTTTTACTCAAGATGAGCTATTGACTATTAAGCTAAGTCAACTAAGCTCCTAAAGGTGAAACAATGCAATTTGGAGAGAAAGAAAATTAAAATGTTTAAAAATTATGGTTTTAACATTGAAAGATAGGTGAACTTGAAAACAAATAATATCCCCAAAGTTCAAACACTGAAACAAAAATGAGTCAACCATCTGTGAAACATTTGGTCAAAAACTTCAAGCCCAGGAATTTAAGAAACGTCATGAACCTCAAACACAAGAAGCGTGAGTGAAATTACACTAAAATTTCGGATGGTCACTTTGTTTAAACTACCTCGGTAAATAATAAGAGCAACAGCAGGATGTGAGAACCACATACGCAGAAATAATGTAAGGTAGGAAGCAAGGAGCAACAACTCAAAAAACAGATAGACCTCAGTCAACCTTAACTTCTGTATGCAAAGAAACAGCATTCAGGAAAGGAAAAAGATGTTACAAAGACCTTTCCTGACAAAAAAATCAAAAAGGCGCATGTTATGCGATAGTTAAAATGTACATTACTCATTTTACATTTTATTTTATGTTCGTTATATCTTATTGATCATGTGCATTGAACTTTGAGCAAAACAAACAGAAAACAGAAAAGAATTCATCGTAAGAACAAAATTATAATACTAAAAGAAGTCCTTGGGTTGACAGAAATGATAAAGAATGATAAAGAATGTGAGCACACAAGGTGACAAACGTGGATAAACATGTAGATAAATCTTTTCTCATGTTTTCAAATATTTTCACATGAAAATTGTTGAAACCAAAAAAAAAATAATAATGTATTACAGTGTTAATAAAATTTGTAGAAGTAACATGACTGATAATCATGGGTCTACTCCAAAAAATTAATGGAAAATGAAATCCTAAAATAAATTTATTTTGTTGAAAAATGTTTTGAAAACTATGTATATTTTTCTTCTTACTATAATATGCATTTCCATCAACTTTTAAAATATCTGTCACACGGTTTGGAAAAGTTTGAAAACCATATGTGGGACCTGGCAGTGTGGCCTAGCGGCTAAAGTCCTTGCCTTGAATGCCCCGGGATCCCATATGGGCGCCAGTTCTAATCACGGCAGCTCCACTTCCCATCCAGCTCCCTGCTTGTGGCCTGGGAAAGCAGCTGAGGACGGCCCAAAGCTTTGGGACCCTGCACCCGCGTGGGAGACCTGAAAGAGCGTCCTGACTCCTGGCATCGGATCAGCGCATCACCAGGTGTTGCGCTCACTTGGGGAGTGAATCATCAGATGGAAGATCTTCCTCTCTGTCTCTCCTCCTCTCTGTATATCTGACTTTGTAATAAAAATAAATAAATCTTTAAAAATATATATATATGTGAAGGGCCCGGCGCTGTGGCCTAGCAGCTGAACGGCTCACCTTGAAAGTGCCGGGATCCCATATGGGCGCTGGTTCTAACGCTGGCAGCCTCACGTCCCATCCAGCTCCCTGCTGGTGGCCTGGGAAAGCAGTGGAGGACAGCCCAAAGCCTTGGGACCCTGTACCCACACGGGAGACCCAGAAGAGTGCCTGGCTCCTGGCTTTGGATTGGCGCAGCACCAGCTGTTGCAGTCACTTGGGGAGTGTGAATCATTGGATGGAAGATATTTTTCTCTGTCTCTCCTCCTCTCTATATATATCTGACTTTGCAATAAAAATAAATAAATCTTTTTTAAAAAAACCCATATGTGAAAACATATATTCCTTGTTGGTAAACTGATTATATTCAATATTTAATACTTATACTGTAAACCCTAAAACAAACTTAGCAAAAGGCTGAAAGTTAGGTTAAATGGAGTCACACAGTATTCTCAGCTAACCAGGATTCATGACACAGATGGGAAAAGGTGAACTGACAATAGATGCGAAAAACGGAATGCAAATAGAAGTTAGAATTACAGTAAATATTAAAAAAAACATATTGAATACAAATAGCTTAAGTGTTATATTGAATATAGAAAATAATACTCAGTTATATGACACCTAAACAAAACTTATGTTAAATATAAATACATAAACATTTAAAACTAATAAGATGAAAAATCAGTCTCACTGTGCTAACACTATTATACACTAAATTACTGTAGCTGTATTAGATAAGTATATTTGGGAGGAAAGCTTATTACAAGGAATAAACAGAGTCATTTCATAACATAGTTGATTCGCCAGGAGAAAATAAGTATTGTAAGTATCTATTTACTTAATATCAGAGCTTCATAAAAGGGAAAACAGAACAAGTATAAGAAACAATAAATGCGTTTAGGTATTTCATTGCTCTCTTGGCAATATGAGGTAGAGTAACAATGCAATATTAATAATAGAAAAGTCGAAGGAAGAAAGGCAAGACTAGGCTAGAAAGGACTTAATCAGGTTGGAGAGGCAGGGTCTTAAAGGAAAACGAGAAGGACTCAGTGGAGGGAGAGAGCAACAAGGAAAGCATGAGTATGTTCAGTGAGTGAAGATGCCCCAGGATGCTAGAGGGCAGGAGCAAACGCCTGGCTGGAGGAGTCAGCCAAGGCCAGAGGACAGCCACAGAAAAAGGACGAATGAAGACACAGAAGCTTTACAAACGAGGAGAGTTCAATTAGGAAAACCTGCCTACATTCTTCTCATCCTTCACCTGGTTATTCAGAATCAGAGGCCATGTGGTCCTGCATATGTATGTTAGTAAAGATTTATGGCTTCTAATCTAATTTCCACCCTTAGACTTTATCCCACGTCCTTTCAACTAGCATTTCCTTCCCTTCTGCTCAAAAACTGTTCCAGAACATTACCTTTCTGTTGACATCACCAGTAAGCTGTTCCTGTCTGGGGTCTGTTTACCGTCAGATGCATTTTTTTTCCTGTCCTTGCCCTCTTCTGGCTAATTTCTGCAGGCTGCACTGTTCTGGGGGGGGGGGGGGTTGGGTTGTGTCTGTTTCCTCCAATGGAAAGTACATGTGGAAGATGGAAGAGTTATAGAACAAGCCTAGAGGTAGTTTCATCTTTCTTTCTGTTTCAGGCAGGTGTATCTCTTCCACAGCCTCTGGTCAGGAAGATGAGAATCTCCACATTTCTGAAAACAAATAAACGAGTAAAATAAGTATTCCCCCCTTTGAATTGGGAGTGAATTAACCTGCTAAGGTTCCAGATTCTGCCAGGAAGAGCAGGCTGTAGTGTTCCAGCCAGAGATCCCCCTTTCTCTGTCCTTCGGCTCTGGATGTGGCAGTGGTTTCCCACTGATGCTTATCTCTGGACTAAATGGCCATTTTTGCTTGCTTTCTTAGCTCTGCCATCAACTAATTACCTACATCTTTGTAGGTATTGACATGGTTTACATCAGCTCTTCCCATCTGTGTAAAATCTTAATATTCTGCCTCCTTTGTAATTACTTTATTCATTTGTTTACTCTGCACATCATTTTAACTCTCCATTATCCTTCTTCTGGCTGAAATATCCTTTGGGCCATGTATATTTTCCTCCAGCTTCTATTCTTGCTTTTTCTGGATATGTTTTTACAAAGATTCATTGCATATACCATCTCCACCTTCTCACTTTCCTGCAATTTCTGAATCCACTCAACTCCGATTTTACACTCAGTACTCAGATTGGCTCTCTTGTTCTTTGCCTTAACAGCCTCTCAGCATCCTCTCTGAGCTGTTCATCCTTAGTGTAGCTGTTTTCAAGCCCCCCTCCTCTATTTTTATATTCATTTGCTCCTTTCCTCACTGTATATGTTATTCTGGAAAATCTTATACCTGCTCGTCAGTTTCTTATAAGTTTCAATTTTACAGCTAACTCCAGTATCTTCCTATTGCTTATCAGTATGTCCATTGCCAACACTGTCAGTTAGTTCCACAACAAATATTCTCAAAATCAATACACTCAATAAAGGATTTCCCTTCCTACATATTAGGGCTTATGTTCATTGCCATACCATTTTCCTACTATAGACTCTTGTCTCTTCCCTTGTAGAAAGACATCAAGAAAATCCTAGTGTTTCTGTACTTTAAATTTTACTCAGTCTCAGTCATCTCTTCAATTTTCTTTTTTTTTTAAGATTTATTCATTTTATTACAGCCAGATATACACAGAGAAGGAGAGACAGAGAGGAAGATCTAACGTCCGATGATTCACTCCCCAAGTGAGCCGCAATGGGCCGATACGCGCCGATCCAAAGCCAGGAACCTGGAACTTCTTTCGGGTCTCCCACACGGGTGCAGGGTCACAATGCATTGGGCCGTCCTGGACTGCTTTCCCAGGCCACAAGCAGGGAGCTGGATGGGAAGTGGAGCTGGCGGGATTAGAACCGGCGCCCATATGGGATCCCGGCACGTTCAAGGCAAGGACTTTAGCCGCTAGGCCATGCCGCCGGGCCCATCTCTTCAATTTTCAACCACAGAACATTGGAACCAAGCCATTACTCTGGTCCTAAGTATTTCAATGTATACTCACCAAATGGCAAGAACAAAATATCTAAAGCATTTCTTGCTCCCAAAGCCTTATCCTACTTCTTTGGTTTCACATTGCATAACATGTAGTACCAGAATAACTCATGTTCTCAGATCTGCACATGAAAGACACAGAGGAGGGTGGCAGGTAGCAACACAATACCCTAAGATTTGTAGGATCAGATGATCTCTTCCTGTTCCTCAGGAAGTACTTGAACAATAGGAAAAAGACTATATGGTCTGCATCGCAGAAGGGCCTCTAAGGATAGAGTGGAAATAGGATGATGATGCCAAGGGCCTGAGAACTATATACTGCCAGACAGGGTCCTACAGAGCTCCATGTGACATTTCTAGGTCCCGTATCACTGGAGCAGCAAAGCTAATCCATGCACTAATGAAGAATATAGACAGAAAAAAGAGTAAGTAGATCTTGAGTCTCCATACATGAACTAGAAATACTGTATCAGGGTTCCCATGGACAATCATTCTAGCTAGTCAAGTTTACCTCCCATCCCATCTCCAACTTCAAATGTAAATTTTAACTGACAGTCAACCTGGAAGCCATGCCAGAAGTAGTGAATTTTCTGGGAGGAGAGTGAGGGAGATTCAGAGACAAGCTTGGTTCACAATGCAAAAGAAGCACTATGACAATCTCTTTCAAGTCATTTTTTATTAAATCTGCAACAGCTGCAGGCATACTCCAGTTATGAGGCAAAGCAACTGAGAACAAAGCTTAAATGGGAGGCAAGGATACAAAGAAAAAGGTGGGAAAAAAAAACAGGATCTTCATGATGCCATTAAGTGCTGTCTTGGTTCTGAAGTCAGTCCTTCAGTTTGTGGAGGTGATTTCTTTATTATTTCAGCCAACTTGAATCAGTTATTTGAAGGAATGACTTTCTAATTATATACCTTTCTGGAAAGTAATTCAAGAATCCTAAAATTTGTCCTATCTCCAGCACAATATTACTCTTGGCACATTTGCAGTGATTTCACCATAAACTTTACACCTTTTAAGCTGTTTTGTATAAAAGTGGGTTCAGTAGAACATGAGATGAATGACATAAATGGAGGCCACAGAGGATTACATAACACATTTTGGCTAGAAACCCTGTGCTGTGCAGAGCGCAGGTAATACATATTGGTTGAGATATTTAGAATGATAAGTCAAGGTAAAAGGCACAGAATTAAGTCTACATTGCTAGTTTTCATTTCTGAGGGCACATGACAGCAGACAGCACATGAAGGGAATATACAAGGGTTTTTTTTTTCCAGAAGTTCATAGAAAATAAATATAAAAAAACTATGCAGTGGGGTTTCTGTTTCATATAGTAGGCTAAGCCACCACCTCTGACACTGGCATTCCACATGGGCATCAGTTTGAATCACAACTGCTCTATTTCCTACCTTGCTCCTTACTAATGTGTCTAGGAAAGCACTCAAATGGGAAACCCAGATGATATTCCAGGTTCCTGGTCCAGCCCTGGCCATTGTAGCCATTTGGATAGTGATCCAGCAAATGGAAGATTTCTCTCTTTAAGTCTACTTCTCTCTCTCTCTCTCTCTCTCTCTCTCTCTCTCTCTCTCTCGCAATCTCTCTCTTTCACTCTCTCTTTCTAACTCAGCATTAAAAAAAAAAACCTCTCCTTTTTTTTAAAAAGGAATTGTTTCTTTATTTGTATGTTTTTGGAAATGAAGATTTACAGGAGATCGGAGAAGATGGCCGACCTGGGAGGACGGGCATAGAAAGGGAGGCGCTGAAGGAGAGACAGGGCGCGGCTGGAGAGAGATCTGCGGACTGAGGAACCACAGGAAGGAGTGCCAGAAGCTCCCTGGACATCGAGCATCCAAGAAGAAACACCTGGTTCGGAAGAAATCCAGAGAAGGAACGCAGGAAACACAAAGACCCGGTTAAAACGTGGTGAGTCATCCCGGGAAGGGGGCGCAACAGCGGGAAGCCCAGAGGACCCAGGGCAGCTGGAGACAGCAACACGGGCCCCTGGAGGCACCTAGCTTGGCGACTTTGTGGCGCTGGGACGCACAGGAACCCAGAGAGGTGGAGTGCGCCAGAGGTGAAAAAAAAAAAAAAAAAAAAAAAAGATTTTCGGGCTTTTCGCTCCCTGAGAGAACTATACTGAGACTGTCCCTGCTCAGTGCCCCCTGTCCCCCAGAATTCTCCCAGTCTGAGGCTGTGCGAGAATTGAACATTCCAACTTGTGTGGGAGCCAGGGCGGAGAGCTCCTACAGGTTCCCCAGTGGTAAGGTGCAGGAGACTTGCGCAGCTTAACTCTCTCTACTGGACATAGTTGGGCAGACCACATAGTACAACAACTTCTGGGGTGCGCCAGCACAGCCTCTCACTGCTGAAAGCCCGTGGCCTCACAAAGGCGGGTACCAGCGGCGGGCGCCAGCAGCGAGTGCCTGCAACGGGGAGTGCTGCTTCAGTTCCTCTGAGGGATCTGCCTCGGTAAAACCCCTCAGGGCAGCAGCAACTTCTGGTGTGCGCGCCTGCAGCTTCTTACTGCTGAATGCCTGAGGCCCCACAGAGGAGGCCGCCAGCAGTGTGCGCCTGCAACAGGGAGTGCTGCTTCGGTTCCTCTGAGGGATCCCCCTAGGAAAACTACCCCAGCACAACAACAGCAACTGGGGTGCAAGCCAGCACAGCTTCTCACTGCTGAATGCCTGTGGCCCCACAGAGGCTGACACCGGCGGCGGGCGCCAGCAGCGAGCACTTGCGGCAGGGAGTGCTGCTTCAGTTCCTCTGAGGGATCTGCCTCGGTAAAACCCCTTGGTGCAGCAACAACTTCTGGGGTGCACCAGCACAGCTTCTCACTACTGAATGCCTGTGGCCTCACAAAGGCGGGTACCAGCGGCGGGCGCCAGCAGCGAGTGCCTGCAACGGGGAGTGCTGCTTCAGTTCCTCTGAGGGAGCTGCCTCAGTAAAACCACTCGGTGCAACAGCAACTTCTGGTGTGCACGCCTGCAGCTTCTCACTGCTGAATGCCTGAGGCCCCACAGAGGAGGTCGCCAGCAGTGCGCGCCTGCGGCGGGAGTGCTGCTTCGGTTCCTCTGAGGGATCCCCCTAGGAAAACTGCCCCAGCACAACAACAGCAGTCCTCTGAGGAATCCCTCTGGGCAAACCCCTCAGCACACCAGCATCTGAGTTTCACATCAGGCCAGGGTTGGGCAGCTCCACAACTGCAGGCCCTGAAACAGTGGCCCAGATACACATAGCTAGAGCTACCGACGGCCTGACACATACTCCCCCACAGGCCTGAGGGGCGCTAGGGGTCTTCCAAATCCACCCCAAAACTACAGACAAGGAGCCCTGAAGCTACAAAATACTGCTACTAAGCCCTACCCCTGAAAACGCACACAGGACGAAAGGTCTAACCAACAGACCTTACAGAAACCAAGCTGCAGAGGGTTATAGACATTCAGGGGTTGATATAGCTATCCCCCCCGCACCAAACATCTCCAATAGAACTCAAAGAAATTCTCCTTCAAAAGTAAACCTAAAGGAAGCAGCAAACTCACACCTACTCCAAACTACTGCACAAAGACCAGAAACTGTAGATAAACAAATCAGAGAATACATCCCTGAAATCAACAAGAAACAATAACGCAATGAGAAGAAACTTCAGAAAAGGCAATGATCCAGACGAGAGAGCCAGTACCTCACCAAAAAAAGACCAAAAGCCAATATCTATTTCGGAGACACGAGAAGAAGACATGGAAGCTCTACCAGACAAGGAATTTAAAAAAATAATGTTAAAAGCTGTCAGAGACAATGAGAAGAACTGGGAAGACTTCAAGGAATTCAAGAACCACATAGTCACAGAAATTCAGCAAGTCAAAAACAAAATCCTTGACTTAGAGCACAAACTTGAGAGCCTAACTAACAGAATAAATACAGCAGAAGAGAGGATCTCTGAAACCGAAAACACACAAAATGAACACACCCAGCTCATTAAACAGCTAGAAACAAGCCTGAACAAAGCCAATAAGACCATTCAGGAGATGAAAGACAACCTAAGAAAATCTAATATCAGAATTATGGGGCTGCCCGAAGGAGCAGAAAGAGAATCAGGAATGCAAACGGTGCTCAACGAAATTATACAGGAAAACTTCCAAAACACTTGGAACATGAACCCAGCCCAAATCCAGGATGGTCAGAGGACTCCCAGCAGATATGACCCAAAGCGATCTTCACCCAGACATATGGTGCTCAAGTTCCACTCCAACGAAGACAAAGAAAGAATCCTAAGACAAGTACGAAGCAGAGAAAAGATCACATTCCGGGGAAAACCAATCAGGATCACTGCTGACTTCTCTGAAGAGACCCTACAAGCAAGGAGAGAATGGACAAAGATCTTCCAAATCCTGAAACAGAACAACTGTCAACCAAGATTAATGTATCCAGCAAAGATCTCATTTATATTCGAGAACGAAATCAGATACTTCCATAGCAAAGAGAAACTTGAAGAATATGCCAGCACAAAACCAACTCTTCAAAATCTCCTTAGAAATGTGCTAAACACAGAAAAAACAGGGGCAAACCACAAGCAAAGATGGCAAACAGGAAGATCTCCCCACTAAAGCCCACACAAGGAGGGGTAATTACACAGTTACCAACACCCACAAAGACACATATGTATGGCAGGGCAAAATCGCAGCATCTCAATATTGACTCTTAACACAAATGGCCTGAACTCACCAATCAAAAGGCACAGATTAACGGAATGGATCATCAAACAAGATCCAACTATCTGTTGCCTACAAGAGACACATCTAACCAGAAAAGCCTCTAAGAAATTTAAAGTGAAGGGATGGAAACAGATATTTCACGCCAATGGACGAGAAAAAAGGGCTGGGGTAGCTGTCCTAATTTCAGATGATATAGACTTCAAGCTTACACACATCAAAAAGGACAGAGAAGGACATTATATATTGGTGAAAGGATTGATCCATCAGGAAGCAATTACCATCGTGAACATATATGCACCAAATCCCAATGCGCCTAGCTACGTGAAGCAATTACTTACAGACTTAAGGGGAGACATAGATATGCACACAATAGTAGTGGGTGACCTTAACACCCCACTAACAACAATAGACAGATCAACAAAACAAAAACTCAACAAAGAAACAACAGAGCTAATACAAACAATAGAACAACTGGACTTGGTTGACATTTATAGAACTTTTTATCCTAAGGCCACAGATTATACATTTTTTTCAGCAGTACATGGCACCTTCTCCAGGATCGACCACGTGATAGGACACAAAGCAAATCTAAGTAACTTCAAAAAGATAGGAATCATACAATGTACCCTCTCAGACCACCACGGAATGAAACTGGAAATCAGCAATTCAAAATGCCCAAGGAAATACAGAAATTCTTGGAGGTTGAACAATATGCTATTGAACGAACAATGGGTCAGAGAAGAAATTAAAGATGAGATCAAAAAATTTATGGAAACCAATGAAAACTCTGACACAACATTCCAAAACTTGTGGGACACAGCCAAAGCAGTGCTACGGGGTAAATTCATCGCAATTGGAGCTCATGTCAAGGCCCAAGCGAGGCGCCAAATACAGGAACTAAACACACACCTCCAGGAATTGGAGAAGCAACAGCAGATGAGCCCCACACACAACAAGAAACAAGAAATCATCAAAACAAGGGAGGAAATCAACCATATAGAAATAAAAAAAACCATACACAAAATCAATGAATCAAAAAGCTGGTTTTTTGAAAAGATAAACAAAATAGACACCCCGTTGGCCCGACTGACAAAGAAAAAACAAGAGAAAGCAAGAATTAACAGCATCAAAGATGACAAAGGCAACATAACAACAGACATTGCAACCATTAAGAACATAATTAGAAATTACTACAAAGCACTGTACTCCAACAAATCAGATGACCATCAAGAAATGGAAAAGTTCTTAGATTTATACAACCTGCCAAAACTTAGCCCAGAGGCAACAAATGACCTGAACAAGCCCATAACTGAAGCAGAGATTGAATCAGTGATTAAAGAACTCCCAACAAAGAAAAGCCCAGGTCCAGACGGCTTCACTACAGAATTCTACAAAACATTCCGAACAGAACTAACCCCAATCCTCTACAAACTCTTCAATATAATAGAAAAGGAAGCGACCCTTCCAAACTCATTCTATGAAGCCAACATTACCTTAATCCCAAAACCAGACAGAGATCCTACAGAGAAAGAAAACTACAGACCTATCTCTCTGATGAACATTGATGCTAAGATACTCAACAAAATCCTAGCCAATAGAATTCAAAAAATCATCCGACAGATCATTCATCCGGATCAAGTAGGATTCATCCCTGGAATGCAGGGATGGTTCAACATAAGGAAATCCATAAATGTGATACACCACATCCAAAAACTGAAAAACAAGAATCACATGATAGTATCAATAGACGCTGAAAAAGCTTTTGACAAAATCCAACACCACTTCCTGCTAAAAACCCTAACCAAAGTAGGCATAGATGGAAAAATCCACAACATAATCAAAGCAATATATGAAAAACCCAACGCCAGCATCATACTGAATGGAGAAAAACTGGAACCCTTCCCACTAAGAACTGGAACAAGACAGGGATGTCCACTTTCTCCACTGCTATTCAACATAGTCCTAGAGGTACTTGCTGAGGCCATAAGACAAGAAAAAGAAATCAAAGGAATCCAAATTGGAAATGAAGAAGTCAAACTTTCACTATACGCAGATGACATGATTCTTTACATAGAAGAGCCAAGAGGCTCAACACAGAGACTCCTAGAACTTATACGAGAGTTTGGTAGTGTGGCAGGGTACAAAATTAATGAACAGAAATCAACAGCCATAGTGTATGCAAACAACCCCAAGTTGGAAAAAGATCTAAGCAGCAAAATACCATTCAAAATAACAGAGAAAAGTATGAAGTATCTGGGAATTAACCTAACCAAAAATGTAGGAGACCTATTTGAGGAAAACTACAAACCACTTAAAAAAGAAATTGAAGAAGACCTCAAAAGATGGAGTAACATCCCATGCTCCTGGATAGGTAAAATCAATATCATTAAAATGTCTATATTGCCAAAGGCGATATATACATTCAACGCAATTCCAATCAAACTGCCCAAAACATTCTTCATGGAACTGGAAACAATGATCCAAAAGTTCATCTGGAAGCACAAAAAACCACGAATAGCCAGAACCATCCTGAAGAACAGGAAGTTAGCAGGGGGAATCACAGTTCCAGACCTCTGGACATACTATAGGGCAGTGGTTATCAAAACAGCGTGGTACTGGCACAAAGATAGAGAGGAAGATCAATGGAGCAGAATAGAATCACCAGACAGTAATCCACATAGATACAGTCAATTAATCTTTGACAAAAAGACAGACAACAATCCAAGCAAATGGGAAGGTCTGTTCAATAAATGCTGTTGGGACAACTGGTTGATAGCCTGCAGAAACAAAAAGATAGACCCACATCTCTCACCATACACTAAGATCAAATCTAAATGGATAAAAGACCTAAACCTACATCCAGAAACCTTGAAACTGTTGGAAGAAAATGTTGGAAACACACTGCAACACTTAGGAGTAGGCCCTCACTTCCTAAAAAAGACTCCAAATGCAGTAGAAATCGAGACCAAAATAAACAATTGGGACCTCATCAAACTAAGAAGCTTCTGTACAGCTAGAGAAACAATCAACAAAGTAAAAAGGCAACCCACAGAATGGGAGAAGATCTTTGCGCACGACATAGGTGACAGAGGGCTAATTTCCAGAATATACAAAGAACTACAAAACAACCAAAATGTCAAAACAAACAAGCCACTCAAGAAATGGGCACAGGAAATGGGCAGACATTTCACAAAGGAACAAACCCAAATGGCAAACAAGCATATGAAAAAATGCTCAAGCTCCCTGGCAATAAGGGAAATCCAAATGAAGACAACCTTGAGGTACCACCTAACTCCAGTAAGGATGGCACACATACGTAATACCACCAACACTTGTTGGCGAGGATGTGGGGAAAAGGGAACCCTTCTCCACTGCTGGTGGGACTGCAGATTGGTACAGCCTCTATGGGAATCAGTTTGGCGAATACTCAAACAACTGAAAATCAACATGCCATATGATCCAGCAATAGCACTCCTAGGGATATATCCAAAACATCTCCTACTCAAGAAACCAACATGCACGTCAATGTTCATAGCAGCACAATCTACAATCGCAAAAACCTGGAAGCAGCCAAAATGCCCATCAATAGAGGACTGGATAAGGAAGCTATGGTTCATCTACTCTATGGAATACTACTCAGCTATTAAAAAAAACGAAATGCAGTTCTTTGTGGACAAATGGGCCCGACTGGAATCCATCATGCTAAGAGAAATGAACCAATCCCAAAAGGTTAAATACCACATGTTTGCCTTAATCTGAGATGAAAAGATGACAACCTGATAGTACCTGTATATTGTAATATTATTGCAATCTCTAACAACCTGTATCCAATACAATAAGATAATGCGATATAATCTATAAACCAACAATTAATGTCAGAATACTTAAGATATACATCGAAAAACTGTAAAACCTACTATACCCTCAATACGTTATGTTAATCCGTAATGGGGGGGAGTGCAGGGAAATCTTTCAGGACCATAAAAAGAGTGAGGAAAAAGTATAATATAGCCTATCAAGATCAAATCTGGTAATTCATAGACAACAGACTCAAAGCAGCACTAAACAATAGTAAAACTACTATACCAAGGCATGAGGGGGGAATCGGGTGCGATCCTGACAACCTCTTAACAGGAGGTCATGTGCGTGGAGCAGGGGGGCACTCCAGGGTAGAGCAGATGGCAAGGAGAAAGCCTGGATCCCAACCATGAAGACTCCCAGACCTTCACCACAAACTGTTAATACGAGCAACAAGGACTATATCCCAACTGCCAAGGAGGCCACAGGGAATTGGATGCCCTCGGAGGCCGAGTACTCTGAGGTCACCCACCCCTAACCGGAGCTCCCGCAGGGGATGGAAGAAGTCCAAACACTACCGTGCAGAAACCAGCGTCATCGGAAAGACAACCAGAAGCCCTGAGCGGTCCGCAGAAACAGAAGAACAATAAACGTCCTTCTGGACCAGGGAGGAGAGCTTTCTCTGGTTCGAGCCTGGCTCCACCTCTGGACCCCCACCCTCCCTCGCAATGACCATTGGGATCGCTCTGAAAACCCCTCATAGCAAACAATCATACAAACTAAAAAAACCTAAAATAAATAGACAAACAACAAAAAGTAGAGCTTGAAATCTGACAGGCAAGAGCTGGCATGGATTGGCTAATGCCTCGCTGGGTAGGACACAAAGATTAGTCACTCCTTACCATGGTGTTGGGGACTTTCCTGCACACCCCCCCCCCCAAAAAAAATGTTCTGCACCTTAACTGCTGACAAATGTCTTGTTAGAGTTACAAGCCAGTCTAGATTATCCTAAAATCTGCCAAGATCAGCAAAATTATACTTCAACACAACAAATGGCTAAATACTAAAATGAAATAGACACGAGACAGCTGAATGGTACCTTATAGCCATTTTAAGGTATATAGCAGCTGGTCCTGTGTATGAACTAAAATTGAAATGTCAATGAGATAATCATAGGTTGTGGTTAAGAACTTGCTTCTTTTTTTTTTGTTTGTTTGTTTTTTGTTTTGTTTTATTTTGTTTTTTTTAACATACTGGTTACGCAAAACCTTGTCAATTCCATAATGTTACAAATTGCTGTTAATGTTATATTGAGAGTCTTAATTGACTGGGATGATATGCTACCAGCTCTGACTTTGGACCAGAAATGGTCTCCCCAACAAACTGTTCAACCCATCTGGACAATGAGTAGCTGGACTCTATGCTGGGTATATGTTTGCAAGGAAAGAATCTTGATGGAATTTGAACTGTAATACTGCATCAAGGTGGAGGAATCCACCAGGGGGGAGGGGTGTGGGGAGGGGTGGGGGGATTCCCAGAGCATATGAAACTGTCACATAATGCACAATAATTAATAAAAAAAATTAAAAAAAAAAAAAAAAAGATTTACAGAGAGACAGAGAGATTCCATCCTTTGGTTCATTCTCCAAGGTGCCAAAAAGGCCAAAGCTGAGCCAATCTGAAGCCAGAAGCTGGGAGTTTTTCTAGGTCCCCCATGTGGGTACAGGGTCCCAAGGCTTTTGAGCTATTCTCTACTGATATTCCAGATCACAACAGGGATCTGGATTCCCCATAGACTCCTATGCAGACCATGAATCTAGCAGGAAAGGTACTGATTATCAAACAGAAATACCAATGTCGATCTTCCTATTCACACAGTTATTTCCAACCAAACAGAAACCTCATTGATTTAGTTGGGCTAAATGCAGCCTTAATACATCAAAAGTCCCTGGATTTCTAGTTGATGAAGTGAAAAGAATACCAACTATATAAATCACACATTTTTAAATTGAATTTTTTTACCACTGTCACTATGGAACTGGGTATTTGTGGATTTCAACTCTCAAGATTGCACTGTTTGGGATTTTAATCTTTGGAGATTATGTCTTTTAGTTTAGTATCAGCATCACTGAAAAATAGTTGTTCCATTAATAGTAATTTCCCCTTCAAATAAATACAGATTTTATTTTTTTTTAAATAATAGTTAAACTTTAAGGGCAATTGTACACAGGATTTGAAATGAGAAAGGTCTCAAGTGTCCCCAGATTTATCATAGTGGCTAGAAAGGATATTTGGGGAGGTCAAGTCCTTCCTTGGTGATTCTACTGACCTTGGGAACCAAATTCGCACTTGATTTGTTATGTTGATTGGAAGAGGTCAACAAAACATGTGCCACTTGACTATGAGATAGTTCTCTAATCACACACTCTTTTTCAACTCTCTTCAAATGAAAAGCTGTCTGTTTATTTATGTGAAGAAGAGCAATTTACATTCATTGTCTTTCCCTAGGGCTATGTTAATTTCCATGCTCTCTGCCACAATATAGTTGACAAGGATATTAGTTGTATTGAAATTCTGCAGAACAATAAATTAGTCCATTATATTGACGACCTCAAGCTAAGCAAAAAATGGCAAGGAAACTGGATGCTCTGCTCATATAGGTAAGTGTCTAGAATAATAATAAATAATTTTTCATATTGGTAAATTTTGTGTAAATCCGCAGTTAATATCCACATACCAAGAAAATGCATCTTAGGTAGGAAGAAGTTACTGCACTTGAAGTAAAATAGCTATTGAGACTATTTCCAAAAAAATTTTTTTAACATTTAAGGTCTTTTCTACTTACTTAAAAGTCAGAGAGAAATCCTGTCCACTATCCCCTTTGCTAGATTCCTCCAACAACCTGACTGCCAGGAATACAACCCAAGTCTCCCATGTGGGTAACAGGAACCCAGATGGGCCACCACCACAGTGTCCAAAAATACATATTGGTGGGAAGCTGGAGTCCAGAACCAGGGATGGGGCATCAATAATGATTTAGGAACCATTAGACCAATGCCTGTAAATGAAAACTTAGATTTAAAAGAACATAAACCACACTTGAGGAAACTATCCTACTTTATTCTCCATCAGGTGACTTAGAAGTCTCTAAGAGCACCCAGTGCCACAACCTAGCAGCTAAAGTCCTCACCTTGAATGCCTGGGATCCCATATGGGCTCAGTTCATGTCCCAGCTTCTCTACTTCCCATCCAGCTCCCTGTTTTTGGCCTGGAAAAGATAAAGGATGGCCCAAAGTCTTAAGACCCTGCATCTGTGTGGGAGACCTGGAGGAGACTCTGGGCTCCTGGCTTTGAATTGTTCTGCTCTGGCTGTTGTGGCTGCTTAGGAAGTAAATCAGCCGATGGAAGATCTTTCTTTCTGTCTCTCCTCCTCTCCATAAATCTGAATTTTCAATAAAAAAATAAAATATTAGAAAAGAAAGAAGTCTTTAACAGAGATGGTGGAGCAGGAAATTCAGCAAAACTTTGCAGCAGGTCCAAGCTATTGCTCAGCCTTCCTTGCAACTTAGGCCATGCAATTTCCTACATGATAACCGGACATTGTGTAGAACCTCTAGCAAGTCACAGAAACATGCACACGCACACACACACACACACACACACACACACACACACACAGTTCTAGAGCAAAGAACTTTTTTGACAAAGAACTAGTACTAAAACTTAAAAAACAGGGTGTACTTCTGACTTGCGATCTAGCCTGTGAAGAAGTTGGAAGTTTATATTCCATCATAACACTAAAAAGCTGAGCAAGCTGAAAATTCAATTACTCTTCTTACATACAGCAGAGAAATAAGGTCCCCAAAACAGAAGACAGAGGCAAATGCAGTAAATTACAGTTTGGTTACAAAATGCCTGAACAGTTTGCTTAATAACACATGTACTGAATGATAATCTTAAGAGAAAATTTAACCTATTTCAAACTACGAAACAATTGAAATACAACCTACAAAAGTTGTGGGATGCTATAAAAGCAGTGTTTAGAGAGAAACTCACAGTATGAAGGCATTTTGGCAATTTCTTACAAATTAAATCTGCCCTTATCATATAATACAGATATCAGGTTCCTTTGGATTTTATCCAAGAGAAGTGAAAATGCATGCCGATGCAAAAACCTACACATGTTTTTAGCAACTTTACTTACAAGCACCAAAAATTAGAAAAAAAAACAAACTTGTCCTTCAGCAGGCAAGTGAATAAATAAATTGCGGTATATTTAGACAATTTAATACTACTCAGAGATAAAAAGAAATGAGCTATTGAGCCAGGAACAGACATGTAGGAAACATAAACACAAGTGAAAGAAGCAAATCTGAAGAGGCTCCATGTTGACTGACTCTAACTATGTGACTATGTCACATTCTGGAACAGCCAAAACCACAGAGACGGTAAAAATACCAGAAATTCCCAGGTATTAATGATGAATAGGCAGACATCAAGGATTCTTTGGGCGGGAAAATTATTCTGTAGGAAATTGAAATGGCAGATACATGTCCTTGTAGATTTCATAGGCAATAATCACCAAAAGTGATCCTTAATATAAACTGTAGACTTTGAGTACTGAAGATGGGTCAATGTATTTCATCAATTGTAACAAATGCACTACTACTGGATGTTTGACAGTAGGGGAGGTTGTGCATATGAGGGAATAGGGGGTTTGTTGCAGGGGGGTTACAGAAACTCTATAATCTTGGCTCAATTTTTCTGTGAAACTAAAAATGCTTTAAAAAATAAAGTTTCATCGTTTAAAAAAGACATAAAATAAGTCTTGGAATGCTACCGGGCCCTACTAGGAATTAAACAGCCTATTCACAAAATCTGAATCACTGCACAGCAGAATGGCTTACTACAAACTACAACTGTCAGGTCCTCAAAGTCTTAAAGTTAGGGTGTTCAAGAGCAAGTCCTTGGTACAACCGAAATGATGCACTGTAGAACAAGCTCAGGTTGGTCGAGCAGACATTAAGAAAATACATGAAAATGTGTCTCAGACTTCATTTCACTTATCACTGTTGTACTAACATTGCCTACACACTTCTTACATACAGCCTTCTGGAACTTTCATTATAACCAGGTAGCGAAATATCTAAGTCTGACCTACTGGATCTCCTGAATTGTTATGTTGGAGCCAGACAAAAATGGACTGCTGCTAAACTCTACCCATACACAGTTGGCCCCACATGATAAAGAAGAGGGGAAATCCTGCAAGTCGGTAGAGCTGCATACATTTCAGTTCAATGACTCTGTATGAAGTAACAAATGGCTTGGGATAAGAATGTAAATAATGACTTGAATGTTTGTGCAACCCAATCACACCCCGAAATTCACTTATTGAAACCTAATCTAGGGCCCAGCACAATGGCCTAGCGGCTAAAGTCCTTGCCTTGAACGCCCCGGGATCCCATATGGGCGCCAGTTCTAATCCCAGCAGCTCCACTTCCCATCCAGCTCCCTGCTTGTGGCCTGGGAAAGCAGTTGAGGACGGCCCAATGCATTGGGACCCTGCACCCGTGTGGGAGACCCGGAAGAGGTTCCTGGTTCCCGGCTTCGGATCGGCGCGCACCGGCCCGTTGCGGCTCACTTGGGGAGTAAATCATCGGATGGAAGATCTTCCTCTCTGTCTCTCCTGCTCCCTGTGTATCTGACTTTGCAATAAAATAAATAAATCTTTAAAAATAGTAATAATAATAAAAAGAAACCTAATCTTCAGTATGGCATAACTAAGATGTAAGAGCTTTGTCAGGCCAGTAAATGGAAATGGGGTTAGTGCCCTAATCAAAGATATCAAGAGCCCTCATCCCTTCTACCCTGAGGGGACACAGAAAGGAGCCTGGAACGTGGGGCCTGTCAAATGACATCCTGGTCTCTGCTTCCCAGACTCCAGAACTGTGAGAAATTCCTGGCATTGAGGAGCTTCCCAGTTGACATTTTGTTAAAGAGCCAGAATGAACTAAGACAAGTCTAGAGTATTAGGAAGATTGAGGGAAGTAAAAGATGTATGGTATTCAACGTCTTTGCCAACCAGGGATTTAAATCCCCTGGGACGGGTGATTCATCCAGTGGTTGTCAGCTGGCCTCCTTTAACCACCTAATGCACAGAGGACCATTAACTACGTAACTATGGTGGTAGAGATGAAGGCTGTTGAAGAACATAAGCTTCCCCTTCTCACTGCTATTGCTGAAGCCTCATGCCCCAGCAGAGACCAAGTCTACCAAGATTATTTTACACATAGTTACCTAATCGATTTTAAGAAATTAAGGGAAGAAGAGCAAGACAGAATTCTAATGTGCTCTTTTAGCTTTCCACACTACATTGTGTTACCCCTGCAGCACACAGTCTCAGAGTCTCACTTTGACGTTCCTCTTTAGGAATGAAAATGACAAGTGCCTTTAATTGTTCCATAAAGTATGTGTGAGAGATATTCAGTGAGAGCTAGTAGATTTTAAAATGTTAATGCAATATATATGTAAAGACCCAAGAAATTGGGAAATTTGAGTGTAATTTCATCATTAAAATATAAAAAGAAATGAACTTAAGCAAATTGGTCTCCAGCTCTAATATTATGTTTCAGTTCCGTAGAGCAAATAAACATATGAAAATATATTTTACGCAGTAACATCATTGATTCTCAATTTTATAAATCAAGAAGGAAAGCTGTATAGAGCAGGTGTTGTGGTTCAATGGATTAAGTCATTTTTTTAGATGCCTGAATCCCATACTGGAGTTTCTGGTTTGAGTCCTAGTTACCTTGCTTCTGATCTAGTTTTATCTTAATGTGCCTAGGAGGCAATAGATAATGGTTTAAGTGCTTGAATCCCTGCCATTCATGTTGAAGACCCAAATGGAGTTCTAGATCCCTGGAGTTGGCCTGGCTGAACTCTAGCTGCTCTAGGCATTTGGGGAGTGAACCAATGGATGGAGACTTTCTTCCTCTTTCTCTACCTCTATGTGTGTATGTGTGTGTGTGTGTGTGTGTATCTCCTGCTATGTTTTTAAATACATAAATAAAACAGTTACTTTAAAATAAAGGAAAGCTACAGATTAAGACTATTCTTAGGCAGAAATGCATCTCAGCACCCCAAATGTGAAGAAAAACGCAAATGTGTCACTGCTTTCTGAACATAGTTATTCAGCTATGGGTGATGGGAATTCATTGGCTTATACATGAATTTATTAGCTACACATGTTTGCTCTCTACAATCACTCCCTGGTGAGCTCAGCCAGTTTCAGGGCTTGAAATACCATCTTACTGCCAGGAACTCTCAAATTTATGTCTTAGCTCAGACTGCTCTGCTAACACCAATCTTGTACATCTCACGTCCTCCTGACCTCAGTGTGGACTTGTTGAACAGACACTTCACATTTAGCACGTCCCAAACTCCTGATCTCCTCAAATCCCATGCAATTGCCGAAAACTCCACCTACATGAGTAGCATCTTCGTTCTTGTCACCATGCTGCCTGCCACATCTTGTATCCAGCCTTTCAAGAATTTCAGCCACCTTGTTCATCAGAACATACCTAGCCCCTCACTTCTTACCCCTTACACCTTAATCAGATTCCATCACCTCTGGCTTGGATCTTGCTGTAGTCTCCTAACCAGTATTCTTCTTTCTGTCTTTGGCATTCTGTGATTCAATTCCCAAATGACCCCACCCCACCTCCATCCCCAGGATCCAGGTTTTTAAAACTGTGCTTATACCCTGCCATTGCTCCACAATTTCTTCTCTTCTCACTCAGGCTAAAAAACCCTTTTACCATCCTCCATGATTTTGCCTACCCTTTTTTTCACTCAGCATTCTCAACTCTTTCTTCTCTTGCTGCTCTCTCTGAGCATAAATACATATCTACTCAGTGTATCTATTAAAACATTTTAGAAAAGAAAATTAGTTTTGGCTATTACCACCCTCTCCTGGAGGGCTCTTTACCAAATCTGCACTAGTTAGTTCCCTCTGCCTCCTGTACATCTTCCTTAGGTGTTGCTTCTTATAGCAGGTTGCTTCCACCTCTTGTGTTCAACTGGACCTTCCAAGGAACAGAAGTAATATGGTTAATTTTGCAATTATTTTATGGGGTTAAACAGGAGAGCATCAGTAAAGGCCTGGAAAGGCTAAGAGACCCCAGGGGAAGGAGCTGTAAGGAAGCTGAGTGCAAGTACCCCCAAGCACCTGGCAATTCTTGCCCTGTAGAACTATGTCCTTCCTTCCATCATCACTGGCTTTTTCTCTCCTTGTTTTCCTCAGATTTTTGTCCTCCCCATGAAGTGGTTCCTTAGCTTTCACTGGGAAAAGTGTCACCAATTGTTTTGTTCTTGAATTAATGTCTTTTCTGTTGAGATATCCTCTATACTTTTCATCTAAAGCAATGTCCTCTAGGGTGACCATTTGGTGTAGTGTATAAGCTGCCACCAGGGATGTCCACATCCCATATCTAAGTGCCTGGCTCCAGTCCAGACTCTTCCACTTGCTGAGCACTTTCCTGCTAACAAGTACACTGGGAAGTAGGAGAAGGCAGCCCAAGTACTTGGATCCCTGACACCCACATAAGAGACCTGGATAGGGTTCTGGGCTCCTGGCTATGACTTGACCCACTGTTAGCTATTGCAGGTATATGGGAAGTGTCCCAGCATATGGAAGCATTCTTTCTCTCTCAAAAGATGAAAATACATCAAAGTTAAAATAGCTTCCTCCACATGACCCTTGCATTTATTGTTTTTACTCTTAGAAAACATATCACACTGTTTAATATTATTTATTTCTGACACTCCCGTTGGGCTATCAACTCCTCAAAAGTATTCTCATTACTCTATTTTTAAATTTATTTTTTAATATATTTTTATTTTGAATTTTGAATTGTATGGTACAATTTTGTATAGGCTGGGATTCCCCCCCAAACTCCCACCCCCTGTCAGATTTTTCCCATTTTGTCATAATAGTGTAGTCTATCATATACAGACGTGGAGGTGTAATGGAACATGCATCCCTGCATCCAGACGAAAGATGGGTTCCCAATGAAACTGTTGGACATGTGTAGACAATGGGATGCTGGACTGTCTGAAATTGTCTGTACCAACAATGTCAGGGTACACTTAAATAAGAGACTGATAGAATTATGATTCCTTATGATTCCTCATGACTCTACTTTCCACAGTGTATCCCCAGGGGCTAAAACATTTTAGAAAAGTTCTTAAAACATAGAGCACATAGAACATAGAACTTTCTAAAAATGGATATTTAGGAAACATTATTTGCCATAAATAGCTTTCTAGAAATTAGTATATATTAAAAAGTTTATAAAATGAAAAACGCTGCTAAGATATGAGGATTTGAGGGAGGAGCCCAAGATCCACATGCTCAGAGCAGGAGTAAAGATATTCCCACGATATTTCAGGATCTCCATACGTACACATATCAATGTGATTCTAGGAGTGTGGTCCTCTGCCTGCCCTAACTACATCTCCTTGGCTACTATCAGAAATGGATTTTTTTTGTATGCTATCAAACGTGAACTAAGCTTATCACATTTCTGACAACCTCATTTTTTCAATATCCTTCCACATGATGTGAATGCAACTTAGCAGTAACTGAGGAATTCTGATGCTTTTCTAAGCACCAGTCCTCTGTTGTTTTACAAATGTCTATGTATGTCATACCAACATGGCACTCCCGTTCCCATGGCAGCCTGACTGCAGGTCACTTCCAGTGAAATCTAGCAATAGAAATGCTGTCTTGTGTCCCACCCACCAACCAGGACAGCATCCTCAAAACATGCTACTGGGTAGTGGTCATTGCAAATGTTATCTGGCTGTCCATTCCCTTGGACCACTGGTAGCAGTACTTTTGTTAACAAAGGTCCCTCATGACGCAGATCTCAGATAGTATGAAATGTGCATAAATTTTACTAGGGAAAAATTCCAGTGATGCAAGTCTAACTTGAGTGAATAAAGAGGTTTGGTCAGAAGCATCCTACACTGTTCTAAGAAAGATTCTATAAAGACTTTAGGGAGTCCTCAAGTGGCTATCAAAACATTCAAGAATGAGTCTGATTAAATATTTGTCATGATCAATCATTGTCTGGTAGTTTCAAGGCTGTTCTCAGTGCAAACTCTATGGAGAATTTCAGGGTTCTGTGTAGCCACTGTACCTTGAACTTAGTGATAGAGTGGCCCCAGCATATATCTACAGTCTTCCTCCTTGAATTGTAAATATCAGATCACATGGAAACCGGGGGTTTGCAGGTGTAGTTACAAGAACAGATGTTAATGTATGACATTATCTCCCTATATGGATAATGAGCCCTTCCAAACATAAAACCTTATTGGACTACAGCAGAACTTTGCCAGCAGTCCCGATCAGTGAGATTCAAAGCACAAGATAATCTTGCTGTGCATTAACAAACTGTAAGTGACCTTCAGAAGCAGAGAGAAAACCCAGATGGCAGCCAGGAAGGAGATGAAGACCTCAGACCCACAATTTCAGGGAACCGAATTTTGCAAATGACCTGAGTGAGTGGGGAAGTGAATTCTTTCCACAGATCCTCCAGATAAGAGTCCAGCCCATCAAGTCAACATCTTCAGCTCCTTCCTGCAAGAGTCAGAGCACAGGAACCAGTCAACTCCATCCAGACTTCTGATTTACAGGGACCACCCAATAATGAATCGAGGATTTGGAGTAACTTGATTTAGCAGCCATAGAAAATTGATAGACAGCCCCTGTGGCTGCAAGTCTGTGAGGCACTTTCTCCAAATCTCTCCTCCACCCTATTTAAAGTCGCAGCCTAACTCCCTCTCCTTACATATCTTCCTGCCTTTTTACTCTCCATAGCACATACTGCTTTCTAATACTCCACGCAATCTATTGATCTGTTTCCTTTCTTGCCTGTTTTCCTCCACAGGACATGATTTTCACCTCCTACGTTCACTGTTGGCTCTTACGTAGTGCCTGTAACAAAGATAAATCACTATTTAAGGGTCTGGCACGGCAGTCTAGCAGATGGGGTCCTTGCCTTGTATGTGCCGGATTTCCATATCAGCGCCAGTTTGTGTCCTGGTGGTCTCATTTCCATCCAGCTCCCTGCTTGTGGCCTGGGAAGCAGTGGAGGATGGCACAAAGCCTTGGGACCCTGCACCCACCTGAGAGACTCAGAAGAAGCTGCTGGCGTCTGGCTTTGGATCAGCTCGGTTCTGGCTATTGTAGCCATCGAGGAGTGAATCATCATAGGGAAGATCTTCCTCTGTGTTTTTCTTTCTGACTTCCTAATAATAATAATAATAATAAAATACTACTGAAAACTGAGTTCATGGTGCATATCAATTCTACCACATTTCCATTAGGACTAGAAAATGACAATATGAAATTGAATGCATGAGCAAGGAGTTCAAAAACCCAAGAATAAAAGAAAAGAATTGTTATAAACAAGGGGTATCGTTGCTACTTACTCTCTGTCTTCTTACCTGAAATTTATACAGTCCCAGATTATCTGTTTTAGCATACCCATTTTCATGATCATAGAATCATTAGTGCTCATGTGTTGATGCTTGACTGTCTAGAATATGATCAAGTATCCTCCTTGCCTTGTTACTCCTTGGATAGCCTGGAACTACCCATATAGTCCAACAAAGCTGACAGACATTTCATAGTTTAAAATTATATTGACATCTATGCACTGATTATTCTGATGAAGTTATTCACTTGTGATCCAGTTTATATAATTTCTGATTTAGAGGTAAATTGAGTCTCAAAAATGTAGTAATCTGTGCAACATCATGCAACTAGTAAGAAGCAGAGCCTGTATTCAGACCAAATAATAAATCTCCTTTTTCTCAGATGCTTAGATTGTTTTGAAGAAAGAAGGGAAAGAAAGATGGTATGTAGGAACAGAGAAAGTTATTTAAGAGATATAATTATGGTAAAGTGAACGAATTATGAAAAGAGAAAAACAGATCAAACAAAATCTAGGAAGAACATTCAAAAAGTTTTTATCTCTAAGTATATTTTAGAATTGCACATATTAAATATGTACACACTCCCATGAGATTTCTCCATATATTTCATTAGCTTGGATGTGAGCTTTGAAAAACTCTAATAAGGACCATAGATAATACACTCTTTTATCAATTCAGTAAGTTCAAAATAGAGGATCATGTGCAGTGCCACAGTCAGTTATTTCAACTTTTGCCACCTTAAGTCTATTGAAACTTTCATTCTACTGAACAACATGAGACACAGATGACAGGGCTTCCCTTATTCCCCAGGACAGATGCCATCAAGATTTAATTCCAAACTAGAAGATTCTGTGAGTGCTTCTAGTAATGCATATGTTTAAAAAATTGGGGTCAGAGAGACTATAAAGTTTATATTTAAGGCTGGATGCTGTGGCACAACTGATTAAACTACTGCCTGCAGCATGGGAGCCAGTTGTAGTTCTAACTGCTCCACTTCTAATGCATCTCTCCATTATAGCACCTCAGAAAGCAGTAGAATATGGCCCAATTATTTGGGTCTCTACACCCATATGGGAAACCTAGAAAAAGCTAATTACTCCTGGGTTTGGGCCGGCCTACCACTGGCCATTTTGACCAGCTGGGAAGTGAATCAGTGGATGAAAGATCTCTATCTCTAAAACTTCCACACAATAGATTTATAGAAATTAAGGGATTAACAGGTTTTTAGGACTTTAGCTTGATATGACAATTTTTTTTCTCTTACTGGTTGAACCAATTCACATGGCCAACAACAATGTATGAGAGTTCTTTTCTTCATGCACCTGTCAAAATTAGCTGTATATGCCACCAATGCTTGACATTCTATATGAGTGTCAGATCAAGTCCTGGCTGTTCCACTTCTGATCCAGCCCATGTTAGTGTAATTGGGAAAACGTTGAAAGATGACCCATGTTCTTGATCTCCTGCACCCATGTAAGAGACCAGAAGAAAGATCCAGGCTCCTGATTTCAAACCAGCCCAGTTCTGGCCATGGCAGCCATTTGCAATGTGAACCAGCAGATGGAAGATCTGTCTCTCTCACACATACACTCTCTCTCCCCTTGTCACTCTGGAAATACGTCTTTGAAATAAAAATAAATAAATCTTTAAAAATGTTACTCAGGAGTAGAGAGAGATAAGGACTGCAAATTTGTAATCAAATTTCTAAATGTAAGTTTAACTGATACATATTTTTTCTACTCTGTGTAAAAATTACCACAAATTACAGCAAATATGTATTTTATTTTTGGATCTGGATTATTTCACTAAATGTAGTAACGAACTCCAATTGCAGCCATTTTGTTATGAAAGGCAGGATTTCATCCTTTGTTTTGCATGACTGAGTATATTTCATCCCATATGTACTTCTGTACAGTCATCAGTTGATGGGCATCTGGGTTGGTTTATTTCTTATCTCCACTATTGTGAATTGAGTTGTTCTAAACTGAGCTACTCAAGTGTTTATTTATTTGACTTTGAGTAAATTCCCAGGTGTGGAATTGCTGGTCCACATGGTAGATTATTTTCAGACTACTGAGGAATCTCCATACTGTCTTGCATAACGATTGTGCAAGGTTACATTCCCACCAACAATAGATCAGGGTCCCTTATCCCCTACATCCTTGCCAGAATTTGAATTTGATATTTCTCTTCTTTCCTTCCTTCCTTCGTTCCTTCCTTCCTTCTTTCCTTCCCTTTATTTCTTCCTTCCTCCCTCCCTTCCTCCTACTTTCTCTTTTTCTTCTTTCTTTCTCTCTTTCTCTCTTTCTCTCTTTTTCTAAATGATAGCCATTCTAACAGAGATGAAGTGAATATTCACTATAGTTTTATTTGCCTTTCCCTGATGGCTAGTGATCATGAACATCTTTTCATGTGTCTGTTACCCATTTGCATCTCATCCTTTGAAAAGTATTATTCATATTTTTTACCATTTAACTGTACTGTTTGTTTTGTTGCTGTTGAGTTTCTTGAACTCTTTTTATATCCTGAATATTAATCATTTATTAGATGCATAGAGTACAAATATTTTATTCTATTCTGTTGGTCTCTTGTTGAGGTTTGGGGTTTTTTTGTTTGTTTTGTTTTGCTGTGCAGAAACTTCTTAGCTTGGTGTAATCCGATTAGTCTAATTTTGCCTTTATTATCTGTGCTTCTAGTTTCTTTTCCAAGAAGTCTTTTCCCATTCCAATATATTACAGTATTTCTTCAACTTTTTTCAGAGTAATTTGATGGTTTCTGCTCTTAAATTTAGATTCTTGTTCCCTTACGATGTTATATTAGGGTCTTCTTCAAAGACCTGATTTTCCCGACACAATTTGTTGAACAATTTATCCTTACTCCAGGGAGTTATTTTAGCTCATTTGCCAAAAGGCAAATTAGTTATAGATGTGTGAAATAAACCCTAGGATTTCTAGTTTGTTTCATTGGTTGACATGTCTATTCTGCATCAGTACCAAGCTGCTTTGGTTATAACTGCCTGCAATATTTCTTAAAATTTAATATTTTGATGCTTCCATCTTTATTTTTCTCTTAAGGTTGCTTTAATTACTCAGGGTCTTGTCATTATTCCATGTGAATTTTAGGATAATTTTTCCCATACCTAAGAATCTGTTTGACATTTTTATTTGGGTCACATTAAATTTATAAATTACTTTGGGTAGTATGGACATTTGATGATATTAATTTTGTTAATCCATGAACATGCGAGATGTTTTCCACCTTTTGTGTCTTCTGTGTTGTTCCTTAATCTTGCGCAATTATCATGTTAGAGACCTTTGGCCTTTATGGTTAAATGTATCCCTAGCTATTCAAAAAATTTTGAACCTATTGTGAATGGGTCAGATCTTACAAATTCTTTTTCAATTATGACATTGTATATGGAAAAGTTATTGACTCTGTGTGTTGATCTTATATCATACAACTTTGCCAAACTCACTCTTATGAGTGAGTTCCAATAATATCTTAATGGGCTTTTGCTTCCCTTATGTATGGGATCATACAAGGAAACTGACTTCTTCTTTTCCCATTTATATAAATTTTATTTCTCTTTATTGCCTATTAATTCTAAGACTTCCAGAACTATATTTGATAGTAATCATGAGAATTGGCAGTCTTGTTTAGTTCCAGGCTCCCTGTTTTTCCTCTTCAATACAATATTAGCTGATGGGTTTGCTGAATATTATTATCTTGATCATGTTGAGAAATGTTCCTTCTATAAACAAATTGCTTTTTTGTCATGAAAGAAAGTTGTATTTTATCAAGTACTTTATCTACATGTATTGAGGTAATAAGAGATATTATATTCAGTTAATCAATGTGATATATCACATTTATTGATTTGCATATGTTGAACCATTCCTGTACACCAGGGGTAAATCTTACTTGCTCTGGGTGAATGATTTGTCTAATGAGTTGTTGGATTCAACTGGGTAGCATTTTGCTGAAGATTTTTACATCAGTAATATTTGTTTCAGGTTCTCATTCTTTGTTGTACTTTTTCTCATTTTAGACTTAAGGTGATGCCGGCCCCGTTAAAGCAGTTTGGGAAGTTTCCCTCCCTTTCAATTGTTCAAGTAGCTTGAAAATAATTGCAGTTATTTTTTTCTTTAAAATTGGATAGAATTCAGCAGTTATTTTTCTGGACCCTTCATGTAGGAGGGTCTTTATTAGTGATGGTTTATTAGTGATTCAATTTTCTATCTGTTTTATATCGTTATTATCAAGACTGAGTGAGTTAATATGGGTTGTTACTTTGAGCAATACGGGAAACATAGTGTTAAGGTGTATCAGCTTTATGAAATCATGAAGTACAACTGAAGTCTTCCAATCTTAGCCTCATAATGATCAACATGACCTTCATAATCATAAGAATTTCTATACTTCAGACAGTTCTACCATGAGCCAGAATAATATTGACAGCACTTTCTGAAATGGAACATTTCAACATCCTTGTTGAAGATGACATGATTTTGATCCAGAACCTAGAGGTTTGCATGTGAAATTCCTGTTGTGGATTTCCAGAGACTCCTGTGACATTTTAATCTCCCAATAGATCCTTCTAGCATGATGGGATATGCCAATGTGCATTGGGATCGACAGGGAAGTGAGTGTGCGATTTGAGCTTAGCCATATATTGACCCTGAGAGGAAGTACATCCTCTTTTTCCATTATGAATAAGTAAATAATCTTCCACATTTTTTCTGCTTTCTTTGGGCTGCTTCAGCTTGAAAGAAACATAGCTAAATTCTTGGATACTTCCATCTCCTATCTGTCCAGGCAAAACACATTGAATGGCCTAGTGATGATTCCTGAAGGAGATTGCAGAATCAGTCCAATGGGATGAAGAATCTGAAATAGTGAAATACTAAAATAATAAAGGGGTTTCAACAGACCACCTATGTAGTCCATTAAGGCAGATCAAAGCACAGTATTTATCAAAGGGGTAAAGGCGTGAGAACGAAGGACCAAGATCCAACTAAGCATAAGCATGTAGATTGTGTGTAGACACCTTTAGTATTTGTTCATCTTACTGTTCTCATATATTCCTGTCTTGGACTTCTCACAAATGGAATGTTTATCATTTTTATCTTAGAAATGTATTCACTTGATGTTTTGCTGCTAGTAATTTTTTATCCATCCTAATAACTGCTATATTGGTTCTTCAATTATCCTTATTTAAAAAAACTTCAAGCCTCATGCTATTGTTTATCCTAGGTTTCAATCCAATGTTTTGGTGTAAATGTGAAATTACAGGTGAAATTTTTATCAAAATAACTTTTGATTATGATTCATCTTTAGTGGCCTTTCAATGCTTACAGTATATGATGCTACTTTTAGAATTCTGGTGGCTATGTATGTGATACAGTATGGAAGGTATTTGTGTTGATGACAATCCTGAAGCAAGAAAAAAAATGTGGGCATTATATCATCACAGAGGGAATTTGCTTGGTTTTGTTAAAACAGTAGAAACTATTTGCTAAACATGGGGGTTTGGGAAAAATTGAATAAAATTTGGGAGTTGCCTGCTGTATCATTTCAATGTCAAATAATTTCTTATTTCTATAAAACCTTCTAGGAAATTACACAATAGGTTAGCTCATGTTCTCAGAAAGACTATGATAAATATTATGACACTTTAAAAACAAGGTTTAGTCATTGGGTTAAACTCAAGTGAAAAATGTAGTTATTTGTTCCATTAGACCCAAGAGATCACAGAAGCTAATTATTCTGTTCCATCCCCTAGCAATCCTCTGTGTCTGTTGCTGGAAGATGCTAATTCTCTGAGGAAGCTATTAGTACCGTACTTCATGCAGGTGCTATGGATGTCACTGAGTTTCCAAAGCACAAATCTCCATTAATCATTTATGTTTATGATGGACCAAGAGCTAATGTCCCTGTGTAGTAATAGGATATTATTAGGATAATGTAATAGGATATTGAGTTCTCTAAAACCAATGTACACTTGTATGGCTCTAAGTCTTAGTGTGCACTGTCCCCTTGGCCTGGGACAACTTTCCTTTTCCTGCTACTGAATTTCTGCTTGTATTCAGGCACAGGTCAAATATCAGAACTATAAAGCTTCTCTGTTGTCCCTAGTAAAATGTATTGTTTCCCTCTCATTTGCTTTTATCTAAATACTTAGTTACTTGATGTAGTTAAGGCAAAAAGACAGGAGGAGAGAAATGCAAAGAAAAAAACAGTTCTCCCATCTATTAGTTTATGCCCCAAAGGCTTACAATCAACGGATTTGGGTCAGGATGAAGCCAACATTCAGAAATTCAATATATGTCTTCTCCGCCGTGTGACTAAATTACTTTAGCCATTTCTGTCTCCAAGGATCCACATTAATAAGAACCAAAACGAGAACTTGCATGCATGTATCCATAAACGCGTCATGAGTATCTGGAATGAAGTCTTTTTTTCCCCATTTTTAATTACTATTGTGATTTTTATGATACAATTCCATAGGCCCTGGGGGTTCCCTAACTCCATTGTCAAGCTCCCTTCCCCCATCCCAATTTTCTCTATATTGTTACAACAGTATAGTTCTTCATAAACAGTCATAAGTACATCATTGTGGGCATAGACAATGGAAGAGAGTCCAGCATCCTAATTTCAAGATAAATTTACCATTTTGATTAGGAGTACATCTTTGATCTGGAATTTGAAATACATACTGCATTGAATCTTCATGTCTGAATTTGATTGTCTTCATTACACAGTTACTATGCATCCCCTTAAATGACAAGCCAAAAAACAAAATCAACAACAGGAAGATAAATATAAATTTATAATTCCATCAAGCTAAACAACAGGCTACCAAATGACAAATGTATTGTTGAAGAAATGAAAAAGAAAATAAAGAACATTATTGAAGAAAATTATGCTGCTGTATGATCTATCAGTTAAGAATTTAACATGAGAAAAAAAACTGTTTCAAAGAAATGAAAATAAAAACAAAACCACCAAGATCCATGAGATACAGATTCCGCTGATCTTTGTTGGTGAAATGTGTTTCCTTCAGGTAACAAATAGATGGGTTTTGTGTTTTTTATCCAGCCTATTATTCTGACATTTGATTGATGAGTTTAAGCTGTTTACATTCAAGTTAATATAAATAGGTGGTAATTAGCAATGAGTTGTTCATTTACTTATTCTTTTGTTGTTATTTTGCTGGGATGTTCTCCACATTTACCTGTGGTTTTGATGGGTGCTATTCCTTTCCTCTGTCAAGAGAACATCTATAAGTATAATTTGTAGGGCATGTCTGGAAGAGGCATAGTCTTTGAGCTTCTGTTTATTGTGGAAAAAAATTATTTCATTTTCAAAGACAAAGGAGAGTTTGCTGGGTATGTTATCCTGGGCAGACAATTTTTTTTCCTTTTAGAATCTGGAATATGTTTCTACATTGTCTTCTCTTCTGTAGAATTTCCTCTGAGAGGTCAGTTGTCGGTCTGGTTACCATTTGTTCCACTATGATCTCTGTAGACCCCATCTCCTGGCTCACAACTCTTTACCTCCTGTGATGCTGTGCTGTGGCTGCACCATTCTCTGTACAATCTTTCTCCCATTTCTGGTTTGAGTAGTTCCCAGGATTAGAAAGACACCAGGTTTCCTAAATATCTAGGTTATTGCTGGTGCTGATCTTGCTGGAAAGTGCTGGCCATTAGATCTGAGGGCACCCAAACCTATTTTGACCCATAGAATGCCCAGTTGGTATTGTTTTCCTTGTGGGACCAGTGCAATGCACTGAGCGTGAAGTGATATGGTTCCTAACTCAGCACATGTGCAGCTCAGTGTAGTTCTTGTAGTTCTTTCAGTCACAGCCTTTGCCACACCGTGCAAAATGACGCCTAATGTGCCACCAGTGGAGTTCTGAATCTGTTGGCCATTAGGTCTTGGGACTACCTGGATCTGTTTTGGATGGAGCCTGTAGTTTCCCATGTAGGTGCAATGCATTGAGTCAGAAATGAGTGCACTGCAAGCCCAGTGCATGTACAGTCATGCCCCATTGACTTTGCCTCCCTATACAAATTGGTGCCAGATACAGATCTGGTGTGGGTTTGTTTTGGGAGATCCACTTTGTTCCCACACCATCTGTTTGTGATCTACTGCTCCATCTGTGTTCCTGGTTGAATCAATCAGCAGGACGGGCAGTTCTTTCTCTGGGTTCACCTTCTGAGCTTACAGTGAACTGCCCTTCCCATCTGGCTGCTGATGGAGCTCTGGCTTCCGGTGGAGCTCAGTTCACTGTTCTGCTAGCTGACTGGTCACTGCATCAGTGCCCTGTTGTCTCTGCTGCTTTCTTGTGTTCGTCAGTCTGCAGGTGCCGCTCTGCCATTTACCTGTCCTCTCATTTTTCCTGGAGTGTGCCCTCTCTGCTTTACCCTAGTCACTTTCTGTTTATATGTGTCTTTACCCTACTCTGTCATCCTGATTCTTTAGAATGATAACTACTAGTCAGATCCCGTCCCCCTCCCCCCCCCGCCGGCAGGGTGTTTTAATATTTGTGAAACTCTGCTTGTGTGTCACTTTTCAGTTCTGTGCCTTTTGCTGTTATCTATTCTAGGTCATCCTTAATTTTTAAAATAAATCCTTCTTATCTCCATTTCCCCAAAACACAGAACATTTTTTTCAAGATTCACTTTGTTTTCATTTGAAATGCAAAGTTGTAGAGTGAAGGAGAGACACAGAGAGGACTTCCATCTGCTGGTTCATGCCCCAAATGGCTGTGACAGCTGAAGCTTTGCTGATTTGAAGCCAGAGTTTCTTGTGGGTCTCCCACCTGAGTGTATGGGCCAAAGGCTTAAGCAATCCTCTGCTGCTTTCCCATGGCATAAGCAGGGAGCTGGATTAGACTTGGAGCAGCCAGCTTGCAAACAGTGCCCCTTATGCGACAGCTCCGTAGGAACAGGCTTAGCCTAATGAGACATTGTGCAAGCCCCAGAACATTTCTTGACATTTCGTAGTAACTCATTCAATGGTTATACCATATTTTGCTCTTTTCTGGAGGATTGTTTCACTCCATGAATGCATTCATCAGTTTTGATATGTAGAGGCCTCATTTCAAATGTTTGTATAATTGGATAGAATCCATTTCCAGGCAAGACAAAGTTTTAATGATTATTTCGATTTCCCTGATACTTTTTAGATGGGAATGGGAATAGTACACCAATCTTTCTTTCCATTACCATGGAAAGTTCATAATTGCACTTAGGAATGAACACTTGGCTTTTACTTTCTTTTGTAAGAGCTCATAAACTGAAACCAGTGTGTGTGTGTGTGTGTGTGTGTGTGTGTGTGTGTGTGTATTGTTGGCAGAAGATGAAAGTCAGATTTCTTATGGTAAAAGGGAGACTACAGGCAAACAAGGGGGAAATATGGGAATGGCCCACATGGTAATAGATTAGAGTGGGACCCAGCATGATGGCTCAGTGGCTACATCCTCGCTTTGCTAGTGCTGGAATTCCATACGGGCACCGGTTCTTGTCCTGGGTGTTTTGATTCCTGTCAAGCCTGCTTGTGGCCTTGGAAAGCAGTACAGAATGGCCCAAAGCTTTGGGACCCTACACCTGAATTGAAGACCCAGAAAAAGCTCTTGGCTCCTGATTTTGGATCAACTCAGCTCTGGTCATTGCATCCACTTGGGGGAGGGAACCAGCAAATGTAAGATCTTTCTCTCTGCCTCTTCTCTGCTCTGTTAATCCAATCTGCTTTTACAACAAAAATAAATCTTTATAAAAAGGATTAGATTGAATAATATCAGTATCAATTCATATTAACTAAATATAGAGATATAAATTCATGCTAGTGTGCACAGATTTATTTTCTTTCTCTCTCTCTGCTGAGAAAGTCTTGAAATAATAGTACCCCCAGTAACAGCAAGAACACTACAGATCTTAGCTTTCAATACCATTTCATAATACAAAGAGCTGGAGCTCAATTAAAGCAGGAAATGTACAAAATGACCCTGGGAAATTATGTAGGGTCAGTAAGTATATAAAGTGCTAAGAAAAAATAACCTGGAGTACAGGGTATATGTCAGAGCGGCATGGAAGCTAAGTGAAAGACCTGAAAGCCAAAGCTGAGACAATTTGAGTGACAAAATAAATGATGAGAATCACATGTTATCTCTGTGGTCTTCTTCTTCCCCACTGTTGTCTCCTCAAAATCATAAAAATCCTAAAAGAGGCACATCCTACAAAATATCTGACCAATATTCCCCCAAAGCATTAAGGAACTGAAAATAGATCAAGTCTCAGAAATTGTCACAGCCTAGAAGAACCTAAGAAGATAGGATATGTCTGAATGCTATGTGATATGTTAGATGGACTCCTGGAACAGAAAAGGGAAACTAGGAAAGGCTCAGGGAAATCTGACTGAATATATGGACTTCAGTGCCTGTACATACTTAACTTATAAAATTCCAACTAAAATGCAGTATTGTACTGAAGAAAATGGGCATTTAATGTGTTGTCTATCTAGTTTATATTACTGCTAAAAATACATTGCTAATAACATGTTTTTCTTATTTTGATAAATGAATGACCCATTGTCACATGTGTGCTCATCAAACTCCTGGCCTCATACAGCTTACTTCCTATGTGGTAGACACAAATATGTAAACAAGCAATCATTGCATTGTCATAAAACCATGTATGACATTTATGAAGTTTTTAAAAAAGATTTATTTATTTTCATTGGAAATTCAGATTTACAGAGAGAAGTAGAGACAGAGAGAAAGATCATCCATCCACAGGTTCACTTCAGAAGTGGCTGCAATTGCTAGAACTGAGCCAATCTGAAGCCAGGAGTTAGGAGCTTCTTCCATGTTTCTCCATGTGGGCCAGGGTCCCAAGGCTTTGGGCTGTTCTCTATTGCTTTCCCAAGCCACAAGCAGCTAGCTGGATAGGAAGTGAGGCCATCAGGATACTAACTGGTGCCCATTTGGGATCCCGGCAGAGGCAAGGTGAAGACTTTAGCCACTAATCAGGCTATTGTACTGGTCCCCATCCATGAAGATTTAACCAAAGGGGTTTCAACAAACTAATAACTATGCAATAGTGACTCAGGTTGTTGGATTCCTGCCACCCTTGTGTGAGAGAAATTGAGTTCTCAGCTGCTAGCTTTGCTCTGGTCCAGTCTCCTGAATTGTGCCCATTTGGGGATGAGCCATTGAATGGCAGCTCTTTGTGTTTGTCTGCTTCTCTCTGTCTCACTGTCCTCAAATAAATTCATAAACAAACCTTTAAAATAAAAATAAAAGCAATAGTATGAGTTAATAACTAGGCAAAAGAGCACATATGCAGATGGTATTTTAAAAATAAATATGAATGCATTTTAGATATAAAGAAATTGGACATAGAAGTAAAGAGGAGGGAGGCTATGGAAATATGTGAATAAAGAAATTAGATTAGTAAAGCTAAATAATAGAAATTGAAAATAAAAACAGCTAAAACAGAAGCTAATTTAAGGTGAAAGGATTCAAAAAGATGAAGCTGAAATATTTCACAACCAACTATCAAACTATCTAAACAAACTATCCTGAATGGGAGATTGATCATCTAAATTGCTCCTTAGTGTAATTCAATCAGTTATTTCCTTAAACTTAAATATTCAAAATGTAAGCATAAGAGCTGAACAAATAAAAAAGCAATAACACTGAGTTAGCTGAGAAGTAAAAAGACTAAGATTACATAATTGCCATCAATTCAAAGGAATGTTCTTTGATCTACCATTCCACTCCTGTACCTACCTAATTAGGAAAAACTCTGTCACATGAACTCAAGAAGATACCAGCCATAATATTCATGCCATCATTCATCTCTATCAACAGCAAGAGAAATAAATTTCTGTAAGGTTATACAAAGAACATTATTAACAAAATAATAAACTCCATCAACATGAATCATACTGAAAAGGAATGGTGCATACAATAAACAAATGATAGAAACATAGGTAAAAATAATTCCAGTTGAATCAGCTTAAATAAATAAGAAGGGATCCCTGTTGTTGAGAAACACAGCTATATGCATAAAGCAATTATACAATCATGCACAGAAAGAATTCATCCTCACTGGAAGACAGTGGTTACCTCTGGAAAGAGTGGGAGGAAGCGTGGGAGCAACGGTATGGGTGAAATGATTTTAGCTCTGTGTGTGACACTTCATTCCCTTTTTTAAAAAGAGCTGAAGAAATATGTCAAAATATTGACATGATACATCGGTGTGACGAAGAGAAGATATGTTATAATTTCTATACTTTTGCATACATTATTTATTTAGAAATATTTTAAACATTTAAATAATTTCTAATCATGTAAGCAAAAAATCTATCTTCTCTTTCTTCTATGACAATTTTATCTTCTGATAATATTTTTTGTGTGTAAATGAGACTATACACCTGCAATTTTAATGATATGATTTTATCTATACCATCCTATACATTGGTATTTCACATATTGTATGGTAGCCAATTTCTTTCTTTTTTAAAAAAGAAAATTTACTTATTTTTATTGGAAAGGCACATTTACAGACAGAAGGAGAGACACAGAAAGATCTGTTCGCTGGTTCACTCACCAAGATGTTGCAACATCTGGAGCTGAGCCAATTCAAAGCCAGGAGCCAGGAGTTTCTTCCAGGTCTCCCAAGCGGGAGATTTCATTCTTTGTAGTTTTTCTTTGTATATTATTCCCCTGATATATCACTGTTTTATACACTGATTTCTCCACTGATATGTATTTATGTTTCTAGGAGTTTTTCTTTTATCTGCTTGGTACATTATGGAAGAACTTGTAACCAAAACAATTCTATTCTCTCTCTCTCTCTCTCTCTCTCTCTCTCTATATATATATATATATATATATATATGTGTGTATATATATATACAGTGTGTGTGTATATATACACTATAAATATAGTATACATATATGTACTATAAATATAGTATATGTATACATATATACTATAAATATAGTATATGCATGAAGAGAATATTACTTTTAGCACTATATGCATATAGTACGGCATACAAGATGGTTGCCAGTTCGAGTTCTGTGAAAGTAACAGAAAATAGCCCAGGTGCTTGAGCCCTTGCATTGATGTGGGAGGAAATTTGTGGTTCCTGGCCATTTAGGGAGTGAACCAGTGAACAAAGATCTCTGTATCTGCCACTCCCTCTGTAACTCTGCCTTTCAAGTGAATAAACACACCTTTTTAAAAAAACTGGTTTATTTATCTTCATGTGCTGCAGTTTTATTTTTGTCACATACTTGCCCAATATTTCAGTTTGTAATCAAAGACTATATACATTTCACATTTTAATGGTGGTAAACAAACTTCTTGAAATTACAATTGTAATATTTCAGAACCACCCCAACTGTGTATCAGAATGCCAGGGTCATTTATCTTGTCCAGCACTAGATAGAAATGATCAGTTTTTACCTTTGGCACTTAACTCATTGGGGCTTGTTGGTGTTCAGCTTTTTCCTGACAATTTGTAAATTCAAGAAGCTTTCCTTTGTTTACTGGAAATTTGCATTTTCTCCTTTGAGCATTGCCTGCTAATATTTTTGCTGTTATTAAAAATAATTTATATCTATTGCACAATTCACGCATTTGTTCTGCACACTGTAGCAAAACACTTAGTGTGCTTCTGAGACCAAGCTAAATGCTGAGAAGAAAAAGACAATTAAAAAGCAAATTATACCTTCAGAGTTATGGGCCAGTAGGAAGAGATGTGTAAATCTGAGTGACAATGTGTTACTGTCTATGGGAGAAATGTGCATCTCAACAGAGCACAGTGAGCTGTGTTTGATGATCCAGGAAGTTCTGGGAAATCTTAAGACAGCATGCGTTGTGTATGCTGTTGGGTGTTACAAATAAGTAGGCATTACCAATTGTTCTGGTTTGTTACTTTTGTCCCTAAATCTATGTGTCTTTTTTCCTGGTTTGATAGGAACATTTTTTAAAACAACTATTTATGAAATGTTGCACATTGTAAAGACAGGCATAAGAACTAATGTAATGAGATAGCGTAGAAATAGACTCTCAAGTCTGATTTCCAACAAAGTATTCTAACTTATTCATTGAAAAAAAAGATAGTCTTTTCAGCAAGTGTTGTTAGTAAAACCACATAGATATGTTAAAGAACAACATCTTACAAACAACAATAAAAATTAATTCAAAGAATTAATTGCAATAACTAAGACTATAACATTCTCACACTCAAATATGGAGGAAAACCTTAATACATTGTAATTGGCAATGGTTATTTGGATAAGACACCAAAATCATAGGCAAAAGAAGTAAAAATAAATAAATTAGACTTCACTGGAATAAAAAATATGTGTATATTAGTGCATCATAGGATACTATCAAGAAATTGAAAACTACCCCACTGAGTGGAAGGTAATACTGGCAAATTATGTATCTCTTACTATATTAATATCCAGAATATAAAGAAGGGCCTTATGATTTAACAACACTCCCCCAAAAAGATCTTGAAATAGATAAAAAATACTTCCATAGCCATTTCTGCTTCCTAATTACACAAATAATCTCTAATCATGTGAAAACTGATCAGTATGTTTGAATTTTAGAGAAATACATGGTAAAGTCACAATGCAATACTGCTTCATACCCACTAGGATGTCTATGAAAACAAAACAAAAAAATTGAAAAATACAGAATGTATTTTGATTCTTTAAGGCTCTAAATATCTAAAATTTCACTCATACCTTATTCATAGTTTTGCTAAGTATAGAATTGTAGGTTGAAAATGATTTTTACTCAGAATTCTGAAGACTTGACCTTGATAATTCATTTCACTTTTCTGGAAAACTCCTAGAAGTTAAACTTTGTTTTTGGTAGGGGAGACATAGCTTCAAAGAGTTGAAAACTTCAAGATGGCCTTTTATATTTTCAACAAAAGACAACATTAGAAGCTTAGCCTGAAGATAACTAACTGATGTGTTACAAAATCCAAAGATTGGTTCTGGTATTTAAAAATACCTCATATCCATAAACTTTAGATCTCTGCTAGTAATTGACCATGCATACCCAATTAAGATAACCTATTCCATATCCATTCTAGTAGGGGTTTTTGATTGGGAGCTTTTTTTTTCTTAAAACCTAGAAACAGTTATAACTTTTAAAATAGTGAAATGCTATCTCCTAATCAAGCACTATAGATCTTAACAAAAAATAACATAGAAAATCATGAAATTAGTCACTATCTATAAAGACAAAAGTGCATTTGGGACTGATTGATATCAAGAGAGGATAGTTGATATCTTTGATATTAGAATTTTAATTAAAAGTGGTATGTCTTTGAATTTTTCATTTCCTTCCTTTCAGTGAGAAGACTGCCAAGCCTGAAGGCTGAAATACAAACCAGAAATAATTAAAATATATAAGAATGGCTAGAAATCTGAATAACTCTTTCTTGTATGCTCTTATGCCTCAGTTCACTTTCCATTATTAGAAATAATCACTTAGTTGAGTTGGTCTCTAATAATAATGTATGCTCATGCTTAGCATTAGAACACAGAAATCCATAAGCTTATTTCTTCACTCAAGGCTATTTTTGTGTTACTTGTTTTTACCAGAAAGCATCATTTCCTTTTAGCAACCAGAGAGTCAGTGATGAGTACCTTCTAAATGATATTAGGAAATATGCACAATACTAATGATAACTACTCTTTAAAGATTTATTCATTTCTATTGGAAAGTCAGATATTCAGAGAGGAGAAGAGACAAAGAGGAAGATTTTTTGTCCATTGATTTACACCCTAAGTGGCCACAACAGCCAGAGCTGAACCAAACCAAAGCCAGGAGCCTGGAGCCTCTTCCAGGTCTCCCACACAGATGCAAGATCCTAAGGCTTTGGGCCATCCTTGACTACTTTCCCAGGCTATAAGCAGTTAGCTGGATGGGAAGGAGGGCTTCCAGGATTAGAACCGGCACCCATATGCGGTGTGGCGTGTACAAGCCGAGGGCTTTAGCTGCTAGGCTACAGTACCATGCCCAATACTGTAATTCTAGCTACAATTTGTGAGCTGTAAAATATTTGTTTCCTTGTCAGAAACCAGGAGTCTGAGACAGAGAAGCTAAGTAACCTACCCCAGCTCCCACCAATGTTTTAAGCTTTAGGTTGTTGTTATTTAAATATTAGTGGCTTCTAATGAGAATGTGTATAGAACATGTTAGTAAGGTTATTAAATCTATAACTACATCTGTGATAAATATAAAATCACATATAAGATGTGGTCCTATAAGGGAAACTGAGAAAGAATATCAAATTGGAAAATAAAAAAGTGCTAAACCCATTCATTTCTTATATTAAAAATGAAACATTTTGTACAGAAATAGCAATAAAATAGCTTTATTCCAAAACAGCAATAAAATTTTAACTTAGTGGAAGAATTGTTAGGTTGTTGATTTTAAACCCCAAATACTTACAGCAAAAAGCAATAATTAGTCCTTGTATCTGTAATGTTAGTTTATAGCCTAATGTAAAGTACATGTTTTGAGCATAAGAAGTCTCTAAGATATATTATCTTATGTATTTTATCATTTAAATGGTGAAGGAAGATATCACATTTTTATGTGTTCAATACATGCATAAACATGTTCAGGAAAAAAGAATGCCAATTAAGTCTGTGTCTCTTCATTGTATGACGAAGTATACTGAGAGGAAACAACATTGCTTACATCTAAATATCTTTGTTTCTGTATTCTTTTATAGAGGAGCTATGATTGTTTTAAACTAAAGAAAATTTTATAAAACCTTCTAATATTATATACGGTCAAGATCTTAGTATGTTACAATGTGTGATATTATAACAACATGTTGTGGAACACTTCTTTCAAAATGAGAGGCATTAGTTATCGTTTTATCTTACTTTTTTCATATTGAGTATAATCTCAATACTGCTTCCATATGTACGTTATTATTCTTTGGACACTATTATTTCCCTTCCCTCATCATTCATTCTAGTAGTATAATTTTACTGTTTTTTTCTTCATATTTTCCTCTTTAATTGTCTATATGACTCTTTTCCAATTCCTTCTAATCTGGCCACATTCTGCTGGTAATAAAATAACTGTAATTTTCCAGGTCAAACTTAACAGAGTCATTTAAATGTCAACAGCCACATTTTTCAAATAGAGATGCCAGGAGTATTTTATGGCTCTGCAAGCCACACAATAATATTGTCTATGGGCACTCAAATCTCATGCTTCAGAGAATACACAGAAAGGTTATAAAGCAGTAGACAACTGTTTCTTTTACTTATAGCATTCATTCACTATTGAACTAATGCAACTTATAATTTATTCATTCTGAGATTTGTTAATTTTTGCAAGATTTAATTATTTTTATTGGAAAGGCAGATTTTACAGAGAAAAGGAAAGACAGAAAGATCTTCCATCCACTGTTCACTTTCCAGTTACTGCAATTACCGCAGAATAACTAGCCTTTTGGTTCAGTTGCATATATTTGCAGATCAGACTACGTTCTCAGAAGGACCAAAGGCACTGTTCAAGAGTCTCTGCTTCAATTTAGACCTAACTGCTTTGTTGAGCCCTAATCCCACTTGGAAATTTCTCAGAATAGACCTTGGGTAACTAATGTGATCTTGTTGTCATAGATTTGGTCTTGGCTTTTGACAGATAAGATTTTGCCAGGTCAGGAGGTACATATTATATCATCATATGCACTTTTGGTTTGTAATGATAAGATGTCAAGGGTTGAGAATAATGTTCTTGTATTTGCAAAGTAGTTGTTTGACTCATCTCACTTCCTATATTATTGATGAGTTCATTTTCTTCTTTTCCTTAACACAGCAATTGCTTTATTTTGCTTTCTCTATGAGTCTCCAAATCTTCCCAATCACCTGTGTGGGAGGCACACTAATAATCTGTGGCTGTTAAGCACTTTAGCGTGAATCATGATCCAAACAGGTGTCTTGCCTATATTCTGTATGGGCTCCAATGGGTCCATAGTAACATGCCTCATATTGAATGTGCTCAAACTTGTTAGATTGTTTGTAAATTCAAGCTGCCAGTGAATCAGCACCTGTTTATTAGGGAAGCAGCAAGTGAGTGTTCTACCTCCATTCCCCTTCAGGATTATCAACAAGTTGTTTTCAGGATCTTATGGTAAATCCCACACTTATCTCAATCAGATTTCCTATCTAAAAATTAAAAATAATATCTTGCATATTTTCCCATAGGAACTTGAGATAATCTAGCAAAACAAGCAGAAGATGTCATCAGCTTCAAGCATGGAAAATATAGTCCAATTAAAAAATACATTTATTTGGAAGGCACTGTTTCCTCCTCAAACAACTGTAACAGGCAAGTCGGTGGTGCCATGTTGAAGAATGGAACCAGGCACATCCATGTAGGGCAGGGTCCATACACTTGGTCCACCCTCTGCTGCCTTTCCAGGCACAGTAGCAGGTAGGTGGATTGGAAGCAGAGCCTCTCAGACTTGAACTGGCATTGTAGTATGAGATGTTATCTACGCAAGTAACAGTTTAACTTGCTGTGTCACAACGTCAACCCCTAGCCTAATCTTCTAAAGACACCCTGCCTTGGATCAAACACATGTTCTATCACTCTGCAGTGTGATCTTAAGGCAATAATGTAAAAGTCTGTGCAGTTCAGTTACCTCCTTATTAACTGGAATAACCATGATCTCCATCTTCAGAGCTAGCATATGACCTTGATAAAATCTCCCTGTTTCTACAAAGCACAAGTGTGCAATAGCTGAGACTCCCAGGAATATAATCCTTGTTCATTATACTCCAGACTATTGTATTTAGATTTTAGATGCCAAGTGGCATCATTTTTAAATGTCCAGTTCTCAGTACCCACAAACTCTTTAGTCAAACTTCTCAATTTCTAGGAACTAGATTGTTTTAGGTACTGTTAATGTCTGGAAGTATATATGAGGGTGCATTCGAGCACAGTACTTATATTATTATGTGGCAGGAATTTTTTTAAGAATCTGGTATCTTTCAGTAAGTTTACGCTCAGAACATGAACTGTCTAAAATAATACAAATATAGTCAGTCCGAAGCTCACCTCTTACTTTAAAATCTTAAAATGAAAGTCAAATCTGTCTCAACTAAACTCCAAAGAATCAATGAGATAGTACTTCTGTTCTCCATGGAGAACACAGCTCATTTATTTTTTAAGTCCCTACTGCGATGTGCAAGTGTAGGATTTCAGTGGCTACTAAGATTCTAAGTTGCTCAAAATTGCTTGAGCTTCCCTACACTTTTATTGAGAAGAAAAGAATGTAAGAAAGTATTTAATTCTAATTACCCTTTAGTGAAGGGTATTGCATGACAATAAGAACTGTAGCAATTACTGCCATTGCTTTTAAAAATGTAGTTTTGGGGCCCACACATTGACTCAATTGTTTAGCCTTCCACTTCAAGTGCCTGCATGCCATATGAGCCCTGTTCATGTCTTGGCTGCTCAACTTCCAATCAAACTCTGTGCTTGTGATTTAAGAAAGCAGAAGATGGTGGCTGAAAGCCTTGGGAATTTACACCTGCATGAGAGACTTAGAAGAAGCTCCTGGCTTCTGGCTTCTGGCTTTGGATCAACTGAGCTCTAGCTGTGGCAGTCTTTTCGGGAAGTGAACCAGCAGATGCAAGAACTTTTTTCTCTCTGTCCTTCTTCTCTTCTGTAAAATCTGCATTTCCAATACGAATAAGCAAATCTTTAAAAAAGCACAGTCTTAATCTCTGTAGACACTGGCGTATGATTAGCAATGTATAGGAACATCATTATGGTAATGATATTTGAGGAAGGCTAATATTTACTCATCTTTGGTATGACCAGATTACACTAAATAGAGCAAAACTGCCTCCCAACTCAAATACACACCCTTTTACTTGTCTCTCTCTCTCTATCTATATATATGTGTGTGCATGTATATATCTCCCTCCATAATAATATGCACATATAAGCACTCACACATAACACATTTACAAATATGTTTGTGTATTTTGCCTCTAATAGGGCTCATGTAATTCTTAAATATTATTTTTGTTTATTCAATATATCCTGTACTTACTTTCATTTCACTTAAACACAAAACAAAACAAAACAAAACAAAACATATTTATTCGAGAGGCAGAGATTCAGACAGAGCCAACTCCCATTTCTAGGCGCACTTTCCAAATCTGAATCCAAGAGCTAGAAACACAATCCAGTTATTCTACATGGGTGAAAGCAATCCAGTTACCAGGGCCATTACTTGACGCACATTAATTGGAACCTTGGGTACACATTAATAAAAATCTGGAATCAGGAGTGGATCCAGGACTTAAATTTAGGCACATTGATATGAGATTAAGGTGTCTCAACTAGTAGCTTAAATACTACATTAAGGTGCTCATCCACTTGAATTAAGAAAAATTAATGGAACGTCTTACTCTTTAGTCTTCATAAATTATTACCTGCACGCATTAAAAAGTTTAAAAATGCAGCCTTTTCTGCTTTATTCTAAACTATACAGACTCTGTGTGCATGTCAACTTGCCAGAGCGAATTCCAAACTTAGTAAATTAAAGTGTAACCAGTGATGATATGATTCAGTCTACTAAATATTTTAAAATATTTTATTCAACAACAAAAGATTCTAGAAGCTATTATTCTCCATATTATGTATATAAATCTGCTTTTTATACACTATTGTGATACATGAGGACATCCATTCTTCTCACTTTTATCTACAGATACACATAAAGGTATTTCATATTTCGTGTTAAACTTGCACTACAGCTATTTATTCTAACCAGCATTATGAAGAAAGCATTTCTAACATAGTAAATTTACATTTTTCCACTTCAATATAATTTCATAACACCTCAAGGTAAATCTGAGAAATTGAAACACAAGCCAAAGGAACATTTCCAAAAATATCAATAAAATTTTCAAAAAAAAAGATGACTTAAGAAGTAACATGAAAATACGTCTGACTTTTCAGCTATATCATTTCAACTTTTTCCCTTCAGAGATCAAATGATGAAAATATGAGTTGTATATCCTGAGATGGAGCCACATGATACAATAAACACAAGAGTATGCAGGTTTTCCAGAATTTTAGCTGTGCAGATGGATAGAGAACTCTGCTATTCCCAACAGCCTGCATCTATGAGTTGTTCTCTGGAACCCATTTGGGCTATGAGTAACTCAGTGAGGAAAATTAGACTTTCTTGTCAAAGACTGTGTTTCTCATCATTTCATGCTTACAGATACAACTCATGCTTGGTGGATAACTTAGTTGTAGCACTTACTTCTCAGAATTGAAAATAGCAGCATTGTGTTCTACACAAGAGAAAATTTACTCTCTTTACTAATGACATTTACACAATAGGCAAATGAATTAAGATTTTTTTCAAATCTAATGGAAATTCAGAAAATTTTAAAACAAGCACTTGTGAAGTAATCATTAGTGAGAGGATCAGTAACATTGATGCTGGAATAAAATATTAAGTGAATTTTGGCATCTTGAAGTTAATCAAAGTTTATCTTGCCATCTAAAGTTAGGTACACTCAAAATAAATTTAGGGAACTTTTTCTAGATAGAAAATAATTTGTATATTCCTTTCAATTAACAAATATCAAGTACAGGTCAAAAGTTGTAAAATGAGTATTTCTTACATGAATGGGTTTCTTTCACATGTGTGCTTTTGGGTTTTATGCAAGGACTACAAAGAATAAAAGGGTGTGGTTGACCTAGGTGCAACTTTAATTTCTAATGGTAAGATACATACTTCAGGTAACATACTTTACATATATGCTATTGGTAGCAGAACATGCTACATATCTTTAAAAAGTTGTTGGGTTATGCTGCAGTACACATCTCCACTTCCAAGCAAAAGGAAGACTCCTGCTGAAACTGTTAAGTATGCCTTGCCAATAGGATACTAGATCATCTACCATGATACAATAAACGGCAGGATGTTGGACTTGTGACTGTTGCTGAAGGGCTGAATTGTCGTAATAATATGGGGGAAAACAGTGCGAGGATGGGGTGGAAGAGGGGTGGAGGGGAGAGTCCCTGTGCTTCTGGAACTGTATCATGAACAATAAAAAATAAAATAAAAAAGTTATCTGAGTATCAAGTAGGTAGCAAAATACGACAATTGGAGATTGGCAGTAGTGCTGCTGATCTGTAGCACAGTGCCTTAACCACAGTCTGCAACAACTAATTCATAGTTGCACATTTCAACTGAACAAGAGTTGGAGGGTTCCCAATATCTAGAAATGATATTTGAGGAGATGGAAATAATAACTTACCTGATTTGGTCATAACACATTGTATATGGGTATTGGATTATGATACTGCAGTCCACTGAAAAGCATAAGTATTACAAGCAAATAAATGAGAATTAATTGAAGTTAAAACAGACAGCTGGGACCTTGGACCATGGACGCCAAAGCAAGCGGTCAGGAAGAGTGTGAAGCAGACCCTGAAGGACTGCAGTGATTTGGACAGGAGACCAGGAAAGGGACACACCAGGAGGAGAGACGCTAACATACACAGTAGCACTAAGGTGTGCAGAAGCTTTCTGGTAGCAATGGGAAGTCACAGATGATTTGTGAGTGGGGAAATGAGGCTGTCAGGGACACGATTGGAGAAGACTCATCTGCAGGAAGTCTGTACACTGAAGGACGGATGGAAAGGCTGCAGGGGAGGAAATGTATTTCCAGCAGGTCCCCAGAGATGTGGAGCTGCGGATTGGGAACAGGCCAGGGTTGGAGATGAAAGTTTGGAAACGAGGCCATCTCCTTGCTAATGCTCATGCTTGAAGCAGCGATAAGGAGCAGATGGCCAGGGCCGGCTCTTGCTAGGGGACAATGGTGTGAGAGGGCCTCTCTAACCAAGCATCTTGCCCAGCGTGGGACATCTCAGATAATCACTTGGCACAAGGTAAGGCCAACCGGGATGCGGGAGATCTAGGAGCAGGAAACTAAAACGCAAAGCAAGCAAGGATCAAGTGGGATAAACTTAAAACATGAGTGAATTTGGAATCCAACAGCTGCCTTTCCTATCCAGTAACAACTCCTGAGTTCCAAGGTTGAATATACTGTCACCACCAAGGTTGGTTTCTGCTACTTTGTTTCTATCAAAGGAACCTGTGGGGCCACAGACTTCATTCTGGTTCATTGTCTTTGCTATGCTCTGAGGATGTGGAAGGGTGTGCAAATCTGCGCAGCCACCTGATTAAGGGGCAACTTGGTCAAGGAGATGGACAAAGGCAGAGGGGTTGGGAGGGTCAGGAGGAAAGACCAGGGTCTGAACAGCGCCCCCTGAGTAGCAAGAGTTAAGGCAGTCATCTACCAGGCTTTACCCTTGAATCCAGCAAAGCTGGGTTACTCGGGGCCAGCGATGGCTCAGAAGCGGGGCTGGAGCAGGTGCCCGGAGGAAAAGTCAGATCCTCTCAGCGCTGGTGGTTACCTCCGCAGATCCTTTCCGAGTAAAATGCCCCTGACCCCATCATTCAGGAGCCATCTGTCCTCATCCCAGTGTGGAGCGGCGAGCCCCGAATCAGAGTCGTGCAGGGGGTGGGGGCAGGAGAGGGGAGAGCCCTGTCGCGAAAAGCCGAAGGGCCGAGGGAATCCCGCGAAGCCTCCAGAGCGCGATTCGGCGGGGCTTCCCGGGCTTTCCCGACACCGTGTGTGGGGCGGGCGCGGGGCTGCGGACCCTGTAGCCCAGGGCCGCCGGCTGGGAACCTCAGAGTGAGGCAGGTGGGTGTGGAGCCGGGCCGGGGGGCCGGAGGCAGCGCGTGGGAGCCCGGCGAGGCGCGCGCCGAGGTGTGGCCGGAGCTCTCCCTCCCGCCCGCGCCCCACGGCACGGGGGCGCTGTCCCTGGTCGAGCGCACGGCTCCGGCACCGCGAGGCCAAGCCCGGGCGTCCCCCGGTCGGGGGGTCGGGTCGGCCACACTGCCCGGCCGCCCACCTCCAGAGCCGCACGCGCTGAGGAGGAGGCGGAGGCAGCGGCGGCCGCTCCAGCCTGCGGGTGCGCCGAGCGCGGAGAGGAGGCGGAGCGCAGGCTTGAGGTGCCGCCGGCGAGTGTGCGCGCCGGGCCGGCGAGCTCCGGGCGGGGGAGCGGCGCCCCCGGGGCGCCCCGCCTTGCCTCCCGCGCGCAGCCTCTCCCCGCGCCGCCACAGACACACACCCACCCAGCGCCCGGTGCCCTCCGCCCCCGCCGGCCGCGCCGCCACCACCGCGCCACGGGCCGCCAGAGCAAGCGGTAACTCCCCGGCTGGCGCGGCTTGCCTTTCCGGCTCCTTCCTCTCGGCGAGCTCAGCCACGCTCGATTTTTTTCCTTCTCGCTTCCAGCTCTCTGTCGTCTGGGCGGCGGCGGCGGCGGCGGGGGGATGGGGACCCCGCGCGGGGAAGGGGTGAAGATCTGTGAAGATTTCTTGTTCTTTTTAAGGATGCCTTAGCTTGCTCCCGCCGCCGCCGCCGCCGCCGCCACCTCTCCTTTTGAGCCTTCCTCTTAAGAGACCGGGAAACCAGAGTGTCAAGGATGTAAAGAGAGGGGGCAAACCCGCCAGGAGCTCCAGCCAGCCGGGGAGACCCTCCTCTCGGAGCAGGGGAGGGGGACTTGCAGCGACAGCTCTTTGGCCGAGGGAGAGGAACCCCGGAGGGAGCGGGGAAATCCCTCAGCCCGCGGTGGCGCCCGAGCCCGCGCCGCCCGCCGCGCGGGGTCCTCCGGAGCTAGGTAAGTGGCATGGGCTTCTCTGCTCCCGTTTGGGCGCTTCTGCTGGGGACGGTGGCCGCGGCCGCCTGACCAGACCCGAGTTACCAAAGGTTTGGAAACTGCCCTATGGCGCCGAGCGGACTTAAACAAAAAGCTGACTGAACCCAGAGAGGGGCTTTGATGAAGGCTCTTTCCGGGTGAGGAAAGCGTGCGAGTCCTAGCCCCTGAAAAGCGTCCCAGCAGCCTGACTGGGGAGGGGTGGGACGTGGTATTTCCAGGAGCCAAGCTCTCGGTGCCTTCTGTTGGTGTGTGAGGAAATGCCACACTTGAATGCACACACTTGTGGGACCGGGTTTGGGGAGTGCGGTGTGCCTGGTGTGTGAACGCGTCCTCGACACGCGGGACGTGCATGCGTGTTTTTTTTTTTTTTTTCTTCTAGTGGTGCTTGGTCTGGTGCTGCGGAGCTCCGCTCCCAGGTGGACGAGCAGGTCTCTAAGGAAAGCTCCCAGGCTGTTGCCAACACACTGTGCTTGCTGGGGAACTGGGGAAGGCAGTTGCCCTGGATGGCACCGAAAGACGCCCACCATTTGCCTCATCATTTGCTTCCCCCCCATTTTTTTTTTTTTTACAAAATAGTATGTTGCCATCCAGTTTTTCGAATTTTTAGCATTTATGATTATCCATTCATAAAAATCGCCAATGTACAATATGCACAGTCGTGCATTTCCACTTTTGTGATTGCACAAGTGTCTTAACAGTAAACCATAATAAAGAGCAGATTACAATGGGGACATTTAGTATGCACCAATGTACTCCTGGTTGATTTCCTGCAGGTTCCACATGTCTTCTAATCAAGTTAAGCATTTATGTCAATATTTTAAGTAGCGGCTCACATTTCCATTTTGGTATTGATTGATTTGTTTTGGAGCTTATTGGGAATCTGATTTTCTAAAACTCCACGTCAAAGGAAAAGCAAGCATTTTATTGTTATTGCTTTTAAATGTGTAGTATGGTGTGGGGCAAAGGACTGGCTGTTTATTTACCAATAAATATCTGCCAAGCTACCACGTTTCACAAGACAAGTGTAAGACAGGTTTCCAAGATCTGACGTTTTACCTGTCAGGGTTGAATAACTTCCAGAAAAGACTTGCAATAAGAGGAGAGAAAGAGGGTAGCATTTAAAAATGTGTATAGTGTGCACATGCACTCTTCTGTGTGTGTGTGTGTGTGTGAGAGAGAGAGAGAGAGAATAAGGTTTGCTTTATTTTACTCTTTAGGGAATTGTGTGTGTGTGTGTGTGTGTGTGTGTGTGTGTGTATAAACTGGCCCAAGGCTTAACTTGCAAAACATGAGTAAAACCTACAGACTTCTAGATTAGAGAGGTCTTTGTTATTAAAGTAACCAAAAACTTAAACAGCTCAGTCATTTGGCACTTATGTGTCTATATCTGGGGTTAATTGTTGTTGGAGGTGTTGGTGTATTTTGTTTGTTTTTAATGTAGAGCTGGAAGGAAGGCTTGCTTGTGGGGCCACCTAGGCTTTCCCAGGAATAAATCTTTGCTACTTGCACACTATGGAAGGTCCTCTACTCAATGAGAAGTCTCCTGGTGACTTAGGCAGGCTAATGTGCTTCTCACAGCAAATACCCTAATCCTCTCCCTTGGCAGGTTCAGAGTGATTGTTGATCACACATAGCGTTCTCTTTAATGCACTCTGCTTCTTTTGCTGGCATTACTCCAGCTTGTGGAGAAAGGAGTGAATCACTTGGCTGTTGTCTGTATTTCCTCCTTTCACCTTCACCTTCTCCTGTCTGTGTTCCCAAGTCTCACCCCTACACAAAGCCCCTCAGGGCCTCTGGAGGCCAACTGTGCTGCTGGCCACTTTGAGAGTTCTCCTACAGCCTGTATTTCCTATTTGTTCTCTGGTTTTCTGATAGAGTAAGCCCATGCATCTATTGAAACTAATGCCAAGTTCACTTCTCTTGATACTCCATTGTCCATCTTTTCTGAGCATGTGTGTTTACTGGGTATTCAGATGAGATGGTGGTGATGATTGCCCTACCCAACCCTTTTCCTTGTGCTTTAAAAACTTCATTGTTTATGCCACCGGGCAGCTGAACATCAGCCTTTTCAGCTTGGTGATAAAAATGAGATATCTAGAAAAGCATCAAATGGCAGGATTTGGCTTCAGTCATATTTCTTGCCCACTTAAAATCCCGTCTGTCCAGGTTTGTGGAATACCTGCATGTCTGTCTATAAATATGTGAATCTGTGGAACTTCTTTATTAAGCACCAAAAAATGAAAAATTTTTTTCTTGAATTTACATCTAGCACTTTGAAATTATCTCCCAGAAATGCTGGTTTACAGTGTGAATACATTATGAAAGTAGATCAAATTACTGGTAAAAATTTAGGAAGCCTAGAAGATACAGTTCATTTTGCCCTAATGCACTTTTTTTCCTCCCCCTGGATAGGCAAGTAATTGGTTCCTTGAAATGTGCTAACCCTTAGATACTTAACCTTTAAGTAGGCTGGAAAATTGCCGCCTATGCATTTTTAGGAAAATATTTAAGGTTGAGGCTGTTTATTTCAGAATTTACTGTTACTTGGAATTTGCTTGTATCTTGTCAAGCAAATTTCACATGAAATCACACTGCCTATTATTTTGCTAAGGGCTTCAGAGGAATGTAAAGTATGACTGCTTTCTCTGTGGTATTTTTAAAGTTCAGTGTATTTTCAAGGTAAGATTTTATGGGCTTGTTACTCCCAAAGTGATGAAATAAACTTTATAGAGCAGAGCAGTCCTAAATTTTAAAGTCGCATAATACAAGTATCTTTGTACTGTAGATCTGTTGCCCATCTTGTTTTTATTGCTGATTTCCTCCTGTGCTGCTTAGACTTTTCCTCTCACCACCTCTTTACTGCAAGTACGGTTTGGGAGGCAGAAAGTCTAATGCGTGAGGCCAGGACCCCATTGTCCCCTGCCATTGACACCGTCCTGTCTTGAACAGTGTCTGTTCCCATATGTTGAGTTGAATTTGTTTTACCATCTGATTACATGTGAGGTGGCCATTCACTAACTCAGTCATTAATTCAATTATTACTTATTAAGTATGTATGAGCAGAAGAGTACTTGACCAGAATATGAAGATAAGGAAGGCAGTCCTTATCTCAAAGGAATTTTACAATGTAGAAATAAAAAAAGACTTGAAGAAGTAATTGAAGAATTGCATTTATACGTCAAAATCAGAGACCTCTTGCATACAGAAATAAAGGTAGCAATTTTCTCAACACACGAAGGCAGACAAATTCAGGAAGTAGATCATGATAATCTGTTCCAGGCTGTGCACTTGAGAATTGTTAGCAAATAATAGTGACAATAATAATAATAATAATAAATTATGACAAAATATTTGAGTTTCTTCTTAGAATAATTTGAAGAATATTTTTACTTTATGTAAATGATGTCACTATTATGAATCAGAACATTTATTGAAACAGGGTCTGTTTAAACATTGTGTAGACATTGCTATTTTAGTTCTGACAAACACCCCCTGAGGTAGCTGCTACTCATACCCTGTTGTATTATTTTAAAAACAAAGGCTCGGATACTTCCGGTAACCTGTCTGAAGTCACACAGGAAGTGAAAGGTAAAGCTAACTTGGAACACAGGCATTCCTGCTCCACTTTACCACTGTGAACGTAAGAATCATGAGAGGCCTGATCCCAGCAAGAGAAAGAAAAGATGTGTGCACTGAAGTTTACATGGAGTCGTATCTTCCCCCTGACGCATGCCATGATTCTTATCATCAGGGGGGCTTGGAAAGACAAAACCCAACATTTTTCTTTTAAGATTTATTTGTTTTCATTAGAAAGCCAGATTTACAGAGAGGAGGAGAGATGGAGAGAAAGATCTTCCGTCTACTGATTCACTCCCCAAGTGGCCACAAAGGCCACAGCAGAGCCAATCCGAACAGGAGCCTGGAAGTTCCTCCAGGTCTCCCACACTGGTGCAGGGTCCCAAGGCTTTGGGCTGTTATTGGCTGCTTTCCCAGGCCACAAAGCAGGGAGCTGGATGGGAAGTGGAGTGCCAGGATTAGAACCAGGGCATAATTGGGATTCTGGCCCATGCAAGGTGAGGACCCCATCAGCTAGGCTACCATGCCAGGCCCCAAACCCCAACATTTTTAGCATAACTTGCAGTGAGTGGGTAGTTGAATTAGCAGCTGATTTTGAAAATGCGGATGATATTTTATTAGACCTCTAAGCTGATTCAAAGTTTTGTTCTTGCTGTAACCACAGAAGTGAAGGTAGCTGCCCCAGGTGATCTGACGTATCAGTTTCCAGTGCCTGCTTACTTTTGCAGGCTTTTAAACATCTTTGCAAATTGTTTTGAATAAATTATAGCATTACAGATGCTTTTCAAAATTAAGCTATTTTAAAACTATATATTCCCATTTTTAAAAAAAATTGTGTTATTTTTTTTCCTATTCCCAATGTTTAATGGCGCTGTAATACCAAGATTCTAAAAAACAAAAACAAAACTTTGTGCATTTATTTAGAGAGGCAGAGAGATTGGAGTGGAGGTTAAGAGAGAGAAAGCCCCATCTGCCTGGTGACTCCGCAGATGCTCACAATAGCCAGGGCTGGACCAGTTTGAAACTAGGATTCAGCTCTCTCCTGGGGAGCCATCAAGTGATTCCTCCAGGAGGCATATTGGCAGGAAGCTGGAATCCGGAGCAGGGCAGGAACTAGAGTCCCAGCATTCGGGTAAGCGATGCAGACACTCCAACTGGGGTCTTAGCTGCTGGGCCTAATTCTCCCGCTTTAGCCCCAAAACTTTTTTTTAAAGGATTTATTTTTTTTAAGATTTATTTTATTTTGATTGGAAAGTCAAGTATACAGATAGGAGGAAAGACAGGAAGATCTTCCGTCCAATTATTCACTCACCAAATTACTGCAACGGCCAGTGCTGCACCAGTCCGAAGCCAGGATCCAGGGACTTCTTCCGGGTCTCCCACATGGGTGCAGGGTCTCTAGGCTTTGGGCCATCCTCGACTGCTTTCCCTGGCCATAAGCAGGGAGCTGGGTGGGAAGTGGAGCTGCCGGGATTAGAACTGGTGCCCATATGGAATCCCAGCGTGTTCAAGGCAAGGAGTTTAGCTACCAAGCCACCGTGCTGGGCCCCCCCAAAACTTTTAAAAGGAGATTCAAATAGAGTCAGTTAACGGATTGACTTGCTTGTGGATTTTCTAAAATGCATTTATTTTACTAAGTGGCAAATAACTGTAAGAATGTAACAAAATTAAGCACAAAATAAATCATAAACTTTACTTTTTCATCAAGAAAAGCTCCCATAACTTTGCAGTAAAATCATTCCTTTTTTGAAGATTTATTTATTTTATTGGAAATGCAGATTTACAGAGAAAATGAGAAACACAGAGAAAAATCTTCCACCTGCTGATTCACTCCCCAAATGGCAGCAGTGGCTGGAGCTAAGCTAGCTGATCTGAAGCTAGGAGCCAGGAGCCTCTTCTGGGTCTCCAATGTGGTTGCAAAGCTCCAAGGCTCTGGGTCATGCTTTGCTGCTTTCCCAGGCTACAGGAAAGGAGCTAGATGGGAAATGGAGCAGCTGGAACAAAATGCCCAAACAGGATGGTAATAGCACTTGCATGCAGAAAATTAGCCAAATGAGCCATTGTGTCAGCACAAGTAAAATTATTTCTTATTAACTATTGTTTTTCTGTTTTGTGAAAACCATTATCTGGATTAAATTTGAAAGACAAAACTAGTATTGTCCATAAGAAACAGAATCAAATATAGATCAATTCTCATGATATTTTATGTACTACCGCTGTTAGGTGTAATGTACTCAATCACACTGAATAGCCAGCTTCTAACAACAGCTAGTTTGTGGTACATAAGTTTAAAAGTATTTTTAAGGATCTGACATTGCAACATAGCAGGCAAAGCTGTGGCCTGCAATGTCTGCAGCCCAGGTGGACACAGGTTCTTGTCCTGATCCAGCTCCCTGCTAACGCACTTGGGAAAGCAGTGGAAGATGGCACAACTACTTGGGTCCCTGCCACTCATGTGGCACACCTGGAAGAAGCTACTGGCTCTGACCTGAAGCAGTGCTGGCTATTACAATCTTAAGAAAAAAATTTAGAACCTTATTTTTTTGCAAAAATAGTAGTTTAAATAATGTCTAGGTCCCCTGATTAACTTCTTTCCCATTGAAATTCTTTGAAACAGTAATATATCTAAAGGGTAAGTAGTTTTAGTACTAAAAATTTCAGCCATTGTTTATAGCCATATTCTGGGGGCAATTATTGGATTTAAATAATATTTACTGGCTTAGCAGGACTCTGGGAATACTGATGTGAGAGCAGTACTACAGAGGCCCACCAGGAGGAGAGGCAATGGCATGAGTGTGCACAGCTAGCTCTGATGTTAAGCAAGGTGGAGAAAGCGCCCTTAGGTTGGAATCTGTGAACATACATCTGTTGTGAGAGCCAGGTGCTGTGTATCCCCTTGGCGTTCGGGTTTGCTATTTCATCCTTAGTGAATCTGCTCATCTTCTTCCTTGCACTAAGCCCTGTTGTACTTACTAGAGATATAAATATAAGACATGCAATCACAGCCTACACATGAAAAAGAATAAGTCAGAGGAAAAATATCATAAATGCTGTTTACACGATGACATGGTGATCTGAAAGAAGATTTGTATCACAGAAACATGATAAGAATGAGAAAATGTAGTTGCTTTCACTTCCCTGGGTGTTTGGAACCATGATTGTCCTCTCAGTTAGATTCAAAGGCCCTCTTTATAGGCAAAAGTTTGTAGATGGTTTTTGCTTTCCTGAAATAATATTTATAGATAATGTAAAATATGCAGTGATATTTCCAAAATTCATACATGTTTCCCCTATCTGGAATAGAAAGGGCAGGTAAATGGAAAGTAGATGTCTCAGCATGTTTGTGCTCAGGTAGAAGATGTAATACACTAGGTGCCTGGCTGCTAAAAGGAGCATGCATTTTGATAAATAGTTTTGTCTAGAAGAAGAAAAATAAGTTTGCATAAGAAAATACTATCCAGTTTGGTATTTTTTAGACTTATGCATACTTAGCAATTTGAAATAGCAAAATAAATATTTTGAGTGTGGCAGCTGTAAACAGATGAATGTGTGCTGAATTAGTGAGTAGGTTCATGTGAGTAGTAATACAGTGGGAGACCATTTTTCAAAATGGAGATCAAAACATGATAAGCTTTCAAGAAAGTCTAAGCAAGTTTTCTGTCTACTTAGCTGCCTGATGAGACATAAAAGCCATTAAGGATGCAGGAATTCTTTCATTCTTGAGCCTTACTTGCCAGACACTTCACAACCTTAGAAAACATGATCAGAAAAGCACTGTATTTATCCCATTCAGCAGAACTGACAGTGGCGATATCCCTCATTGAAGGAAAACAGTCCGATTTGAATGCATGGTCGTCTGTTTGGCAAATCAGTACTACCTCTGCTTTTAGTAAGAAGGTCAGTGTAATGGCTGACTACATAACTAAATAAACCTCTACAGACTGCAAAACATTTATAATCTTCTAGTATTAGGCACAGTATGTGAAGCTGGCTGATGGAGCTGATCTGATCACAAGAGCTTCATCTTCTGTGTGGGAGTGTCTGACAAGACTTCACAGATGATGGGACATCTAAACTTGGTTTTTAAATAGGAGTAAGCTTTCTGCAGGCACAAGGGAGTCAGACTGGGGCATAAGGCATAAGCAGTTGCAAAGCCGTGTCATGAAAAGAGCTGGGCTTGTGATTGGAGCTCAGCATTGGCATTTATAGGAAGCGAGGGAGCTGAAGCTGAAGAAAAAATGTTTGGGGAGTGGATGTCAGTGGTGCTGTGTGCCTTCATGAATCACTTGGGTTTTTTCTTTGTTGAAGGATGGTCAGGGGTCAAATATTTTTGTTTAAGTAACATAGTATACTTACTTTCCCCCCATGTATTCTGATCTGTCATGTAGTAGGTGAACACTGTAATAGCAGGATGTTGGGCTTGTGGTTGTTGCTGAAGGACTATACTATTGTAATAACATAGGGAAAACAGTTAAGGAGGAAAAATGGGAAGGGAGGAAAGAGGGATTTGGGGCAAATCTGTATGCCTATAAGACTGTATCATGGAAAATAATAATAACAATAAAAATATGAAAAAAAACACCACAATATTCAAGAAGCAGTCTCTTGTCACACTGCTTATCTTTAGGACCTGTCAATCACCTGTGTGGCTTCTCTCTGTGTGTTTACCAACTGCCATTGTTTTATATGAATAGACAGTACAATATTCATATGTGAAAAAAGAAAGACTACAACCTCAGAAGACAACCTAAATCCCACCTAAATTCTGTATCCATCTTGAAGTTCTAGTACTTTGGGTGATGGTAAGCCCCTCCCAGCACTGACATAGTATGGATATGACCTCTCATTGTCTTTGGAGTGAAAGGCACATTATTGATTTCCAAGTATACATTCATGGATTAGTTTTGGAATGATTGCACTCAAAGTTTCCATTTGGAAAAGGAAAAAAATATACAGTCATTAACCCATCACATGGGAGGAATCCTACTAGACATGATCAGGGTCCCTGCTATAGTCTTGGTGGAAATGCCTAATCAGGCACTGGCTTTGCTGTCTCGGAGGGAATCTACTGTTTCATTTTCTCTGTAGGCCAGTGTACCTTTTGGGAGGTTTTCATTGTTCCTTACTTTCATGGCCACATTTGAAGTAGGTGTTGTGAGATGTGCTCTTTGTAGATCTTCTAGGACCTCCTCAGCCTGCTTCTTCCAACTACAAATCTGAATGCCTAGAGCTGTTCTTTGTACAAAGGTCCAGTTAACTTATTTGACAATAGAGTTCCCTGAAAATCTTAGATTGCTTATCTAGTTGCTTTCTATTATCCCCACTATTAACTATAATCAAATTTCTTTCCTTGTGGTACTGCATGGACATGCATGATTTGTTTATTCGTGTCTTAACTATTCATATTTCCCATGGCTACTTTAGGATCATCTGAAAATAGGCTTGGGTGTTGAGGCAGTTTTCTAAATCAGATGTTTTCATGATTTTGTGCCATATTGTCTGATTGGGAAATCACCATAGGCTTTTGTTATTTAAAGCCTTTTTACTTGTCTCTCCACTTTACACTTTCTGAAACAGTGGATTTTTCCAGCTTGTGGAGGTTTGTAGTTCTAGACTTTGACTTTTCCTTCTTATCACTATTCTCAAATTAGCAATTCTTTCCTGAAGTCACCAGTTCTTTCTTAGCACTTTGTTATACATAGCAAAGAGCAGCTATCATACGGTGATATTCCAGCTTTTTGCAACCATTTCTTCTGGAGCTATAGATCTTGTCCTCCCAATTGATGAACTTTTCCCAGGGCAAAACAGGGTTCTCAGAGCTACCCTCTTCTGTATCTGTTTCCCCCCTGATGGTTAACACCACATAGTTTGATTTTTGTAAAGGCTTTACCCCTCATTCAGTGTCAGAATGTATTAGGCTAATACTAGCTGCTATAATAGCAGGATGTTTATGATTTGACACAATAAATATGGTTCCCACCCACATCACAGTCAGCTGAAGAGAGAACAGAGAAAGCACAGCTGATTGTTGAAAATCTTGGCTTGGATATAACAACCACACTTCTGTTTACACTCCCTGATGAGAACTGGTTACATTACTTCCACTCAGCAAGAGGCTGGAGAGATATCCTTGACTCAACAGGAACTTCGGGTGAAACTTTTCTCTTAGGGAAGGGAATCATATATTTGGGTAGACCATTGGCTATCTTTTTTGGAGTCATCATTCTTCAAAATAAATTGGAGTGAGTGTTGAATTATGCCCATCAATAGTTTATCTATAATAAGGATGGCATTTTCTGGGACACGTTTTGCTTCATTGTCTAAAACATTGCCATTACAAGACTCTTATATTTGTAAGACACTCTGGGTGAGTGCTTGGGGATAAAGGATGGTAATGATAGCATAAACTAGAAATAACTGATTGAATGTTAGATGTCGCTGTTCCTTGAATTGATTTACCATTCCTTCCTATGAGGGTATTCCCACATGCCCAAGTCTCACTGGGGCCTGTAGTACTTTCTGTCACTTCTTTCTTCAGAATTTCCCCACAGTCTTTTTACAAGGCACCAGTGAAGGAGTCCAAAAGTCAGGTTTTTTGTTACACAGAAAAATGTAGGTATTATCTTTGACTTACAGAGGAGCCCTTGTTTCTATATTATAATAGTTCATTTGGTATTTTATCAAAACACAGTACCAGTGGCAGTTGATTAGCCTAGTGATTAAGATGCCTGCAACATACATTGAAGTACCTGGATTGAATTCTGAGCTCTGGCTCCTGATAATGCAGATGATTTCTCAAGTAACTGAGTTGTTGCTACACACATGGGATACTTGGATTGAGTTTCTGTCTCTTGGTTTTGCCCGCAGTCAGGGTCCATTGTGGATGTTGGGGAAGTGAACCAATGGGTGGGGAGTTTATCTTTGTCAGGTAAATGAATAAAACTAGAATGAAAAAAACCAAAAGAAAACACTCTTAAGAATTTTTATTGTTTCTCGTAGTCTGATTGGTCATAGATGCACTTGGCAAACATTTATTGGGCATGTTCGAGAAGTAAAGCTCTTTCCTAAGTTTTGGGGTTAAACAAGCTTATTCTTTACCTTCTCCTGGCTTCCAGTTTATCTGAAAGTAAGTTTGGAAGTCTCTGGATCCCATGAGTGCTAATTGTAGGCTACCCTAGACTGATGATTCTTATGGACTATATTGAAAGGAAAGGTCAGGAGTCTCATGAGGCATGTGTGCTAACTTGAAGGAATTGGAGAATTTTTTATCACCAGTGTTTCCCAGGCATTTTGTTATTGGTCATCTGTTTTTCTTTTTTTAAGAAACCTGGACTTAAATTGTTGTTATGGTTTCTCCTCCATATTTCTAACTTGCAGAACAAGCCAAAGTAGAACATCCAAGGAGAACATCCAAATAGGGAATCATGGCATCTGGAAAGAATGGAGCAGATGCCACCTGGCAGTCCCATTGGGCAGAAAGTTAGATTTGGGAGTATCAGAAGATTTTCTGACTGAATATGGGAGAGTTGACTGTCAGTGTTTGGAGATGCACACAGGCAGGTACAGGCAGAGGCCGACAGGACTAAAATGGTCTAACTCCATAAGCCTCCACTGTTGTGGTTTACAGATTTGGAAAGTTTAGACAAAGTCTCAAGTGGTTAGCAGGTGCCCACCCAGTTTAGATCTCCAGTCTTAGAGCAATCGAGTGTTGGTCACATTATCGATGAAGGAATTCAGGTATTCAGGAGTGGATTTGGCAGCCAGAAATATCAATAAAGGTAATAGTGTTGCCCATAGAATTTTTCTTTCATCTTTATTAAGAACAAAATTTATTCCTTACCTAACAGATTTCTACTTCACAGCTTCATAGGATGATCATCCATACCATTGCTTTCCAATAGAACTGAGTACAATGATGGAAATGTTCTATATTTGTGCTTCCCAGCAGAGTTTTCAGTAGCTGCATGAGTGATTGGATACTGGAAATGTGGCTTGTGAGACTGAGAAATTGGATTATTCATAGATTTAAAGTTAATTTAAGTTAAATAGCTTCATGAATAGTGGGTGCAATACCAGGTAATGTGGGTCTAGGCTGCTACCAGAGAGAGCTAAGGATACTCCAACTTTCAAAACAAGTGTGGTTTAAATCCTGGAAATACAGCACTTACAGCTGACAGTGGCCCACAGTTTGCCATATACAAGCATGCCAGCAGTCTCTAGTGCCAGTGGGTGGGTTGAACATCTCTTAGGTACATCCTACCCAGGACATTGGATACTCTGTCTCTTGTTGATCCCTGGATTTTGTTCTTTTTTTGAGGGTGTTCCTTTCTTTATGAGTTCTACAGACTGTGAAGTATTATACAAGCATTGACCATAATCTTTCTAAGTATCTATGTAACGTGACCTCAAATGCTTTCTTAGTCCCACTAGTCCCAAAGGAGACTTTTCTTTATTTGTGCTTTCCCTCCCCTCCTCTCTCTCCTTCTTCCTCTATTTTCATTTCCTTTCTAACATCTACAATGACACAGACACAACACTGTGTCCTTTAACAGGTTCCTTTTCTTTTGCATATCGATTTCTTTTCCTTTGTGCTTATTTATGAAAGCTGTCTCATCAGTTTAGATCGCTAATAGAAGAACAGAGGGAAAAATAAAAGACTTAAACGAAATCCCAATTAGGATCATTAATAATAATCACAAAATCTCTGAACTGATGGTAATTCTTGGCTTACCTATGAATACATTGTGGAGATTTTCACTTATAATACACTTGATCCTAGCCAAAAGACTGAGAAGTGATAGACTTTCAGTTATAATAGTTTCAATGTTATTGATGTGAGGAATGAAAGGTGAAGTAGTGTCCTGACATTTTTCCTAGTTACCACCCAGGTTATAGTTTAGTTGATCTTAATCCTTTGAAAGTGCACCTTTGTCTGTCTCCTAGTTTCTTGCCATTTCTTTACAAATAAAAAGCTTTCCAGTGGGATCATTTAAAATGAGAATGTCCTGCTTGGAAGGCAAATCTGAAATGTGGTAGTAGAGGAACATTTAAAAACAGAAGACCTATCTTCACTGCTTTTTCCCTGTTCTGAATATCTCAGAATAAATGTGTCTAAGGGCTTTCATGCTAAATGTCTCCAGTTCATAAAAGCATGATTATTAATCAGACTGTCCTTAAATATTAATCTACCTTTTAGATAAATGTCGTTTTAAATTTGGATCCTAGTTTTTTCGACATCCAAAGAGCGCATTTTCATGAGATTTTATATGAAAAGTACAAATAGAAAGCTTCAAAGCTATTAAGAAACTACTGAGTCTAGTCTTCTGATTCGTTTCAGTGCAATCATAGTTTGTAATCATATTACTGCACATACGTATGTGTAGGCAGAGCGGAACTCAGTAAATCTAAGCAGTCATTTTCTTGCATGCATTTTATGATATTTGGAATGCAGTGCTTGGTATGTAGTAGCTGCTTACTAAATATTTATTGAATGAACAACTAAATTAATACAATGTCAAAGAGTTGTTAAAATTTTCAAATTGTGGCCAAAACCATAGCTGCCATAAATGAAGGTTACATTTCACAAGCCCCATGAATTAAAACATCTGTGTCACTGGCTGTTATTTTGTATGAATTCTTCTTCCTTTACCAGCAGTATGTTTACCTCATGTGAAATACTTTTACCTGGTGTTAATGTATGTGGACCTACAAAATACAATCTAGAGACATAAATGCAAAATTTTCTAGTGCTGTTATTTGTAGTAATCTTGTAGATTCCTTGAAAAGAAGAGCTAACTTTACCCAATTTTATCTTCCCTGCATTAAATATATAGTGATAGCCAAGTAACACTGTTTTAGAGTTGAGAGAGAATGGGAAGGGGTAATGAATATAAATTAGTATTTCCTTTTTATAGCTTACGGTCTTGTTCCATTGGATCATTATTGAAATAATAGGAAAGGCAGACATATGTTGCCAGCAATAATTAATAATTAGGTTACGTTTGCAAGTATTTATACCCAGGATACTTCAAAAAGTTTGTGGAAAATAGAATTAACAGATATGTTTATTTTGGTACAAAAATGTGAAATCCATGCATAGCTTTTTATAATATACATTTTCCATGAATCTAAAAATGATTATAGTTACAGTGTTTAGCTGAATGATTGTGAGAAAGAGAGCAGTTCTCTGATTCACTCCCTACTACTCACAACAACTGTGCCTGGACCAGGTTCAAGCCTGGAAACTGGAACTTGGTCTGCATTTGCCATGTGAGTTGTAGGGACTCAGCTGCTTGAGCCGTCACGTGCTGCCTGCAGAGGCGTGCATTTGCAGGAAGTTAAACTTGAGAACACAGTCTGTATTTGATCCCAAGCACTGTGAGGGAGTGTGGAAGTCCCAAGCAGTGGCTTACTTGTGCTAAATGCCCACCTGCATCAATTGCTCTTCACATCTTTTACCTTCCATAATTTCAGGTTTATACTTTTCTTTGGGTCTCTGAAGTAGTAAGGTTTAACGGAAAGAACTTTGGTTCAGGACTAGAATCCTTGGCTGCTCCTGGAGGTGCTGCTGAGACTAGGGAGGGGTATGGTTTACCCAGATAGAGTGTACATACCTCTTCCAAATACTGTGACTTTAATATTTTCAGCACTTAAAAATATTTCAAGTATTTATCTTGACTATACCTCATGAATGGTAAGAATAAGCATTTCTGAGAGTCACATACTAAAATTATTGGTAAATTTCAAAAAGAAGTGCAAGATCAGATGCCTGCACTTATACTATCTCTAAGAAGATTATGATGTATATTCATGCAGTTATGCTAAGGGGTACCATGATGTATTAGAAATTACTTGGGATTCACTCTTGTATTTCCTGCTATGAGTATTGCTCATTGTTTTTCTAGTATTTCCATTACCTGTGTTTAAGAGGCACCAAGAATCCTGCACTTCAAACAAAATCACCAGTGTGTTTTGAGGTTGAGAACTGGGCTATTATGATAATCCTAGAGTGAATATTGACTAGTAGAATTCATCTTGAGTAGGGAACCTGGGTTTCTGAATCTCATTTTCTTTACCTATAAATAGAAGATAAAAATACACATCTCAAATTATGTTGAGAAATAGGAGACTTTTCCTTATTAGAATTTGATGTCATAAGCTCTTTGGTCGCATACAATAATTACTCAATATTAGGAAGATGATAAAAATAATTATTAATAAAATTCACAAGCTATGGGATCATCACTTTAGCTCTTCATCAGATACAACTCCAAGAATATCTGTACCTTCTAGGAAATGTAATTTCTACATAGAAACATTTTAATCTGAAGCTGAAGTAAAATCCAAATTGTAAATCTGAATCTTAGTGCAGCAGTTTGTTCTATTGACATGCTCTTGAGTTGTAATCCTGATTACATGAGACTCGGAAAGGTGAAAAAGAGAGGCTTATACATCACCATTTTGATATCCAGAGTGATTTTTCCCTGGAAAAGAAATGAAAAAAATATGTAATATTAAAAAAAGAGCTGAAAGGGAAAAAGTGCCACGTTAGCTTCCTCGACCATGCTTTTTCTTACAATGAGAATAATAGCTATCATTTATTTCTGAATATTTCATCTCTTGGTCCAGAGTAACAATCTCTATTATCTTTTTGCTTTTATAATTTTTTATGATTTTCCACATTGTTTTTCAGATTATTTATTTCAAAATTGTGTCATCTGGTAGAAATCACATGAACTCAGGGCTTTAGTCAGTCCATCTGTGATCTCTCATTTTCGCATTTTTATTTTAGAAATTGTTGATGGAAAAATTAGTTGATTTTTTTCCTTATCAGATGCTTTGATATTTTATCCAATATTGTTTAATTGCAATTTTAACAATAAGTTAACATCCCAAGATTCATAGATGCTGATGGGTCGTATTGTCATCTGCCTTATGTTATTACCAATAAATGTGTATTATTGTTGTATCTAATATTGTTTTGCACAGCATAGGTACGTGGGAAATTGAGAGAAAAGGTAAGGGTGAAGTATGGGATATTTATGAAGTCCTATACATAAATGGATACCTGAAAATGCTGTCTATGATCCTAATTGATGGGTCTGAGGCAGAAGCCAAGTGGCTAACGTTCTCACCTTGAACACTCTGGGATCTCATATGGTTGCCAATCTAATCTCAGTGGCCCTGCTTCCTATACAACTCTCTGCGTGTGGCCTGGGAATGCAATTGAGGATGTTACAAGGTTTTGGGACCCTGCACCTGCAAGGGAGATCCAGAAGAGGGTCGGGGGTCCTGGCTTCGGATCAGCCCAGCTCTGGCCATTGTGACCACTTGGGGAGAGGGTCAGCAGATGGAAGATCTTCCTCTCTGTCTCTCCTCCTCTCTGTATATCTTTCCAATAATAAATAAACAAATAAATAAATAATCGTAATTGATGGAATGAGTGGATGGCAAACATCCATACAGTATGTCGAGTTGGCATCTATATTAGTGTCTGTAGTCCAGAGACCCTTTTTGCTTTTTACCTAGCAGTTAACAGGGAAAAAAAATCAAACCTTTAATTATTTGAGCACAAATCAGGATTTTAAAATTAGTTTCACAGATATGGTTGACTTGTTAGCATTTTTTTCATGCTGTAATCCAGAACTCATCATTTTGAATATCTTATTCAGATAACTTATTTTTTTTTCCATCAGAGAAGGAAGGGAAGTCAGGGAGGAAGGCAAGGTAAATACCTATGGGTATGGCTATGCTGAGTGTCCTAAGGTGAGTTCTGCCAGTGTCATAAAGTTTGCAGTCCTTTGCTGGAAGGTCCTATGTCATGACTGTCACCTTGGGGCTCGTATTCAAGCATAATAATTGTGAGAGGACATACAGCACAGAAATAGCCACTTATGTCTTGTGATTACAGTGCACTTTGAAATATTTCTACCTTACACATTGTATTATTTTCTCAATTCAAGTAGTTTTCTACTTGCATTTTTATTACTGTAGGATTATTCTTGTAAGTCTTTACATGACAATACATGATATCATTTAGAAACAGAAATGATCATAAGAATATAAGATAACTTTAAAAAATATATCAGACTCACTAATTTTGACTCTTTTATTGGGGGGAAATTCCATCATATTGGCTTTTCTGATTTGAGTATGTTTCCTAGTAGTAAGTGACTATAAGCTGAAAAATGGAAAATTCACTTTAAAAACATTTTTAGACTCAAAAAAGGGACCGAAGTGAATTTGTTCCCATTCCTCATCTGTCCAAAGAATTATGAAGAAATATCTGTGAACCAGCATGTTTCAGTGATAGAAAGCACTTTGCAGGCCATCTTGTCAACCTCTTCATAAATCAAAGATTCCTTCTATGTTATCCTGACAGATTGTCACCTGAGGTCTACTTGGACTCAACACCACTGACTGGCAGTTTTTTGAGATATCACATTCTGTTATTGGGTAGCAATGATGACTAGACTTATTTATCAGCTTTCTTCTCCATGTGGTTTCAGAAAAGTTGGCTCTTGGTTTGAACTAAAGCTTTGGTAAAATTGTCAAACAAGGGTCAACAGAGCTTTTAAATAAATTGGAAGTTACCATAATGAACCAGTATTGGATAATGCCTACAAAGACATCTGAGAAACAGCAAATGGGATACTAGTGCTTTGAAGTTAATTATTCACTCATTCATTCACTTTTTGAGGTAGTTCACAAACATTTGTTAAGCCTTGGCAACATGAACCATGCTTAGCTGGGTGCCTAAAACGCAAATACACATACAAGATCTTCATTTTTAAACGACTTAGGATCAAGGAGGTGATTCTAGTTAATAAGCATGACCTTGTTTTTTTCCTCTGTAGCTTTTATCACAGTTGTAACTAGTTGCCTCCATGTTTCTTTGTACATTGTCTGCCCACCTCCACTGTAGTGTCAGCTCCCTTGTGTCAGAAGGTATGCTTCAAGCAAAGCAGGAGCTCATACGTATTTGCTGAATGAATAAGAAAGAATTCTAGTTGAATAGTTCTTATACAGTAATAACAGCATTTAAAAAGATAAAACCTTTAAGCCATTAGAGCAGGAGAGATGAATTCTTTCTCATCTCTAGGAAGGCATGTGCTCTTGACCTTGAGTGTGTTTAATTTTATCAGATGGAGAATGTGGAAAATAGCATTTCCTACATGGGAGTTATATAGCATTTAGGGGAGTGGTGGTTAGTATAAGGTGGCTAGAATGAAAGCAACTTATTTTTAAAATAAAATTTACATCTTATTAGTTATATTTTCATTTTGTTATTGTTTTTCTATATTCATTGGAATACAATGAAGCATAAGGTAAATCATGATCTTTACCATTAAGGAGCTTACAGGGTGAAAGGGATGAATATTTATGAACCAATGTAAGTGACCATCCAACAAAATCCAAAACTGATGGTGTGGCAAATGAAAGGTGCTTGGTTCTATATGTAGGTTAAACTGCTACCTTTGATACTGGCATCCTATGTGAGTGTTGGTTTGAATCCTGGCTACTCCACCTCAAGTCCAGCTTCCTGGTAATGCACCTGGGAAAGAAGATCTCATTCTCTTTCACCCTCTCTTTTTATTTCTCCATTTCTCTCTGAAGAAATTTTTGCCTTTCAAAGAAATTAATTTAAAAATATGTAGTGGAATTTTTGTGTAATCAATAAGCTCTGAAAGAGCTGAAACATGATCCTTGAGTTCACATTGATGGGGGAAGAGGAGAAAGAAAAGATGGGGAAGTCCTATGACAGAGACAGGAGTGGAAAATTAAAAGAAAAAGACTCTGTAACAGAAAAAATGAATTCTCATAGTCTCCTAATGAAATTTTTGGTTCCCACTTTAAAGTGTCATCTGCAAATAGGTATAATTTACTTTCTCCTTTCCAGTTTGGATCCCTTTGATTTCTTCTAATTGTCTAATGCTTCTGGTTAAAACTTCCAGAACTATATTGAATAATAGTGAGAATGGACATCTGTGACTGGTTCCAGATTTTACTGGAATTGCTTCCAGTGTTTCCCCATTCAATATGATGCTGGCTATGGGTTTGTCGTATGTTGCCTTAATTGTGCTAAAGTTTGTACCTTCTATTCTCAATGTTAAAATCACCTCAATGTCAGTTTTTTAAAAAATAATGAAAAAAATGCTATATATTAGCAAATACTTTCCCTGCATTTATTGAGATAATCATATTGATTTAATACTTCATTTTGTTGATGTGATGTATCTTGTTCACTGATTTGTGTCTCTGATTATTTGCTTCATCAACATGGATCATCTTTTGACATGGTTGGATTCAGATTGCCTATATTTTGTTAAGCATTTTCACACCCATGTTATTCAGGATTATTGATTTATAGTTCTTTCTTTTTGTTATGCTTTTCTCTGGTTTTAGAATTAAGACAGTGCTGGGCTCTAAGAATGAATTTGGAAGGGTTCACTCACTGTCAGTTGTTTTCTCTTGAGTAGTTTAAAAGGAATTGGGGTTAGTTCTGTAAAAGTTTTGTAGAATTCAGCAGTCAAGCCATCAGATGTTGGATTCTTGTTTGTTGGGAAAGTCTTTATTACTTATTTAAACTCAGTCTTGGTTATTGATCTGTTTGGGATTTCTATACCTTCATGCCTCAGATTTGATAAGTTGTATGTGTCCAGGAGTTATTCATTTTTCCAGATTTTCTAATTTATTGGCATATAGCTGATTTTGAGGAGAATCAAAGCACATGGTACAGCAAAGAGCTAAGTAGAAGACAGACATTGCAGTGTGTGTGTGCCTGTCTTTATCTGATTACCCAAAGCCATAGAAGAATTTTTTTATAAAAGATGATCCAACTTGGAAGGTGCATGAGCAGTGGTATGTACAACTGACTGGAGGGGTGTAAAGTGGAAAAAGGTATGTATGTTTTGGAAGGACTACTCCTAGGGAAATAGATTGAAAAATATGTTGGTGATAACACATCTCAATTTGGCGCAGTTTGAATCAGTGTTTTGACACTAATGTAAACAAAAAAATAAAGTTCCTGAAAACTTTGGAAGATCAACAGCAAGGAATAATGAGATGAGATGCTTTAGAAAGAGACTTGTTTACATATCTTCATATTTATGTTATGTTCAAGCTACTACCAAGGGATGTGATCTTACTGCACCTGAGTTTTAAAAGGCAAATTGGGTCAGGTTCAAATCTGAGCTCCCATCTGCAACATCCTGTGATTCTAATCCCAAAAAATAAGCATGGCATAAGGCTAAACCGTAGAGATGCATTTCAGTGTTTGGGCTTTTAATAGAACCATATGGGCCAGACATTTGACACAGAGGTTAAGACTCTGCTTGGAAGATCCACATCCGCTAGTAAGTGCCTGTATTGTAGTCTCAGCTCTGCTTCTGATTTCAGCTTCCTGCTGAGGAGCAAGTTTGGAGGCACAGGCGATGGCCCAAGTAGTTTGGTCTCTGCCATCCTTAGGAGAAACCAAGATTGAAATCTTGGTCTGGCCAAGCCCCAGCTGTTTTATTTGAGGGAGTGAACAGCAGATTCTCTCTCTCTCTCTCTGATTCTTTCTCTCCCTGCCTTAAAAGGCATAAACAGTCTGAATACATGAATTAAGTTTTTTAAAATATCACATCATCTGTAGTATATTTCATCTAGAGAAATAGGGATATAATTTGAAAGTGAATTTTCATTATTAAAAGATCCAGCAAATAAACATTCCTTGTTTAAGAATCTTACTACTGAACATTCTACTCTGATCATTACATGATCTAAAAGCTATTTTTATTAGAAGATATTAAACAAAAATGTTCAATTCCTGTCCAAATCTCTTGAACATTGCTTTAGTTTCATAGAAACCCAATTTATCTTATGCCAAACATTTCAACGAACTAGGATGTTTAAGTCAATCGCTGAAATAGTACACTGTATCATCCACACAGAACTCCAGTTAGTGACTGAAGTGTGTGACATTTTTCAGAACACAACAGAATACTTATCACTGCTAATTTTTCTTTCAGTGCAATCAACTTGCTGTTGATTGTCTGTATTTTTGATATCCCTTTGCAGGTTTATTTATCTCCTTTGCTGTTTTGGGGATGCTGGAAAGACTTTTACAAAAGAAGACATTTCAAAGAACACATCTTAGGTCCCAGCAAATATATAGTGAACATTTATGGTCCTAATGGAAACTCTGCTATAGAATGACTAAATGTGTGAAAATTTGAGTGTTCTTTGAGAAGAGAGAGAGAGAGTGTGTGTGTGTTTTAAGATATATGTATTCTTAGTTAAAGGGCAGATTTACAGAGAATAGGAGAGAGAGAGAGAAAGAGAAAGAGAAAGAGAGGGAGAGAGAGAGAGAGAGAGAGAGAGAGAGATCCTCCATCTGCTGGTTCACTCCCTAGATGGCTGCAATGCTGTAAGTTGAGCCGATCTGAGTCCTGAAGCCAGGAGATTCTTCAGGGTCTCTACATGGTGCTAAGTCTCAAGGACTTGAGCCAGCTTCCACTGCTTTCCTAGTCCATAAGCAGGGAATTTGTTGGAAGTAGAGCAACTGAAATTAGAACCTGTGCCCATAGGGGATGCTGGTGCTCAGACAGAGGATTAGTGTGCTCTGTCACTGAGCCAGTCCCTTGTTGTGTGTGGTGATGCAGTCTGAAAAGGTCCAGCATGACTGTATCACAGAGTTTATAATAGGTCAGAGATGCTTTACAGCAATGTTTTGTATTATATATTTTAGAGTCCAGAAGAAATTTTTTTAGTAGTTATATTAACAGCTGTCGTATAAAAGGCTATTTTTCTAAAGGGAAATTCAGTATTTTATTTTCTAATTATAGGAAACATATTTATAGGGAGAGAGGCTACTTCTTTAATTTCCTATTCTGATGAAATGAAATCATATGGATCTAAAGAGTTTATTTATAAATTTGGAGACGTCTATGGTATTGAAATATGCTCGTATTACATATCCTATCTCTTACTTATCTTTACCCCTTCTTACTGCAACACAGTGTTTCCTTTGACCACTGAAAGCAAAGCTTTTAGGATTTCATCTGAGTGTATCTAAAAAAAGCTTCGGTTATATCAAGGATAAAGGTCTTAGATTTTTTTTTTTAATTAAGGATTTAATGGTGGTGTTAAAATTGAGGAATATATTGATATTAGCAATCCGTGATTGCAGAAAATTAATGCCACCTTCTACCTTTCTGGAGATAAGGACAGCATTTCACTTATTACTAGAAGTCAATATATTAAAAAATAGTAAATATGAAATTTATGGATGTTTCTGACCAAGTTCTAATGTGATCCGAATTTGTTACATTTCTTAGGGTAGCTGAAAGTTGCTGGAATCTTACTTTTTGAAACATTTTTTTCTTTTTGTGTGTTTGTATATATACATTAATTTTATTTATTTTTAACTTTATTATTTTCATTAGTAAATTTGTGAGGGTTATTTTAAATCTCAGCAGGCATTCAGTTTTTAAAAAATGAATTGATGAATTTTTTAGGGTGGTTATGGTGCCTTTCTCTCCAGATGTCTACAACAAATAACTATAGTGGCTGTTTGGAACATGAATCAGTGGCTATAGAAACTTACTGCTTAATATCATGTGTGAAATTTTAAGAAAATGGGTAAGAGCTATACATGGAGTGATACTGACTGAAAGGCTGCAGGACTGTTTGTTTGCAAATGCCTGCTTAGCATGGGCTAACAACGCAACATGAAATGTTAAATATCACTTAGATTTTTAGAAAGATTTGCTTTTTCTCTTCACAGGATTGCACATGCGACTCACTTTGCCTGGTTGTACTAAGCAAGTGTCAAGTGTGTGACATAATGCTAGTATTTTTGAGACTACAGTAGAAAGTCCACCTCCCCCCAGTCCTGGAGCCTCGATCTGTAATTACAATGCCATGTTCAGAAAGTCGTGTTTTGTCAGGGTTGGTGGTGAACGGGTGGCAGCATAATTCCACACTGTTGGTACAAGCAGGGTGCAGCTGTGCAAAACTCAAATGTTTGTTGTTGTTTATTGTTCAAAGAGTCGCTTTTTTCTGTAACAGACTAATGAAGGGATATTTAGTACGTTTGCAGTGGCGGACTGATTTTGTTGCAAGCTTCACCTTGACTTGTTGAAAATGAGAAATAAATCAACAGCCTGTCCAAAGAAAATTTTCTCTGAGATTTTAACCCTTGACTTAAATGTATCTTTGTCTTATAATTCATCAGTTACGTATATGAATTCACAAAGCTGCATAACATGTATGTAAGCTATGCATTGAATGATTATGTTTTATGCTATATTTTGAATTCAGTTGCATTATTCAATTCTTTGGAGGCAAAATAGTTGTATAGTTTCACCTATAAAACTACATGTGAGAAAATATAATATCATATCTACTTTAATTACTAAAATTGAAAAAATAAATTTTATGAACACTGTGGAATGGTAAGACAATACCTAAATCAAAGAAAATGATAGATTCATTGTTAGATGTGAAATGACTATAGCAGAAAAGAACATAGATTAAAAATGAAAAGCTAAAGCCTAGAAAATCAACTATACACTGATTAAAATTAATGAAACCTTTATGATATTCTTAATGTAGTCTGTTTCAAGCTATGATAAATATTAAAGGGTTCTTGAAATGAAATATGAACACCACCTTTTCTTAAGAAACTAGACATGAAGAAATGTTTTCATTGATTGAGATAGTAGAAGTTTATTTCTGTCTAAAGGAAGGCTGGTGACTGGAGGTGGGTGGAGGTGGTAAATACCACAGAACCATAGTGAGAGAGAACTTAACCAAGTGTCATTGGAAATTTAAAAAAAATTTAGGCATGGAAATATCATTGTTTAGTAAATGAAGAAGATCAAATTGAACCAGCAAGATTGGGTACAGGGGATGTGGAAGATCAGCCCAACTGGACGCAGGTATCCTGAGTTTCAGACAGAACCCCTTTTAATATTCTAGGCAATCTTCCAGAAAGAGCAAATGGCTTTAGACGTTTTTCTCTTCTACCAGAGAGAACATGGTATTTTCAGCTCAGCAGACTTTAGATTGAGATAAGATATAGAGAACCCTATGAACTATATACACGTTTGAAAATGTATAGTTTGGTTTTGTGGTTGCTTAAAATATTTTGAGTGGAAAGATCTAGGGAACAGGTTAGGAAGAGGGCAAAAGGAATGAAGAGAGGTGGCTGGTGTATAGGGCCCTAATGATGGACAGAGTGCAGAGGGAAATTACAGAGGATGAGGGAGAAAGGAGAACGTCAAGCAGGCAGGCAAAAATGCTGCGTCTCAAGGCACTGTTGATCAAGGCTTACATGCTGCAGGTGACTTGAATTATAGGCTTATTCTGAAAGCTTGATTACCTATCTGAACACTATTCATAGCTCTTCAGCTGCTCAGAAACTTAGGTTATTGAGCTTGTACTTTCTATCAGGTAGCATGTAGAACATTCTGCCAAGGGGAATAAAACAATTTTAACCACAATAACAATCATCGAACAGATCATCTTGAAATCTTAAGAAAATCAAATAGAAAGTAGTTCTTTCATCCTGAGTTTCTCTATCCCTGTTTTAAAGAAAGGCCATTAAATTTCAGTCTGCCTTTTATTGTGGGCTTTGTAATCAACAGTGGATTTCTCATAATAGAACTTTCTTGATCAGTAAAGAAGATTATTTTGAAATTTAAGTTTTTTGACATCTTTTCACTTTAGACACATACAGTACAAAAGAAAAACTCACTGTGCATCATAGGTGTGAATTTTTAAAAGACAATTGGTGATGTTACAGTGATTATGACATAGAATTTGCTTTTATGGTGTTTTTAATAAGATAGGAAATGATGCTATTCCCTTGATCACAAATATGAGATATTCCTATTACACTGGAGTTAGTACTCTTTCTGCAAAAGTGATCTGGCATTATAATCTGTTTAAAAACAGCAAAAAGAGTAAATTCATTTTATGTTTATTCATATACAAATTCAAAATGCTCAATATTCATTTGGGTGATTCATATAATCTATATGCGAATAATCATTCTGTCAGCATACCTGCCAAAAAGTTATTTAACGGGGCTGGAAATTCATGTTCATATTCATACTCACCATTGGATTTGCCCCACCTCTGATATTTCCAGCTGTTTTTGCAATTTTACTCCTGTTCAATCTATTGTATATAGATTTATTGTCACCTGAATATAATGGATGTGAGCATCAGCGACAGCAAGAATACGTGCTTTGATGTGCCTGTAGAGTGTGAGTGCAATACTTGGTGGAGAAAAGTTGGGTCCCGCAATGCAAGGTCTTGTAGACTTATGATCTACTGGGGAAGACAGTGTGTCCGAGGACAGCATTTTAAAGTTATAATTCATCGTAGTTTTCTTTGTTGGTTGGAAATAAAACTTCATGGAGAGGTATGGATATTGTTATTCTAGTCAGATATATTTCCATGTGCCAAACCCTTCACAGAAACTATTTCATTTAATCATGATAATACTATCTGTGAAGTAGGCAGTATTATCGTCATTCTGTACATTAGGGAATTGAGGTTCAGAGAATTTAGGTTACTAACCAATCATAAATGATTCCTCTTCATTTTTGAAAAAATGGGCATTTTTAAAATCTGAAATGAAAGTTTGTGCATATAGGCTTAAAATATTCCTGTGCCTGTGTAGTTAAAAAAAATCCCAATTTAAATACAATTATTTACTGATCATACTTGAAACACTTCTTATACCTTCCATCCACATCTGTCTGTAAACGTGACATATCCATTTGAGAGGATCCTTGGCCTCCAGGGAAGAAGCAAATTTAACTTATGGGATGGAGAAACCAGAGGCCTGCAGTAATTGATGTATATCTTCAAGGAGAGTTCTAATTATAATGACCTTGTCAGTCTAGATGCTTTTCCCTTTTGTATATGTCAATGACTGTATGAAACATGATATTTTACATAAAAAGTGGTGTTTTGGATGAATTGCTTAAAGTTACATGTTTTATAACTAAGAAGATGCTTGCTGTTACAGATCAAAGTAATAGACCAATACAAAAGAATATTAGAGCAATAGTGTTCAAAAGAATTAGGAGGAAATAGGCGTGGAGCAAAAGAATACACACCCAGTTGAATATATACCACATACAAATGACATATAAACATAGATACATTTCAGGCAAGTGATCCCACTAACTTTATTTATGCATTTCATTACTTTGATCAGCTTTCTTATGGAAAAAAAGGAATTGATCAATTATTTAAAGCATTTTTAAAAAAAATTTATCTGAAAGACATAGTTACAGAGTGAAAGGGAGACACACACAGAGAAAGAGAAAGGAGGGAGAGATGGGGAGGAGAAAGAATCTTCCATCTGCTGTTTCACGTCCCAAATGAATCCAGTGGTTGGGGCTGGTCCAAGGCCAAAATCAGGGTCTGAAAATTCCGTGGAGATTTTTCACGTGGATGGCAGGGGCTCAGACAGCTGGGCCACCCTTTACTGTTTTCCTAGACACAGAGCAGAGAGCTGGATTGGAGACAAATATGTGAGTTGTCAACAGTGTATACTTGGCATACGCAACCTCTTCTACAGCAAGGATATCTATCTGTAAAAACATGACATCCCGGGATAGCTCCAGGTTCTAACAGCAGCATGAGGGCATGGAATAGAAAGGTACTCTAGGGAAATTTGCAGTAACCATACGGCTGTTGCTTTCTTCCAGCTGTCGGTGGACATGCTTGCCCCAGAGAGAAACGGCTTCAGCTGACCTCATTTGTTAAGCACGGTGGTGCTGTGGATTGGTCCAGTTCAAGATGGCAGAGAAGGCTCCTCCTGGCCTAAACAGGAAGACTTCCCGGTCGACCCTGTCTCTTCCTCCGGAACCCGTGGACATTATCAGGAGCAAAACGTGCTCTCGGAGAGTGAAGATCAACGTAGGAGGCCTCAACCACGAGGTCCTTTGGAGAACGCTGGACCGGCTGCCCCGGACGCGGCTGGGCAAGCTCCGCGACTGCAACACGCACGAGAGCCTCCTGGAGGTGTGCGACGACTACAACCTGGGCGACAACGAGTACTTCTTCGATCGCCATCCAGGGGCCTTCACGTCCATCTTGAATTTCTACCGGACAGGGAAGCTCCACATGATGGAAGAGATGTGTGCGCTCTCTTTCGGCCAAGAGCTTGATTACTGGGGGATCGATGAGATCTACCTGGAGTCCTGCTGCCAAGCCAGGTACCATCAGAAGAAAGAGCAAATGAATGAAGAATTGAGGCGAGAGGCGGAGACCATGCGAGAGCGAGAGGGGGAGGAGTTCGACAACACCTGCTGCCCGGAGAAAAGAAAGAAGCTGTGGGACTTGCTGGAGAAGCCCAACTCCTCAGTGGCTGCAAAGGTAGGAAAAGCGGGGCGAGGCTTGCCTGAGCGGTCAGAAAAGGTGGCACGCAAGTCCCAGAGGGTGCCGTTTTCTTCCTTCTCTCAGTATAGCGGGCTAAGGTGTACCTAGCAAACTAAATAATCTGATGTGAATCTTTTTGGCAGGGAGAGCAAGTAGTCTTCCTGTGTGATGTCATAAAATGGTATTGTCCTCTGTTCAGCATCATTATTTGCAGGAACAGGCCTGAGAAAAGGGACAGAAGGCAGTTCTGAGTTTCTGTGTGCTAAAGCATGCTGGTGGCTTGGAGGTTGAATGTAGAACCCGAGCTTTGGCCCATCAGGCTCAGAATTTTGCAGAAGACAAAGCGCACAGTGCTGTCTTGAGTAAAGAGAAGATGCTAATATTGGGGTGTGTCCTGATCTGGTTCTTTGGAGGTTCAGAGAAAGAGAACATGACGCTTTTTAGCTCAGAAAGCTGGGGCCCAGCAGAGTGTGGGGTGGAGGGGGAGCTGTGTTACCAAACCCGTAAAGAATGAGTCAATGGACAGAGTGTGTGGTTGAATTCCCCATGTGAAATCTACTCTAAAAACGATGTTGCTTGCTGTTGGTGTATCATGTGTTCAAAAAGTATTTAGATTTCATGAAGTATTTGCCTAGTGAAGAAAAATTCCTGTTTTCCCATTGTCTTGCATGTATGTAAACCTCAGTAATCTTTTGTTATTAATTTCAGCATTTAATTCAAGTATGTGATTGTTTATTTCATTTTATCTGGGGTTTTCTGAGTCAGCCCAAACTACTTTTCATCTTTAGTTCTGGATTGGAGTATAAATGATAAGTATAAAGTCAAAGCAGTGCTCTTAGCTGTAGGAGCCAAGTATTGATGTTTGGTGCATAATAGGTGAAAATGGTATAGAACGGAGAAAAAGGAGAGTGGTTTGCTGTGAATGATTTTGGTAACTGGCTTTTTGCAGATATCTCCTTTCTTCTAAATAGTAGCGATTGCAGAAACAAAGAACAGGCTACACGAACCACTGAGTAGAAATTAAGGTTTTGCGTGATAATCTGTGACACACAAATCTTGTAAATCATGCCACTGATGCAGATGATCCTAAAATTCTATCTGTGCTGTTGAGATGTCTGCTTTTGTTTCTGGTTGATGCCAAGGGCACCTTACTTTTCAGATTGGACATAAATGTAAGTGAGGTAAAATGTATTTCTGTTACAATTAGTGAAGAAATCTGCATTTTGTGGTATATGGAGCATACCAAGCAAGTTTTTTGGGGGTAGTTGTGAATAATTTGTTTACTTTTATTTTACTTGCAAAAAGGAAATGGATATGCCTTATTTTGGTGGCTTTGGGTGGAAAAAGGCTACTTTCCAGTGTCAAGTGTTTAGTTATACATTTGAGTTACTACTAAAACTATGAAGTGAATTTTGTATGTGAATATGATAAGAGTCTGGATTGAAGTGAGTGTGGTGGTATCAACTCTTTCAAGGCTGTAAGCAACTGAATGTTAAATCACTTCTCTGTCAAAAGTTCTAGAAGAAGTGTCCCACCTGTGTAAAAACAAATAGCTAGGTCAGTGAGAATTTGAAGGATTAATATGGTTTACTTGTTCATCAAAACACTGTTATTTATCTAAAGTTAGGAACTGTTTTTAGAAAGTGTTTTAAACAGTTTTACAATTTTTTTCTCAAAAATTTCTAGAAATGTTGAAATAGGGTCAGTGACCTGATCTCTCACATGAGGGCGTTCACTTAATCTATAAATTCTAGAAGCAGCAGCCATCCCTTGATCTCTAATAACGTATTGATGCTGATGATAGTAGTCTATTTAAAAACACCAGTGCATACCCTTGTGCATCAGATTATTTCAACTTGCTTCAAATTCTGTATGAACTGATGGGTACCTGCCTACAGACCATACCCAGTGCTGAAGGATGCTTAGTTTCAAGAAATTTTATGTAGTGATAAACAGTCAAATTATTTCCAAATTATTCATCAAGGTAAATGAATCTTGCCTACCTCACATAGATTATTTACTAAATGTTCATAAAGGATTGGTGTTTGCTTATTTGAAAGTCTACGTTTTTCTCTCTGTCAAAATATTGTAGAAGTTTTTTTTTTATATTTGATTATATAGCAGTTTAGTGAACGTATCATTCATTTTTCTGAGGTTTAGAACCTGCTAAAAAATAGCTCTGTGTGATGTCTTACATAAGCCAATACCTTTTCATGTGCTCTTAAGTAACTTGTTATTTTTCTCAAATAATTCTTGGTAAAGGGAGTGTTGGTGCAGATGTGTGTGAACAGTATTTTCACAGAGTAAGAAACAGTGACTTTATTGCAACTGCAGAAGGATGGTGCTGTATCTGTCACTGTTGCTATATGATAGGTGAGCACATCAGCCACTTGGAGGAACTCTGCTGTAAGAATGTTTTCTGTGTGTTCTTCCTTGCTTGTTAAGGAGGCAAGATGCCTTCGAGAGAGAATATTGGTTTCTGTTACTGATTTTCAATGATTGAGTATTCAGTTTGAGAATCCAGTGAACATATGCTCCATGTGTACATACATACTAGATACTTGGTAAGAGACAAACTTCTCTTCAGAATTTAAAAATCTGTTATCTTAAACATAGATTTAAGAGATTTCATATAATTAAAAATATTTGTTTTCTCCATATTTTAACATTCATGATAGGAAAGGCATAAACGTTAAGAGATTATTTGTCACATCCATAGAAGGAAAAACTAACCCTATCACATGTTTCATAATCAGTTTACATGTCTATTCACTAACATTGAATTAGAACTATACAATCAACTATATAATAATTATTCAGTCCAGGCTACAAGAATCCACAACAATATGCAATTCATCCCAAGGCCCCTTTACCTGTCATTCTTTGTCTTTGGGTATGACTGTGGAATTAAGAGCTCAGCTCTTGTAGAGCATGTCCCCTGGTGTCATACAAGGAGCCACTTCTATTCTTTGAACTTCCTGGTGTACTAAGTGAAAAACAGAATCAAATCTGTTTTTTTAAAATGTAGCATATTTGAAATATCTAAATTTCATCAATTAATATTTTTGCACATATGCAAAAAGAAGCCATGAAATATAATTCAACTTTTCAAAGCATAGTGATAGGACTGGTAGAAAATGTTCTTTCCCATTTTTTCTGAGGCATGGTGAGAGCCAATGATGGGACGCAGATATGAATCATGGTCATTGTGTGTGCTCTTAGGTAGAGATAACGTGCAAAATGTCAAGATGTTTGTGAATGTGTGACCCAGCCACATGAGCATGGAGAAAACCTGGATGTAGGTCAGGGTTGCCAGGATGTGGACCAGCAGCTGTGGTGTGAATGTCTTTCGCAGAAATGTGCAAGGACAAAAGATGGGTTCACCTGGCTTGTCCGTTTCCTCGGAAATGAAGGGAATCAGATTCGATTCTGTACTTGTTCCAGACCAGAACAGTTTAGCCAGTCTCTGGGCTGGTAACATTTTTCTCTTTTTTCCTTGCCCTCTTGCCAAAGGAACTGCACTAGCTAGTTCCCTTGTAAGTATTGCATGCATGTGGCTTCAGCTTAAGAGGCAGTTAAAAGTACTGAAGGAAGATGAATCCTGTGACATACAGAAGTCTCAGCTTTCAGGTGGGACAGCAATCCAGGTCCCAATCCAATCCAACACCTGATGGAAACTAGGTTCATCAGCCATGCCCAAGGCACCCCTGCAGAAGGTCAGCACAGACCAAAGCAACCAGGTCTAGGCAGTGCTGGACAGGTGTGGCTGAGTCCTCTTGGGAGAGCCTTAGTGAAGGAGCATGAGTGTTAAGGGAGTGCAGGAGAGTGTTGGGCAGCAGGCTAAACTTAGCGTAATGCACAGGAAGCCAGATTGAGCAGTTTGTGTCTCATAGGAACTTCAGAAAGCAAAAGCTGTGCAAACTCACTCCTGTCATCTGAGCCAGGTCGGAGAGCCACCTGCAGCTTTGTGTGGGTGGTACTGGTGTCAAGCAGGGACGTTGTTCATTATCTGCTTTCCTCTTCTCAGTTTTCTCGCTTATCCACAGCTACTACTTCCTTGTATGTATTTTTCATTCTTCCTCCTCTTTGTCCCCTTCTTCTTCTCCAGTTTCTTTCTAACACTTTGCAAAAATGAAGATATTAGAGCAGGTATAAGGACAGAACTTCCACATGTTGTACTTGCAGATGTGGACAGTCAAATGAACAGCTCTGGCTCTGTGACTACCTCTTCCTCTCCTTCCTTCCTTCCTTCCTTCCTTCCTTCCTTCCTTCCTTCCTTCCTTCCTTCCTTCCTTCCTTCCTCTTTCCTGTCTCTCTTGCTGTCTCCTCCCCTCATTTTCAGAAAGTGGCTTTATTTTCCTGAAAGGCTCCCATGCCTTCATTTCCTCCTCCTTGTTGTCTACCTTCTATCTCTCATCTTGAATCTTCAGGAAGTGGCTCTTTTTTAGCTTAGGGAAGAGGAAAATTAGTGACTCAAAAAAAAAAAATGCTTCTCAAGCTATGTTTTTCTTAATAGCTTTCTGAAAAGAAACATCAAGTTAACCTTAAATTCTCTGTAATGAGAAGCGATACTTAAAATGGAGTGGGATAGCATTTGTCAGGTAAGGTGCTTAGGTGGATAAAAATGATCATGGGTGTTCAGTGGTTTCATCTCTCCCCAATAGAACTAATTTTCTGCCTCTGGGAGCATCACTGCTTCCCTTTAAAACCAGTGGAATAGCAGGAAGAAGCTCACCATGTTTCCTGTCTCTGGCCTGTGCTCTCCACACATGCATGTGTTTATTAATGTTGGCAGGTGGAACACAGCACCTAAAACAAGCACAGGAAGGGATTCACCCAAGGATGAATCAGGGATCTGGTAAAGGGATAATTTTTCTGGATTTTTAGCTCCCAGGAGTCCAAATCAGGGTTTCCCAGTGAAAGGCATAGCTTGGTTGCCCTGCTGTTGATGTCTCCTTGAAAGCCACACTCTCTCAACCAAGCCAGAGTGTGGGTTTTTCAAGCCATAGAAATAGGGGAAAAAAAGGAGAAAAAAGAAAATAGCTCAAAATGACACAAAAACGACTGTGTGCTCATCAAGAAGGAAAGAAGGCATAGCATTCTCATTCTATTTATAGTAGGTGGACCAATTATTCTAATGGTTTGAATGAAAAAAAAAAAGGTATTGGAACAGAACCATGATTTCTTTTCAGTTCAAGAACAAAACCTCTACATGTTCTGCTTGTAGATATATGGGCAGTCAAGTGAACAGCTCTGGGATGCGACATTCTGTGTTTCTCATTCTGATGACTTTCTTAGTAATGAAAAATAAAAGTAGCAATAGCAAAGAGAAATGTGTGCCAAAAGTTTACCAAAAAGAAGAGTCAGTGCAATGTGAGCACACAGAAAAACCTCCCTGCGTGGAGGCGCCTCTGCTTAGGGTGCCGTCCTCTAATTCCCATCTAGGCTCCGGGCAGCAGCTAATTAGCGTGCCAGGCCTGCTGTTGCTGTGTTGCTTGTTTACCTTATTCCTCTCTGCATCCCTGCTGTACAGATTAAGCTGTTGGTACCCTTCTGACAGCAGAGCGTGAAAGTTCAGGAGTACTCACAGGAGGTAGAAATTTAAAAAATTTAGCCAGCCTGTGGAGGTGTGGCTTTCAGGCCTGTTTTTCTTCCTTTCTTAAAAGATACTGTTCATGCAGGCTAACAGACTGAAAACTGGGAAGAAATTGGGCATAAAAAAAAACACACTAAAAGTAAGTCATTGCAAAAATTGAAAGAAAAATAAGACAGGAAGGGAGCAGGAGAATGGGAGCAAGGGATAGAGGAAGCATCATTGTACACTTAAACTTGTAGATCTGAAATACGTGAAATTGGTTGCTCTTATGCAAACACATAAGCAAATAAATATTTCAGAAATGAAAATCATGCAAAAATTAAAAAAAAAACCCTCAAAACAGAATCTAAAGTAAGATTGTTTTAAAATTATTCCAAACATTCCATTCTAAAGCTCGGATGGCCCTGTTTCTGAGTTTAAGGAAAACACCCATGATGCATTTTTGTGCTTTTCTGCTTTCCCTGAAAGGGCACCCTGAAAGCCAACTGTTTGCTCTCTTGGACATGTTTGATCAGGATTAGAAGGACAAGAATGCAAGAGGCTGTAAAACTCATACTGTGCGTACATAAGCCTTGGTTTGCATGCTCTGGGAGATGATATTGGCACTTGCTTTTCTCTTTCGCTTTTAAATATGTCCCAGTTTGTGCAATAAACCATGTGAACACTCTAAATTACTCAAAAATCATGTTCTTTTCATTTCCCTTTTTGCTTTCCGTCTCTTTAAAATAAATAATTGGTTTTCATTAATATTAAAAGAAGGCATTAAGATTCTTTTCACAATTGATTTAACTTCTGCAAGTAGTCATCATTTTCAAAGAAGTCCTTTCAGAGGAGTCCCTTGAACAGTACTTAGTGTTATCACAAAACAGAATGCATTGACAGTCTTTAAATATGTTGACTTTGAAAATCCATGTGCAATGCTTTGGTTATTAACAGATTTGTTTTCTTTATTTCTAGTGAGAAACTTTTAGGTAGGCATAAGTATTATGATGGAATGGTCACAATATTTAACTCTTTGGAAGATTCGTGAAGGATTTGAATAATGTTTTTGATTGAGTTGTTATCTGAGCTTTATCCCCCATTAAAAAAGAAGAGGAAGAAAAATCCTTTCTAAATGCTTAGAGTATTTGGGAACATTGTCATGATGCATATGCTTTGACCTCAGACAGTCTTCTCAGATATTGTTTAGTTGGAGCATTTATGTCTTCTAGTAAGATTTGCTTTAAATTTTTCTAATACCTGCTTGAAAATGCTTTGATTCCTCAAAGAAATGATTAGTCATTCTCACATCCATTTTTTGGTATCTTACCCTTTAGCTTTCTTTTGCAGCATGTAGATCCCAAGTCATCCATTACAAGTATTGATGAATTGTTACATCATATGTGTACTGTCCATCAGCCTTGTGCTGTAGTGATTAAACTGCATTGAAACTGAAAACGAGATGTCACCAGTATTTTCCAGAAAAATTTGCCATATAGCATGAGATTAAATGACTTTCCCCAGGGAAGATTTATGTATCATTAGTGAATATAATTATATTTGTTATGCTAACTTAAATTTTATTGACTGTTACATAGTTATTATTTTTAGTAGTTATTATTTTTTAATGTTAAGTACAGCATAAATCAAATCATCAAAAATAAAAAGATTGTGGCACTCTATTTATTTTTAATTCCTCTACATTTCTACCTTGTTCCACAAGAGGCAGCTAATTAGAAATACATATACTAATTCATCCAAAGAGAATAATGAAAGGGAAACTGTAAGTGGAATCCAGAGAAATATATTGTGAATCACCACAATAACTCTAGGAAATGCTTCATATTTTTATGTAGAATTCTTCATGTGATTTTAATTTCAAATTACTATCATATTTTTTCATTGTACTTTGATTTTTAGCTAAAGGGTCCTTACAATTAAAAAAACTTACCTATTCACCTCTAGTGGACATCACTATTGGACCCCAAATAAGTTATCTTCAACTTATGGACTCAGTTTAAACCACTCTGACAAAGAAAGATGCTTGCAAAATAGTTAACAAGATTGGGTCTAAAAGAAATAACAAGAATAAAAATGACTTTTTGATCAAAACATGGTTACATAGAAGAAAAGTAGCTATTGGAGCAGACATTGTGGTGCAATGAGTAAGGCACTGTTTGTGAGACAGGCATCCTGTATCTTAGCACTGGTTCAAGTCCTGACTGTTTCACTGCTGATTCAACTTTGTTTCAAAATGCTTTGCAAGTCAGCAGCTTAGGGCCCAGGTAAGTGGATCTGTGCCACCCACAGAGGAGCCACAAGTAGAGTTTTCTGGTACCCTGGTATTGGCCTGGCTCACCCTCATCTGTTGTGATTATTTGAAGACAGAAATAGTGTGTGAAAGATCTCTCAATATTTCTGTGTCTCCCTCACTTCCTCCTTTGCCCTATCTTTCTCTCTGTCACTCTACATTTTAATTAATTAATTATGTTTTCCAAAAAGAAACAGGAAAAATAAAAAAGCAGGAAGTAAAGTATACTTCATGAGGAAATTTTGTATTACAACATGTTTTTGTTTGTACATTGTTTTAACATTGATTATTTAGTTCCCTGTGAGAAATAACTACAGTGTTCCATCACATTTTGTAACCCATAGTGTTCTGAGGCATACATATATGAATTATGTATATTGTGAGCTCGGTCTATTTCTACTTTGATAGTTAATGAGTTTTAACACACTACCCAGTGCTTTCAGTTTAACCCAGTTTTTTTTCTCTTGTTATCATTGTATACAGTAGTTTTCATGAAACATCACTGCATTTTACAAGACAGATTATAGTAGAAACTTGTAGAACTCTGAAGACATAATCCCTATCAAAAATACCATACCTGTATATTCCAGATAGAATATAGAAGCTCTTTGAGGTAACAGGTAACCTGAAAATTATTCTTGTTCACCATCAGCTGCACTGGCCATTAAAGCATGTCTATATCTGCAGTGGGTCAGAGAAGGATAAAGGTGTCCCCAGGCTGTGGCATAGCTTGTCGGAATTGGAGGCAAGCTGCAATTCCTGTTCCTAAGTAGCAGCTTCTGGCTCCTTCCCTTTAGGTTCTTCCCCTGTGTCTTCTGGGCCACTCTTGTTGATGACTTTATTGTTTACAACGAGAACTTTAAAGGGCTTGAATAAATCAAGACTTCTCAGCCATTTTTTTTTCATCCTTAGTAGGAATCATCAATCTGGAATTAAGTGGCTAGTCATGGACCAGGAGGACACAGAGAAGTGTAGTAACTAATGTAGAGACAAGCAGCAAAAAAGTGGAATCAGAAGATGTTTGCTTCGTTCCCCTAAAGCTTTTCCAGGAGACAATAACAACTAACATCGGAATGTTCCCATACATTTTGCCTATATATCACTTATTTTTGGCAATGTATTTATCTAAATTTATCTCCCTAGCTAATGCATAAGATAAATGGATGTTCTTGCTTTAAATCATTTCCTTTAATGTCTTTACAAGGCCTTAAGTAAAGGAATTCCTTTGGGTATTACTAAAGACAAGTATTTGAAGTGTATCAATGCAGGTGATGTTTTTAGTCAACTTTCTGTATCTAGCATAAGTGAATCAGATAGGAAAAGTCCTTACTGAGTGATATATGACCTAAGAATTGCTGTGTTTGTTCATCTTAGTGTAAACTTTTGAGATGCATGTTACTTTTACACACTAACATCTCTCTGTTAGAGCAGCATATACTGTGAAGTACTCACCTGCAGAGAAATTCAGTAAACCTTAAAATGCATTAGATAATTTAGGGTAGACACGGTGTTGGCATCTGATTAAAACATTCCATTTGGAATATAAACTTGTGATACCTTAATTGGGTTTGAAATCTTGCAAAGGATTCAAGAATAGACAGATACAAGTATCTCCTTTAGTTTCCCAGGATTTTGTTTCAGGACACCAGAGGTCATTGCCACCCCGGATTTTATACTTTAACTTATCTTGTTGAGTCACTCTTGACGCAACCACAGGTGTTGAATGCCACTTAAAATAGCTGCCTCTAACCTACAGTAAGGCAATGCCAAGGACGGTCAAGTAATCCCAGCTCAGCTCTGAATGGGGTCCCTTGATTGTAAGAATCTCAGGATATTTATGCCTGAGTGAAAGAGCTCCTGGTTTTTCAAGTCATTATTATTTTCCTCATCATTATAAAACCTAGAGGGCAGCTTTGGATATTGAAGTGTGGTTGTTTGGTGTCATCTAAGACACGTGTTGAATTAAATGGGTTCTTTGCATTTGTTTATTAATAATCAAGTTTTATATTGAATGTCAGAATCACACCTATCTCTGACAACATTTCACTTTGGACCATCTAACTTGTACATCGGTGTCAGAACATTTTGTTTCAAGCAGAATTCAGTTGCACTGGGAAATAAATAAGTGTCACTCTTCACAAAACACAGCAATAGATTTGTGCTATGACAAATTAGCTGTATTTTTTTAATATGATGAAAATTTTCAGTTTGGCAAACTAGCAAAGGACCTGTTTAAAATCCTTGGGGTGAGCATCCTGTTCCATTTTAGTGTAATTTTTAGCTTAAAGGCAGAAGAATGTTGGTGGGAAGTTTTGTGATTTTTTTTTTAAAGTTGATAAGTTGCTGTACCACAAATGGAATGACAATGTAACCAATATAAGAAAAATATGAACTAGTGGGCTGTAAACTAGGAAAATGTGAAATTGCTATCCCGCATTTTCTCTGTAAAAAATCTTGTACTTTTTGTTGTGTATCTTAAATTAATCCAGCAGGTGTGAAAATTACTATACAAATTAAGTAATTATGTTGTGAATATTTTAGAAATTCAGAGAAAAATATGCTTTAATTACTGGTCCCTATTTTTCAAATTACAGCTCACAAGCCATTATAAATATTTTAAATTCCTTGGGATTATTTACAAATGCTGGCCACACATACTCTCCCTCCTCCACATTTTCATGTACTGATTAGCACAAGGTAGTTTAAAAGGTAGCAGACTGTTTTGATGGGCATATTTTAACAATATGTATGTGGCAAGTTCTGAAAGCAAGAAGTAAAAGCAAGAAGTATTATGTTACAAATTAAAAAAAAAAAGTTTTGAATTCTGGGTTTACCTTTCTTTGCTGAGTTATTTGGCAAGTGCCAAATCTTTGACGGACTTCTGTGTTATGGATGTGAAAATGATTGCGCCTGAAGGTTGAATGACAGTTCTCTCACGTGGCTATGTTGGGGTGGCGTTGTGGTGTGCTTTTAGTGCAGAACAGGTCCTCCAGGGCTCCGTACTGCCACCAGTAAGTATTTGTGAAATACCAAAACGTCCTCTTCATTGCAACTCAGCCTAAACCAGGAAATATTTTTATTATTTCCTCCAAGCTCTTGTTTTCGGTAAGAAACACCTAAAATCCAGACATCATTTTTTTGTCTTTAGTTGATAGTACATTGTATCTTTTCTTTATCTTAAACATCAGAGTCTGAGAAGTAGATTTTCTGTCTCAGCTCTATAATAGCAACATCTAAATAGCACTTTTCTGTTCCCTTGAGAGAAGCTGCAGCTTCACCTACCTCCTGCCTCCCCTCATCTGGGAACTCAAGCTGATTTTGTTTTCCATTCCCTCCTTGCTGTCACTATGCCAGAACCCTTTGTTTGGAACATGAATTCAACTCTAAAGAAAGAGGTTGGGGTTAAGTGATAGCTGATGGAGTTGCTTTTCACAATTTTGGGTTAGCTTCTCTTTACTCTGCCTTCTGTGAAGGCATGACTCCCACATTCTCATGTCCCTTGAGGGTTCTTACAATGGTTCTTGTTCTGTGACCAGTTATTTTCTCACAACCTGGAAAAAAAATGAACCTTACCCTCTGTGGTTCCATTCTGTTGTTCCCTGAATAATAAGAAATGACCTTCCAGAAAAAGTAAGAGGGCAAATCTGCGTAGCGAACATCTACTGTGGTGCAGTACATAGAGCCTGTAAATTTTTCATATTGATTCTTTACAGCAGGGAGAGGCGGATTTTCTCTGTAAAGGGCCAGAGAGCCAATAATTCCAGTTTTGTGCATCTTAAGGTTTCTGTCGGAACTACTCACCACTGTGGAAAACAAAGTAGCCCACGTAATATAAAAACAAATGGGCATGCTTGGGTTGTTGGAACAAGACTTGATGGTTGACTGGATTTGACCTTGGGGACATAGTTTGCTGACTGCTTTTATATCGACATGTAAATGAGAAGACATTCATGCCATCAATACAGATTATAGAGCAGAAAAACAGAAATATCAAGTTGGGCCCCCGTTTCCTGCACTCTTGTTTAGACTCCTTCACATTGCAACAAACATCTCTCGCCATTTATTACCCAACTGCATGCTTTATTTACTACTCCTCAAATGCAGTAAACCTTTTTCCTTTTCCTAGCAACCATTCTTGAAGACAGGGTCATATTCTAAACAGGCTATTCACTGCACTCATCAAGTGTTATTGTAACATAACTACGTTCATCTGGAAAGAACATCATTTTTCCTATTTCTGTTAAGTACAAGGGTGATTTATATACTAACCATTGCTATACCTGCCCACCCTGGCACATTCACATCTTGGGCAGCACCATTATTTCTTTGACCTGGGACACCCTTTGCTAAGCTCGGTCCCTTCTATGTCTCAGCTTTAAGGACACTCTTCTCTGTTATCCACCTGGCCCAATCTCTTCCCTCTGTTTCCCTTTTCTCTGCCCTGTCTTCTCAGCTAGTTATAGATCTTGAGGAATCAGACTATCATCTTTATCTTCAATTCTTGATTCTTTGCACAGTCTTGGACACATCCAGAAATACTCATATCTACTACTAAATAACATGGAGATACAGAAATAACAGCAAGATTAAATGTTTCACAATATTGCTATTTCTCTGTGACGATTAAACCATTTAGGTGAAGGCTGAGTATCACATCCAAGTGATTAGACTTGGCTAATGCTGGGTTTGTTTTAGAAAATCTAAAAAATCTGAGTATTTTATTGGTTTGAAAAGGCTTTATGACTTTAAAATAGGCTGAGAGCTGCAGATGTGGGTTTTACGTTTTATAAATTCTCCATCTACAATAGCAGTGTGGGTTGCTCTGTATGCCATGGAGTTTATGCGAAGGAATCAGGTATTGCTGAAAGGCAGTCTTTCAGATGCTTTGTTGTGCTGCTAGGTTTGCTCATTTTGTGAACTGAACTGTGGGTTCTGAGAACTGTTGTTATCAGCAAAATGTAGCCAGTGTGCAGGTGGTTGGAGGAGAACTTGCTGTGGCCCCCAGGGATGGCAGTGCTTCTACAACTTATAGTGAAAGAGAAAATTATTTCTTCCCATCCAACCCACAGTTTGGGAGACCTTGGGCCCATGTAGGGTTTCTGGAAGCAGGGGCACCATGCATTGATCAGCAAGTGCCCTGAAGCTAGTGAGGTAGAATACCCATGCTCACCACAAAGTCTTGTGTCATAGATTTACTACTTACAGAAAAGTGATCTTAGTAGAAGTCTGGGATTCAGGGCAAGTTGGTCCCTGGTTCCAGAAAAATGTGTAAGATGGATGGAATCTTACCTGTATGTGCTCCAAATTGCTCTGCTGCTGAGAGACCCTATGAAGAAACCTGGTTTTTATATTCTGGGGCTGTGTGAATCACTGGACCACAGCATTACGGGACATACTGTTTCTAGGGTGGACTCAAAGAACCTGGACTATTTAGGCTGCTGCTTTTCTAAGTCCAGATATCTACTCCCAGCATATGCTGTGGTAATTATTGAGAACTATATATGAGAAAGAAGAATTTGTATTGGTTTAGATTACCCAAAGAACTCTACCGCAGGGTTAGCTTATTAGGTTAACTTACAAATGGAAAGAGATCTAGGCTTTGAATCAAGACAGAGCTCAAATATGGGGTCTTGCTGTAGAGATTTGAGGAGAATCTGAAAAGTAAGTTTTAAATGGTATAGTGTGAAAAGGGGAGAGAAGTATCTTTATTTTTACAACAAAAGGTAAAAGAATCATAATTATTTGTAGAAGTTACTTCTGTTATACTGTAAAGCAACTTTTGCATTTTTTGGTAGGATTTATTTTTTTCAAATGTGTTTCCTATCATGTTACTGGGTCATCTACTGCTTCAAACATTATTCTGCTATTTCAGATAATATTAGTCTTTCAGAAAGCAGTTTAGTCAGTCCTTGTTAAAATTCCAGGTTACTAGGAAATTTTCCTTTTAGTTTAGTAATTCATAAGGTTATTATTCAAAGGTGTAGTTACTTTATACATAAGTCTTAAATATGTCTTCTAAAATCTTAATAAGATAGTAATTAAGAATAAAGTTGTTCTTACTTGTAAAATTCTTTGACACAATCATATCTCAGTTTTTTCAGTTTGAGCAACACATTATTATTGCAATCTAAATGTTTTCAGTTATGATAACTGTGCACCCACCATAGAAAACATAATCTTTGAAGAGATGAAAAGTTTTTATGTGGGACAAAATTGATAGATATAAAATGATCAGAAAATGCCCTCAATCTATGGAGCAGCACATTTTGAAATTTCCATTTTGTATGGTATTTGCAATTTCAGAGGAGGAATCTAACTTTGCAAATTTGAGCGGTTAGAGAAAGGCTATGTGAATGAAGGGAAATCAAATAAGAGAAACAGAAAATGTTTAGGGGAAGCATAAACAGGCAAAATGAAGGGGTTAAGGTTGTTGAGGCATCAGAGAAGTCCTTAATAGAAGTGTGCTTCAGGCTAATGGAAAGAAGGATTTGCAAAGTAAATTTAATTTGATGCAAACCATTTCAAAATCCACGTGTACTTTTTTTCATATTAAATGTTTCCATGAACTTTTTGAAGACACTTCACATGCATGAATTTTAAGTATTTTTTCTCCTCTAAATAAACACCTTTTAATTTTACTTCTCACAAATGTTTCAAAAAATGTTTTTATGTCTATTTTATTTGAAAGGCATATATGGGGGGTGGATGGGTGAGGACATTGATCTCCATTTTGCTAATCCATTCCCCAACTGCTTGCAACATCTGGGACAGAAGAAAGACAGACCCAAGCAGAGGCAGGTCGTCAATCTGGATCTCCCACCTAAGTGGCAGGGACCCAACTGCTTCAGCTATCACTTGCTGATTCCCAGGGTACCTACTTATAGGAGGCCAGGATTGGGAACAGAGTCAGGATTTGAAACCAAGTATTCCAAAATAAGATAATGGCATCTTAATTGCTGCCCCAAATATCTGCACCACTTCTTATGACCTTTCTGGTGTACAGTCATGGAGTTGAGCAGGAGGAGTCAGGAAGGTCATATACCACTCCAGTTTGAGGCCTGCATGAATCTGAACTCACCCGGGGGATCAGATGCAGGATGGGGTTTTGGCTTGTGCATGTCAGCTTCTGTGGGAACTGTTAGGAAGTAGAGCAACATAGTGCCAAGAAGCATAGTCTCAAGGGCTATAAGAAATGTTTGGGGAAGAAAGCTGACTTTCCTACTTATCCACCTTGGTAACTTTGCTAAGACTCAAAATTTTCAACTGAATAACAAGAAAGATCCTGGTTTGTACATAAATCAGTTATTGTGAAGATTAAATGAATTAACTGAATCCCTTTGACTCATGCACACAGAGTATATTATGTTACTAAAATAATTCATTTTGAACCAGCACAAAGAATTTTTTCCCATAAATATTTTCTGTTCTTCAGTAATAATATGAGTAAAATTAATGGATGATGAATGACAATATCTATTTATAGATGAAGGTAATAAATTCCTTTTTCATTTTAGCCTGGAATTGAACCCTTTAAGAGTAGCTAATTAGATTAATGTTTATTGATTTGTCCACATTTTCATTGAAATTATATTTTAGGTAAATAGAATCTGAAGTATAAATATACATTTAGATCTTGATGAGCCCACATTTTTGTAAATGGATCATGTTAGAGGAAAAAATGAAAATGAAAAAGAATGAGCTTTTTTATTTCAGTGTTTGATCATCATGTGACATTTGTATTCAGATGTTCTGTCTCCTGATGGTTACCATTGTGTTAATCATGGGTATTAATATAACTGTTTGCAAGTTGAGTGGCTATAAAAAACCCTATTCTTGTTCACAAACAGTGCCTTTGCCTTGAAGACTGTACTTTGCACTTTCAGGTTGGACTCACTGGCTCATATTTCTTATTTGAGTGTCTGTTTGTAGGGCATGAAATTGAACACAGATCATTGACCTTGTAGAACCCTGTCATTATGATGCATTAACAGTAATATGTTTTATTGCAAGTGATTATTTGGCTCAGGGAATATTGGATTCAACATAAATGTAGTCTCAGTCATAAAACTGTCCATGCTGAACCTCAAAAACTCCTGAATTTATTGAAAATGCTCAAATAACAAAGGAATGGCTACTAAAATATTATTCCTAGAGAATAACCGGTTTCAAGGTTTTTTTAAATCACGAACCGCATGTTTTGAACTTAAAAATGAGACACGAATTTAACATAGCATTTATTTCCCCATGAATTATTTTGCAATCAAAATATCAGATTTTAAAATTTGTTAGGATTTTGAAGTGTGGTTGGGCCTGCTGTGATATTGACATCCCATGTCAGAGCAGAGCCCTTGGTTCATGCTCTGCCATCTTCAAATCCAATAAAACTCCCTACCAATGTGCCTAGGAAGGCAGTGGAAGACGGCCCAAGGCTTAGGCTGGGAGACATGGGTGGGATTTTTGTGGGCTCTTGTCTTCAACCTGGCTAAACTAGGCTGTTGCAGCTTTTTAGGAGTGAAGCTCTTTGTGTTCCTTCCTCCCTCTTGTTCTGTTATATATGGATAAGTGGCAAGAAGCCAGATTAAGTAATACCTGTAGACTGGTAGTTCTACTTTAAATAGGGTTTCCAGGTAAAACTTTACCACGGGAGTTTTATTTAACCAATTTCTGTCACGTTGATTGAGTACTGTGGACACAGGAGAGGGAGGGTTTGAGGAAGAAGGGGGAGTGTGTCTGGTCAGAAGTAGTTCCCAATGTGGGGTGAATCTGTTCTCCGGGGAACATTTGGTAAAGGCCCGGGAAGGTTTTGGTTTTGAACATTGGAGGAGGGTTGGCTCCTATCGGTGGGTAGAGGTCAGAGACACTGCTGACCGGAGAGCTACTCCAGGCTCTAGTCTAGTCCTAACTGTTAATTAATGGCATAGGAATTGAGATGCCCTGTTGGCAATGGCAATGCAGTGAGCCTCACTTACGTTAGGACTTTCAGAGCCTGAGAACTTGAGCTTTCCTCAGGGCTTTTCCCCTCTTTTTCGGGGGGAAGTCTTGGGAGAATTCCAAGTGGTGGCAACCTTCCTCCATTGTTAGTATTTCAGTACTGAAATTAAACCTTAGGAGGGGATTACATAGTAAAACTATACAGGATGAGTGAGTGTAGTAAAACTATATTGGAGGAGTGATTATATTGTTCTTTCACCTGTAATAATCTATGTTTTATTTCTTTCATGTTAAAACTGGTGTGTATAGATACATCTTTCTAACTACACACTTTTATAATTGTGGAGAAAATTGTCCAGAATTACATTTTAATATTACATCCGTAGAATATCTCTAAAACAATATCACTTTCCTGAGCATCAGACAGCTTAAGAATGCCAGTACTGATATATTTTTTTCAGCCATTCTTATTATTAGTTAACTTTGTTTTGTGTTGTCTAAGAAGAGGAGCGTTCAGAGAAAAGTGAAACTAGACACAGACAAATCCACTTACCTTTTTCAAAGCATCTAAAGAGGATTTTTTTTTTTAAGTCAGAGAAGACAAATAGACAAATCCAGGTACAAAACAAACAGGAAAAGCCAGGCACAGATAAACTTGCTGAACTCCATGGATGTGGAAAAATACAAATTCAAGCAAATGCTTAGCACTCATTTGTCCCTGGCCTGGAGAGGGAAACTCAGTTAGGCATGTTGTGGGCGAAGGTCTTCTACATCTCAGCTTTTCGGCGGATCCAGTTCTTTCTCTTGTTGTTTGAATATATAAGAAAATTACGTTTTCTTAGTTTATTTTAATTAAACTATAAATAGCATTCATGATTTACAGTAAAGAAAAATATATAAAAATTATAAAGCAGTAATATCATCCCCTGAATAGGAACATAGCATTTCCCTCAGTAAACAACAGGACTTCAGAAAGTTTGCTGGGAAATGGAATAGAAAGTCTGAGTTAAGGGGAGGCATTTGGTGCATCACTTCAGACATCACTTGCCGTGCCCCATCCCATTATTACAGTGCCTGGGATTGAGTCACAGCTTTGTTTCCTAACCTCATTCTAACCTCATTCCTAACCTCTATTGCACACCCTGGGAGGTAGCAGACTATGTGGCAAGCACTGTGGTCCCTGCCACCCTACACGGGAGAGCTGCATTGAGCTACAGGATCTTGGCTTCTGCCTGGTCCAGATCATGCTATTGCAGACATCAGGTGAGTGAGCCAGAGATGGGTGTTCTCTGTCTCTCCATGATTCTCTGATTTTTAAATAAATGGAAGTAAATAAATAAGATGTATCTCAAATGTCAAATGTTTTGAAATTCCTGTTTGGTTTTTCTGTATGTTATTTAAAAATGTTATAGTAAAAAAAAATGGAATTTTGATTTACTGGTCAAGTTAAATAGTGATGCTTCCATTGTGTTAAAAGGCATAGTACTCTGTGGCCCAACCTGGTAGCCTAGTGGCAAAAGTCCTCGTCTTGCATGAGCAAGGATCCCATATGGGTGTTGGATAGTGTCCCGGTAGCCCCACTTCCCGTCCAGCTCCCTGCTTGTGGCCTGGGTAAGGAGTTAAGGAGAGCCCAAAGCCTTGGGACCCTTCACCTGCGTGGGAGGCTCAGGAGATGCTCTGGGTTCCTGGCTTTGCATTGGTGCAGCTTCAGCCATTGTGGCTGCTTGGGAGTGAATCTATGGACGAAAGATCTTCCTCTCTGTCTCTCTTCCTCTCTGCATATCTGACTTTCCAATTAAAATAAAAATAATCTTTTAAATAAAGGAACATTATTCAATGTGTGGTGAGACATGATCCTAGACATTAATATTGTTTACAGTCATGGAAAATGCTTTGACATGTGCTTTGTGGCTATTTGCTGTTGATGAGAACTACCATCTGGAGTTCAGATTTGGAGTTGTTAGAGATTTTTAAAAAATCTGCTCCATTTCTGTCTTTCTACTTTCCCTTGCTTTTGTTCTCTGAATTATGACAAAGGGTGTAAGGTAATTTAGAGGGAACTTTGGGCCTCACTCCTGCAGATCATAGTTTTGATTTAAAAACAATCTGCCAGACTCCTTCCAGCCTGCTTACCTTGGGTACCTTGTGTCTGACATGGAGAGGTCACATTCATGACTGATGGGGGCTTGCTGGGGATAGGTTAATACATGTCACACAGCTTAGCATAATACCTGGCAAATGGTAAGCACTAAGTTGGGGTCTGTTGTTGCTGCTATTATTAGTTTCTATCCCTGGTCAGGTGGCAGAGTATAGGCAAGAGAAGCAGTGAGCTTTGTAAACAACTCCTGAGTAACATGGGCGGAAGGTGCATATGATTCCCCAGGCATTATTCATAAAAATATGCTGCTACAGTTTCTAAAAATGGTTGTGCATCCATCTAGCTTTTCCTTCTTAACTGGGTTCTCTGCAGATAGGTATTTATTTCCCCAGTTACATGTTATACTCTGTGAAGACTGAGTTTCTTGATTCATTTGCTCTGTTTCTAATATTCAAATTGATGTTACACTGTGACACTAAGCACGAAGTCTTAGCTTTCAGATGTTTTCTTTAAAGTCAGAAGTTATATCAATGATGCAAAAAAGTAAAAATCCCTAGGGTTTTACATATAAAAATTATGATGAAGTTTGATTTTTTGGTAACAGAACTCTATTGGATTTTTCTGAGGAGGTTTGGAAAATACCTTATTTCATCAAAATACTGGCAGCTGACATTTGCTTAAATTTGTCATTTGATCTTTTTAGATCTATATTTTGAAAAATTAAAGAGGAAACTGACAGTTTGAAAAGGCGTTGGCTTGGAGCATCTAAAAGGCTATGGCAAATCTATCAGTCAGATCTTTTCCAATAATTAATTGCTGTGTCTTATGTCCTCTCTCATTCTGAGCAGACTCTTATTAACCCACTAGCATTCCTGAAAAGTGACAAACTGATGTGTCTCTGTGTGGAGGAGAAGAAAATGTCCACACTGCCAGATGCCCCAAGCTTACCAGAAGGGACACCCACTGCGATTGTCTCCTATTCATTTACCTCAGAACAGAAGACTTGCAAAATTCACTGTTTAGAAATCCTGGAATTGATTACCAGTATAGAGCCAGCTACTGTGCTTCAGTTTGCTTTGAGAGAGTCTCTGAGGAAGGAAAAGATTCCATTTGTAGTTGCTTTTATTTACCATTAAGGATTCTGATAAAATTCATTAAGATTTCTCTATTGTATATTTGTTATATATGTTCTGAGATAATTAAAATAGCTCACAAAAGACTCAACACAGTTTATTGATTAACATTTTTTGAAATAAGTGTATTAAACAGACACAGTAAATGAACTCTCATCTGAGATCTTTGGTTAACTTCAATTATGCAGGTGGCTGGGGCTTGTCCAAAGCTGGAATTCAGAGTGGAGTTGGAACTTGAATGTAGGCACTGTGATATAGGATAGGAGCATCTTCACCACTTAGTACACCAAATGCCAGCCCTGAACATTTAAAAATATTTCTTTACCTAGTCACAGAAGAACAGCTCTTAGTAGGAAAGAACTAAGCCAATACAGGACTATTATGTGTGGTAATGCAGAAAGATGAGACGTGTGGGAAAGAGACAAACATCGATTGTCTACCATGATACTTTCCACATTATCTTGTTTCAGCCACACAATAACCCTGTGAGTTGAATGTCGTCATTTTTACTTGGAAAGATTAAAAACTAAAGCTCAGAGAGGTTAAATAACAAAAATAGAGGCATTTCCAAAGTTCAAATTCTGCTTTGAGTAATTGTGTCATCCATGCTGTCAAGACAGTATAAACAATCCTTTAAAAAAGGAGGAAAAATTGCAGTCAACAATTCAACTACATCACAATTTTTTAAAAGCCTCCTCAGTTCTAGGACAAGGTCACTTCTAGTGGCCATTTAGTTACTTCCCTAGCTGTCACCCTTGAGCTCTACAGAGAAGTTAAAATATATTATCCTCTTACAGGTTGTGAGGTACTTTCAAGCCTCTTTTTGACATTGCTGAGATTTTATTAAATCATGAAATACAGAAAGCAAGAATGGAATCTTCAATTTCTGTTTGTCTAAGTTATACAGTGCATTGCTGTCAAGAAAAAAAAATTTGGGGGGGGGGTAGAATTGATTCAGTATCTGTTGGCTGGTCTGTGGATAAATGACAAATCTTTGACTTTGTAGCCTGTTGATTTTGTAAGACTGTTTTATACAGCTGTTCATCAAGCATGGATGATAACAATAGCTTGCATCTAGATTAGATGTTCATTCGCACTAAATAACTGTTTGTGTGGGTCAGTCTGTCTGCCTCAAGGCCAAAAACTTCTTGAGTTTGGGAATTATATCTTTTAGCACAATATTAGTTGCTCTGATTCAGTGATAAGAACATAATAGGTTTTCTACAAATTGTGGTTATGAAAAATTGATTGAGTACATTTTTTACCTTTGAATACATTAAGGTAGTTTTTAGTATAAATATTAAAAATATAAGTTCCACAATAGGTTGAAATAGGTTATTTTTTATTTGTTGAAGTTGTTATATCTTGATTAAATGAAGAGAAATAGTCTAATGTTCCTCATGAGCCAGAGCCAGAGTTCATTTTATTGAAATTATTCATTGAAAATCCAAAGGAAAATGGATGTCAGTATCCATCTACATTCAGGGGAAAAAGTTAGCAGTGAGTTTCACTTCCTACTGTTTTCAGGGAATAATACATTTACTGAAAAGCAATTTTCTTGGTTTTTGGACTAGAACAGAACTGGCTCTGGAAACATGGTCATATCTTTCATGTCTGAACATCCTATCTTGCTCATAAATGTGCATGGTGCTACAATTTATACTTAATAATTTTACAGTCTGAAGATTTCTTCGAGCCTGAGGTTTTCAAGAACAAGACTGGATATTTTCATGCTGGAAGAGATTAGTGAATATTTCTGTGTTGCCTTAGATTCTAGGACCCATGATAATGGCTAACACTCTTAGGCCCTGTCCTGTAAACTCGCTTAGTCATCGTAACAACCATATGAGATCAGTGTTTTTTCTTTTCAGTCACAGTCTACAGGTGAGGTAACAGTTGGACAGACAATCTAAGAAACACACCATGACTCACAGAGTTGACTGACCAGAGGCTGACCTGGGTCTTGAAACTATAAACTTATCCCAGATTCTTTGGACTGAATTGCTGTGCATACAGTTCTACCCAAAGGGAGCAGTACATAGGAAGAAATCATACCAATAACTTTGAGGCCCAAAGACTCAATACCAGAGAGAGGATAACTAATTGAAAGACCGACCAAGGACAGCACCAACAGGTCGTTTCTTACAGGCCCAGACATTAGGTGACGTCTGAATGTGTAAGTATGTGTTGCTACTTCCTCAGAACCTATGGAACAGGTCATGACAAGTAAATGGGTGAGTGTGATTCATGTAGATTTATTTGCAATTTTGGATTTTATGTGAATTCTCTGCTTTGAGTCAAAGTTTGTGGGATGGGGAAACTAATAAAATAAGTATATTCAGGTTTTCAACATACATTTTCCCTTTGATTCAACCTGAACAGTGGCAAGGTTTGTGTCTGTCTTGGGAGGTGGCGTGTGGGGGAAGGCAGCATGTGTGTGGTAGAACTTTTGGCACTTGGGAAGTAAACTGGCATCCTCTGCCTCCTGCCATGCATACAGCCAAATTTTATAATGATTGTGGACTTTATTCTGTTGACATAATTTATTTTATTTAAAAAATTTATTTAAAAAATTTTTTTTTGATGGGGAGGCAGAGCTACAGATACAAGGAGACGGTTCTCTCTTTAAATGGCAACAAAGGCCAGAGCTGAGCCAATCCAAAGCAAGGAGCCAGGAGTTTCTTCTGGATCTCCCATGCGAGTGCAGGGTCCCAAGGCTTTAGGCTGTCCTTGACTGCTTTCCCAGGCCACCCACAGGGGGCTGGATGGAAAGTGGAGCAGCTAGGATTAGAATGGTGCCCATATGGGATCCCGGCGCATTCAAGGCCAGGACTTTAGCCACTAGGCTACTGAGCTGAACCCTGTTGACATACTTTAAACTCCTTCTTGATGAGCACTGACTTCTTCAGAAATACATCTGAAGTATAAATTTAAAACACTTGTACTCGCTTTTGCTCTGAATCTTATAGGCATGATCAGCATGTCTATAGATCATGCATCAGTTGCAATACTGCTCATGGTATTTGAGTAACAGTAAACATTTGCGGTTGCTGTTTCATGCTGACTCTAGAACCAGTGGCAAGCATAGTAACATTGTGTTCTGGTTGTCTACCCTGCACACTTAAATTTATAGAAATATAGATCACTTTATTATGATTTATTCCCTCTTACCTCTCTTATATAACTAGGTGCTTAAATGAGTAATTTTTAAAAGGTTTATGTGTAAGTAAGTGAAAGTATCCATAGATTTTGTTTCAGTATAGTGAATGAGGCTGCAGAAAATTAAGGAAGTAATACAAGAGAAATTTTTGAGAATCTCTAGATTAAACTCCATTTGAACCCGCAAACACTCAGAGTTGTTCATTTTTCTCTTCAAAATTCTGTAGCAATTTTAACCATAGGTAATCCACACTTGATTTTAGCCAAAAGACTGAGACGTGATAACCATAGGTAATTTACTCACACTGGAGTTACTTCCTTTTTAGATTTTGATGTACAAGTAAGATATAGATGGCGGTAGTCTGCCTGCTTTGTTTAAATTTAACTATACCCAATGCAGTCCAAGAGTGGAGGTGCTTTCCTTTGATGATTCCTGCTGCTTTTATTGTTTTAGTTCTTCTTTGAAAGAACATTGGAATCAGAGAGGAACCAATACCATTGAGCAAAAGGGCAAAGTTACTTCTTTTAAAAGAAAAGCTCATTTTTCACCATGGTAACCAGCATATCATATGACATAAACACCACATGGCCCGAGAAATATGAATCCTTTCAGAAGTAAGTTTTATCAGAGCATAATGAGCCTTCATGTTAGGGTAGCAAGGACTAGAAAAAGGTGACACCTTTAGGTGGCTTTGGGTCAAATCATTACTGTGAAATCTTGTAACGTTGTATTTGCAGTGTGCAAGAGATGACACTAGCATTTTATTTTTTTTTATTTATTATTATTTTTTTAAAGATTTATTCATTTTATTACAGCCAGATATACACAGAGGAGGAGAGACAGAGAGGAAGATCTTCCATCCGATGATTCACTCCCCAAGTGAACCACAACGGGCCGATGCACGCCGATCCGAAGCCGGGAACGTGGAACCTCCTCCGGGTCTCCCACGCGGGTGCAGGGTCCCAATGCATTGGGCCGTCCTCAACTGCTTTCCCAGGCCACAAGCAGGGAGCTGGATGGGAAGTGGAGCTGCCGGGATTAGAACCGGCGCCCATATGGGATCCTGGGGCTTTCAAGGCGAGGACTTTAGCCGCTAGGCCACGCCGCCGGGCCCTAGCATTTTATTTTTTAAAAGCTTAATGAAAGTTACCCATACACTATGTGCACAGGATAAAATGTATTCCACCAAGTCCTAGAAACAACACATTCCCATTCCCTATGTGTCAGGACCAGAACAAAACCAAACATTTAGGCATAGTAGACTTTATTCTGTTTCTCAGGATGTCTAAGTGGTAACTGCTTCTGTGTAAAATCGCAGCTGAGCATTTGATTATGTGAGCTAAATCCTTTAGTTTAGACGTAAAAATTATGGTGTTTGACAATGGATTCACAAGGGAGAGGAAGAGGGCAGTGTTTGGTACATTGTCTGGATCACATCTTAGGAAAGGCAAATATGAAAACTGTGGGAGTTTTTTCCTTGAACTTTGCATATCCTTCACCCTCTTCATTAGGAAATGCCTTTGATTCAGTCAGCTCTTCTTAGCTAGTTTTTGAAAAAAGAAAAAAAAAATCCTCTTACGAATGTAACACTTCCTAAGTGTGCTTTTCCAATGCTAGAATCATATTCATTGGATCAGATTTCTTTGGCATTGGGATGAGGCATAGAGATCCCTCAAGACTGTGCAGTTTCAGGCATGAGTCAACAAGCACAGTTCTCTATGCCTCTGTGGACAAACAGCGAGCTGCACCATTAGTGCCATTCAGTGGTACACTAATGGTTTGGGACTGAAAAAGATTTGTTTTTAACAGTTATACACAATTCATTATAAATATATAAATGTTTATAAATATGTGTTTATGTAAAAATATCTAATGTTTATAAATATTAAAATCTGTCTATATATCCCTTGATAGTCTGACCTGGGTTAGAAATTGATGGTAGAGGGCCCGGCGGCATGGCCTAGCGGCTAAAGTCCTCACCTTGAATGCCCCGGGATCCCATAGGGGCGCCGGTTCTAATCCCGGCAGCTCCACTTCCCATCCAGCTCCCTGCTTGTGGCCTGGGAAAGCAGTCGAGGACGGCCCAAAGCTTTGGGACCCTGCACCCATGTGGGAGACCCGGAAGAGTTTCCAGGTTCCTGGCTTCGGATCGGCGCGCACTGGCCGTTGCGGCTCACTTGGGGAGTGAATCATCGGACGGAAGATCTTCCTCTCTGTCTCTCCTCCTCTCTGTATATCTGACTGTAATAAAAATAAATAAATCTTTAAAAAAAAAGAAATTGATGGTAGAATAGAAGAAGGTAGACTTCTTTCAGAAAAAATAAAAGATGGAATGTTTTATTTATTGAGGAAGTGGAGATTATTTTTTTTTTAAGGATCTCCTAATATAAAGTGTAAAATTCTACCATGCATTTAGTTATTGGTGAAGAGTAAAGTGAGGAATTATATTTTAATTTTTTGAACTGTTCCTTGTTCTTCCCATGTTGTGTGATCACATAAATATATTCTCAAGATTTTAAGGACATGAACAAAAATAAGATTTATATACACATATATATTTATATATGTATGTGCGTATATGTGTATATATATGTATACACACACAGTAGAGAAAATTCACGGAAGAGTAACCAGGTCAGAACTTCACAGGGATGTTACTGCCTTGATTCATTCAACTTTGAATCCCTGATAGGTAGCATGAGCCCTGAGAGAACCTAAGCTGATGCATAGTGAATTTAAATTATTTGTTTATTATTTTGTGTAAAGCTTTTCATATTACAACATTAGCCTTTTGTATTATAAAAATAGTATCACTGAGAATAATGCTATATAAATTTATGTAACTAAGAACTAGATAATCTCTCAAAATGAATATTTAGCTACATAAAATACACATCCAAAATATGAAGTGTAAGAAATTTACATTTTGGATTGGCAGTTCACATTATTATTGAATTATGCCATGTCCCATCTGCTCAAGGGCTGGATATATTTAGGCTCTAGTGAGCCAAAATGAAAACTGGATTATTCAGTGGATTATTCTTCTGGCTCAAGCTCTGATACATAGAAACCTGCTGATTTGTAAATTTTGTCTAAAAGTCTGTCTTCATTTCATGCTAAGGAAATTATGAAATTCTTGGGTTGAGAATCACTTTGTAATTTTCTCTTCAATCTACATATTGTATAGTGAGTGTTGCATTGATATTGCATTTGAGAATGATTTTTCTTATTTTAATATGTCAAACAGCTCATCATTATGTATCTGTGTGTTGTAAAGAAAAGGTGACAGCAGTTAAGACTTGGGAGGAACGAAGAAATGGAAAGGAGGTTTAAATTGAAAGGAATTATCAAGAGTGTGTGAGTGTAACTGGTTCATTTCTTGGCACAAAGTCTATAAAAATGTCAGGATACACTGAAATAGCAGAATGATGGACTTATATGATTGTTTTATGAAGGATTATATTATTGTAATAAAATAGGGGACATTAGTCAGGGGGGGAGTAGAGGGGAAGACTTGGAACCCTTTGGAACTGTATTATAAAATAAATTAAATAACAAATTGTAATAGTTTTTTGAACTCTTCTCAGGTATTTCAGTTATGGTATGCATGGCTATATAGGTTGCACTGGCCAACAAAATGCAAATATTATGGCTGATGCCTACTCTGGACAAATACTTAATGATTCAGTATTCAGTTTTGCACATTTCCTTCATCCTGTGTAGGTGAATATGAAGTATTGTGCTGAGATGGCTTTCCTCTCAATGTAGGGCTGTTGGTTACTCTGTTGCTCTGCTGAGCAAGACCCCTTGATGGTCTAGTTAAGTCTGTGTAATGACAATCAGACCTGTGTGTATTAAGCTTCTGAAATTTGGAAATTGTGTTGTTGTAACAGCGTAACTCATATAACACGTCTTAATAAATATCTCTAAAACATCCTTTGAGATAATTTTTGCTTTTTCTACCTTAAGGAAAATAAGAGATTTTTTTGAATCTGAGTTACTTTGAAATGTGTGGAGTTTTAGTTTAGGCTTCTTTTGTAAAGTTGTCAGAACAGAAGACAACATTCAGTAAAAATAAGTTTGCTTTGATTACACTGAGTATCTGGTATGCTAGATAGTTGGTGGTTGTCATTTAAGTGAGAAAATAACTACTACATTCAGTATTCATGGCTTTTTGTAGATATCTTTTAAAATCTATGTGGTTTAAGAAGGGTGTACTGAGGCCTATGTACCTCTCTACCTGTGTAGAGAGAGACACGTTAAAGTGTATAATACCTATAAAACAGGTATGACTTATGGAAAGAATTTCATGAAATTCAGTGTCCTTTAGATCCATTGGTTTTGTTTTGGGAATTATAGGTGCCCTGCTTTAAGATGTATTGGGTTCTGTGTTTGGCCTTGGAAAAGGCAGAAGAAGCCAACTGTGATGTCTTTTTAAACTAAAGGAAAAAATGTTAAAAATTCAGTTCAGAGGGAGAAAACAGAGGCTGTTAGAAGTCTCTATAGGAGCTGTTACTACTGAGATGGCTATTGGGAAAACGACTCTGTCTTCTCTTTAAATTTCTGGCAATTTCCAAGAAGTAGTTTAGGGCTGATATGAGATCTGGGCTCAGCTCTGAAGACTTCTTCCATCTATAATCTCCAGGACGCTGTGTCAGAATGAGGATCACAGGGATTAGGGACCACTGTAGCTCCTGGGAGGATTCCAGGACTCTCTTCCGGACCTGGAGCTCTAATCTACTTGATGACTGAATTGATTTGGGGGTGCTCCATTGTGAAGACAATTGTTATGGCATCCAAAATTATTGAATCTGCTGGGTTATGTCTCATGTCATAAATATTAAATGAACTAGACTCTGCCAAATGGCTTTGCTCTGTTTATTGGGCTCATAGGAAACAAATGGGAATTTGTTCTTTGCTGTGTGTTTTGAGATCGAAGACAGAAGAAAACATTTGTGTAGAATGTCAGTACAAAGTTTTCACTAAGTTTCAAAGATGCTTACTTCACTTGCATTTACTCAACAATAATTAATTGCACAAGATACCATGCTAGACACCTTGGAAATAGACAGTTAAACTAGCGTCAATTCCAAGCAACTTAGATTCTAAATTGCAGGAAATGATAATGTGGTTATGTACTTTGTCTTGCTATTGCATATGACTCTGCACCATTGATATTTATGATAGCCTTTAAATGATTTGAAAGTGGAAATTGAAAGATAAAATGAGTTCCTTTTTGTTAAGATTGTAAGGTGTTTTCGATCTTTAAAATGTTAAAAAATTTATCACAGAGAATCAGCAGTTTGTCCTCATCCCCCCATCCATACTACCCCATTCAAATGCATTTCAGTGGAACACAGTCATTTTTGTGACTCCTTTCATGCTATAATGGGAGAGTTGGGTAATTGAGCCAGGGACTGCTCCACAAAATTATAAAAATACTTACTCTCTGGGATTTTCTAGAATTTTCACCTTACTTCTGATTTCAAAACCATGCAATAGGGGCCAGCATTGTTACACAACAGGATAAGCTGCTGCAAGGGATCCTGGCATCCCGTATTAGTGGCAGTTTGAGTTCTGGTTGTGTGCTTCTGCTCCAGTCCCCTACTACTGCACCGTGGAAGGCAATGGATGATGATTAATGTACCTGGGCCACTGCCACCCACATGAGAGACTCAAATGAAGTTCCCAGTTTCTGGCTTCAACCATTTGAGAATGAACTAGTAGATAGAATATGGGGTATCTCTATCTCGATTTCTTCCCCTCTCTTTGTTGTTCTGCATTTTAATAAATAAAAACAAAAAAAACCATGCAATATGCTTATCAAATTTCTGATATTTATTATAGTGTTTGTACACGGTAGATATTCCATACATTTTAAAATAATTAATTAAAAGAAACATGAAGAAATCAGCCAAGAAAAAAAAATTTGGTGATGATTCAGCATCTGTTATGTGCTAACCAATGTTCTAGGTGATTTGCATGCATGCTCGTGTAATCTTCATAGCAATCCCTGAGGAAGGTGTAATGATACTATATTTATGGTAGAAACACTGAAGGTAAGGATGAATACATAGTTTTCTTTATGCAAAGAAAGTGTTAAGTTGGCCTACCTGGAATTAGAACTCAAAATATCCTAGTACTAAGTTAAAGAGATGGTGTAAAGATATTTTAAAAGTTTGTAGAAAGTGGCATTAAAAAGCAAATTTATTTTGTATTAAGCATTTTTAAAACTCATGTATGGTTTTTTAAAAACTAAAGTCCACCTTCGAGAACTTTTATTCATGATTTAAAAATATTTTTGTACCAAAAATAAACTTATCTTTCAGTCACATTTTAAGTGGACTTTTTGAAAACAATCTCTTATAATGTGCCATGGCAGTGAGGATCAACATGTATCATTAGACTGTAAGATTTAAATCCTGAATCTGTTGCTTGACAATGCACAAAAAATTATTGGAATACCAGATTTTCCACAGCTGTAAGAAGTTATTTAACCTCTCTTGTCTTTGTCTACACATGATAAGTAAGATGGGCTTATTTTTTATAAAATAATTTGAAGTTGTTGACACATAGAAATCATTGAAGAAATATTCATTGTTATATATGGTGTCTGATAATTATTGTTTGTAGCTTCAGAATTTTATGAAAATTGTACTTAAAACATAATTTGGCTTAATTTCAAAGAGGATTTCCAGTGGTATTTACCTAGCATTTTCTTTTTTTTTTTTTTTTTTTTTAAATATTCATTTATTCATTAATTACATTGCATTACATGACACAATTTCATAGGTACTGGGATTCCCCCCCCTTCACCCCAAACCCTTCCCCCATCATGAATTCCTTCACCTTGATGCATAACCACAGCTCAAGTTCCGTTGAGATTCCCTAATTAAAAGTTTACACCATACAGAGTCCAGCATCCCACTTGTCCAGTTCAAGTTCAACCGTCTCTTAGGGAGGCCCTCTCAGGTTTGTAGGCAGAGCCAGCAGAGCGTCACCTCGATCAATTAGAAGCACCAACATATCATCAGCAACAGTCCAGGTATGATGAGGCTGGTGCAGAGTCCACTGATTGACATAGTCCGTCTTAGGGTTTCCCCTTGTCCAGTTTTCCGCTGCAAGCATAAAGCTGAGGTGGTTGATTCATCTACTCCATTTTCCATCTTTTTTTGATTAATGCTTTGATTCCTCCATTTTGTTCAGGGGAATCCCCCTAAAAAAAACTTTGAGGCATTCCCAGTCCAGGCTCCTACATGTACTACTAGTAAGCACAGTGCCCGCCAACGTCCATCACTCCGATCAGCTGATGGTTTTAACCCCTGGGTTGGTTCTCTTCTGAGCCCCGACCTCTATTGGAACCAATGAGTATCGCATCTCTCCCCGGCTCTGCCCATCACACTCTTGTCCCTCACCTAAACCAGTGGGAGGAGTGCTGGTCGGGTGTTGCATTCCCTGCTAGCACAGGCCATTTCACCTTGGCATTTTGTGTTTTGTACTGTTTTTTTTTTTTTTTTTTTTTTTTTTTTACCTAGCATTTTCTATACTCCATTTGTAAAGATAAGGACATGGTTAGATTTAGCTTTATTAAAATCAACAGAAAACATTAGATCTAATTTTTGTGTTGGGCATTAAGAGGTTATCTTCCATTGCTGGTGACATAAATGGTACTTAGGTTTTGGCGTTTTCCAAGTATCATCTATATTATGTGAAATTGTAATGCTTGAATCAGCATGTGCTTAACTTCCTAAGTATTTTCTGTTGATGCTATTGTCTCTGCTATTGGACCTACATTGAGGGAGCACTGTGATATAGACAACTTGTTTTCATTTTCCATTGCCCGAAGCTGGGATATGTTCCTTTTTATAAATGAAAGTATCAAGCCATTATGTAAAGAGAAGTGTAAAGCTAATTATAGCTGTTGAGCATCTTTTGTGTTTTGTTTTGTTTTTGCTGTTGTGATTATTTTTAGTTAAAACATTAGAATGTTATTGGGAACTATAATAACATTCCACGAAAATTTCTCAGAAGTAAAAATATGACTATTCAATGAAAATGGGAATAGCTCTGCAATGTAGAATCTGGTTTTCCTTTCTTGCCTCAAATATCTTCCAGGCTCTTAAAAGTTAAATCTAACAGAAAAACAGAATATATTCTTCCTCATACTTTTATTAGAATGCTATTTTTTCTTTTCTTAAATATTTATTTATTTTAAAAAGACTTATTTATTTATTGAAATGGCAGATTTCCAGAGAGAAGGATAGACAGAAAGATATTCCGTATTCTACTTCTCTTCCTTAATGGCCAGAACAGCTGGAGCTGAGCTGATCTGAAGCCAGGAGTCAGGAGCCTCTTCTGGGTCTCCCAGGCTGGTACAGTCACAAAGATTTGGGCTACCCTCAACTGCTTTTCCAGGCCATAAGTAGGGAGCTCAAAATGAAGTGAAACTGCTAGGGCAGGAACCATCTCCTACAGGTTATCCCAGTGCTTCCAAGGATTTGGCCATTGAGCCATCTCACCAGGGCCCACATATTTATTGAAAGTCATTTTCATAGAGTGAGAATGAGGCAGAAAAAGAGAAAGAGATCTTCCATTTCCAAGTTCACTCCCCTAAATTGTTGAAATGGCCAGGTATGAGTCAGGCTAAAGCCAGGAGTCTGATACTTCTTCTGGGTCTCCCTCATGGTTGGGTAGGCCCAAGCACTTTGCCCAACTTCTGCTACTTTCCCAGGAACTCTTCAGCAGGCAGCTGACATAGAATTAGAGCAGGGGCCTAGCACAGTAGCCCAGTGGTTAAAATCCTCACCTTGCACATACTGGGATCCCATATGGGTACTGGTTTGTATCCTGGCGGCCCCACTTCCCTGGTTGTGGTTTGGGAAAACAGTCGAGGACATCCTAAATCCTTGGGGCCCTGCACCTGCAGGGGAGATCTGGAAGAAGCTTCTGGCTCCTGGCTCCTGTCTCCTGGCTTTGGATTGTCTCAGCTCCAGCCGTTGTGGCCACTTGGGGAGTGAATCATCGGATGAAAGGTCTTCCTCTCTGTCTCTCCTCTTTGTCTATCTGACTTTCCAACAAAAGTAAATAAATCTTAAAAAGAAGTAGAGCGGCTGGATCTGAAAGCAGCTCCCATATGGGATGTTGGCATCACAGGTGTCAGCTTTAATGCTATGCCACGGTGCAGGCCCCAGAAGAACTAACTGCATATAGTAGTAGAGTTCAATCATAAGAATGTAGTTAAGATAGTTTGTTTTTGCCTTTTATCATAGTAATAAGTTGCTATGGGTCAGTATTACAGAATTCACCCCTAACTTGGGGTGAATAGTAAATCCCAAACCAAAAAATGCCCAGAAAAAGAAACAAAAATATTTTGTCTTAGTCATAATTAGTCCTGTATTTTGGTCTTAAGATTGTTTTAGTGCCTAGAAAAGGTATCAGAAAATAAAATACTCTTCAGTAATATTTTAGTTGATTAGAAGACTATTTTGTTTAATGATGTCTTAATCATAATTACAACTTTCCATAGGAGTTGATGTGCTTGAATTTTCCAGTTTAGACAATTTCATTGCCTTTATCTTTATCAGCAAAGAGTTCTTTTTGGCCAACATTTTTTTTCCACAATATGATTCAGAAAAAATCAAACTCTAGTAAATAAACTATTAATATATAACGTAGCAGAGAATATGAGAAATATTGTTATGTGGCCTCTGTCTATTAACATTTTAACTCTTGTTGCATAGAGGAAGTAGAGAATTAAGAATCATTTGAGTTTAGACAAGGAGGGAAAATTGAAGGCATAAACCTGTCACCAAGTAGTAATACAGAAAGCTGTGGTCTTTTACTCTCTTGGCTTTCCTTTAGTCATAATACATACATGACAGACTAAGCTTGTGTAGATTGCAAATCCACCCCTAATTGTATGGAATTCATGATTAAATATTGCATTGATTTCTTTATAGTAGTTTGACTCATTGTAAGTTGATGACTTAATTTCAGCGGTTAAGTTTCAAATATTCAGACAAGATGTATTGTCACTGTTACTAGAAGTATGACATTTTAACATTCAAACAAACTGGTGAGACTGTAACAGAAGTGATACTTCAGCAAGCCTAAATGATGTTGGCAGTTGGCCAATAAGGACAAGAAAACATGAACTGAAGTTCCACAGACATGTGCAAATTTATAAATGTATTTTAGCTTGGTTAGTACCTCATCTCAAGTTGGACAGTTCACTTAGTTGAAGCCTTCAGTGTTGAGATAGGCTCTATTTCTTCTCACTGATGCAGGGGGAGGGACAGCAGAAGCCGTAGGAAAGCTTTGATAGCCTTGAAATGTGACGCCTTCTCTTTAGAAGCCTTGCTAAAAACAGCTCATCAACTCTAAACATTTTAAAATCTAATCAACAGGAGTGGGCATTGCAAGGTAGTGGATTAAGTTGCTTCTTGTGATGCCCACATTCTATAGCAGAGTGCCACTTTGAGTCAGAGTCTCTGCTTCCCAACCATCTCCCTACTAAGTCTCCCAGCAAGCAGTAGATTATGGGTAGACTACTTGTGAGAGACCTATATGTAGGTCCTGGGTGCTGGCTTCGACCTGATCCAGTCTCAGATCTGGCAGCCATTTAGAGAGTGAACTAGCAGATAAAAAATTTCTCTTCACTTTTCTCTTTCTGTTAGTTTTCCATTCAAATAATTAAATAAGCAATTCTTAAATGTATATACATAAAATACAAATGTTATTAATAGAGCATTAACTGGTGCATTGAATTCTCAGAGCATTGGAATGAGTCCTTGAGTGGTCTGTCAGGCTGTTAGCACTCCTCCACTTTCTTTGGATTGTTACACAAGTGGAAAGTTTCCACAGTAGAACACTATGGAATCATGACTGGAATCTTTTGCTACTCTAATGAGTTTAAATCAGAAGGACTGTGCATTTTGAATTATTTTAACCTCATTCTTAACAACATTTATTCTCTTTACAAAATTTCTGTGTGAGATTAAATTGATCATGTTGGGTCATTCTATGGGTTAATTCCAGTTGCCTTTCACAAAACACGTGAAAACATGGATTCAGTAGTAATCACTCTACTGTGGTTCACAGTTTTGTGGGTTGGAAATTTAGGTTGACTATTTTTATTTAGGTCACTATTTTTCAGTGACCCTCCATCTGAGATTAGCTAGTAGAGTTTAATCAGCAGCTCAATGGTCTTTGCTCGCAAGTCTGATGTCTTCTTGTAAGTAGCTGGAAAATGTAGGCTCCTGTCCCTTAAGGGGTAGACATGACATTTCTATATGATCCCTCCAATTTAATAATTTTACTTATATGTGTGCTCAGAATTTCCAGCATGAATCTTTCAAGAGGCTCAGGTAGGAGCTCTCTACTGTCTACTTCCTCGTTGCCAAATCTCAGAATGTCATGGGACTCACATGGAACCCCAGGAAGGAGACATTTACTTCTCATCTACAAATGTGTCAATGAATTCAGTCATCTTTCATCTGTTACAGAGAAAACTCAGAGTTTTCTCTGAGGTTAAGTTTTCTCTATACAAACCAGTGTGCTAGACAATGCCCATGAAGCCATATATCCTACAAATCTAATGAGTACTCCATCTTTTTGTTATTTTCAATAGTCAATAATATTATATTATGTATATTGAGTGTTACCCCTGAAATTTAGCTTCTGGGCACCTCATTCGTAGCCTGCTAACTGGTTTAACTCTCTGTACTGTGTCCTTTCCCTCACTGCTAGCATTATGTTTTTAAAGATTTATTCGTTTTTATTTGAAAAGCAGATATTATACAGAAAGAAGGTCTTCCATCTGTTGGTTCATTCCCCCAGTGGCCGTAATGGCTTGAATGAGCTGATCGTAAATGTCCAGGTCTCCTGCTTGGGTTCCGGGTTGGAAGGACTTGAACCATCTCTGTCCAAAAACAGGGAGCTGCATTGGAATGAGAACTCCTGGGACAAGAACCGGCACCCATTTAGGATGCTGGCTTCACAGGGTGGAGGATTAGCCTCATGTTCCACCATACTGGCTTTCACTGCTAAAATTATTATGCTAAAGCATACATGTGATTGAGACTTTTCTCGTTGGTGACTGTAAGTCATCTCTAAAGCAAAGTCCATGTGCCTTAACCTGGGACACAGTCCTTCCATTGTTGTATCCTAATCTTTTTAACCAGGGTATGTATCATTCCCATCCAATTCTCTCCTCACCCCTGTGCAACTTGTCATGTTATGTTGTGCTCTGAAAATACTGTTTTGTAGGCACAGCAAACCCTTGCATGCCTGAAGGCTTAGCAATTCTCTTCTTGTACATTGTCCATTTGTTATGAGACTATTCAAAGTGGATGGCCTGTTGTTTTTCAAGATTCCATTCATTGTCACCTATCCTGAATTCCCATGACACTGCTTGTGTCACCAGTGTGGGAACAGACCACTCTTCTACTGATACTCATTTAGTAGAAGTCAGAGATGTGCCAACAGCTAGTGATCAAGAGCAGAAACTGAGTCAGACTCTATTAGAGAGCATCCTGGATCCAAATCTCACTAGCTGTACGGATTTGATTGGTCTGTTCCCAAATCCCATGTCCTGTTAGGAAACAGGACCAATGAAGATGTAGTTATTAAGGCGAAGCCATTCTAGAATAGGATGGATGCTAATCCAAGGTGGCAAATGTCCTTATAAGAAAAAGAAATGTGACAGATTGAGAGGTATTTGTTTGCAGTTAAAATGTTAGTGATGAAACTTGTCTCCCACAGTAGAGTATCTGGATTCAAGCCCCAGGTCCTAATTCCAATTATATGACTAACGTTGATCCCAGAGGCAATGGGTGATAGTTCAGATGGGTCGTTCTCTACCAATTACAATGGAAACCTGGACTGAGTTTAGAATAAACACTGAGAAATTGAGTGAAAATGAAACAAGACAGAGATGCAGAGGGATGGCATGCATCAGTTAATGAGAGATTGGAATAATGTAAGAGATGGCAAGGATTACAGCAACAGCAGAATGTAGTTTTGTGCTTTTGAGTTTTGTGCTCTTTCACTAAGACTTCAGTGATTATCCCCATCTTGGACTCTAATGCTAAGCAGAAGCAAGGGATTTATTAAAAAATGCATCCTTCATTATTTTATGAGCTATCCATCCATCATACTCTCTCCTGTGTTTTGTGCAAAAGGAGAAAATGAGTTGGACATTCTTGACAAGCTTTCCATGACTATATCTTGATGCCTAGTTGGTTTTCTCTTGTTTCCATAACTTTATCAGCAGTCTTGCTTAGAGTATTTTTATTTTGTTCCTGCCATGCTGTCACTTGTGAGAAGGCAGTCAAACTAAGTGTTGCTCACTGTGTTGTGTGCCAGTCAGATATGCCACAAGGAAGCAGGCTAGGTGATGACAGTAATTAATAGAACTAGTTTGTGGAAATGGTCACAAATGTTGCAAAGCCTTGTCCCACTGCTCCTGTGCCTGTTACCAAGACTGACACAGTGTGTCTGGAACACTGAACAGCAGTGTTACACCCTGCTCCTTGGCAGCTCTGTAGTGTCTTAGCTACACCGGGGCCTCTGCAGAAGACATCATTAGGGGGTTCGCAGGATTAGCAGCATTTGAGTTTTGTTCTTGATGCCTTTTGTGTCATAACTGAGTCTGAGACATGAAGATTTCTAACAATGGTGGAAGCCATTGCATGGCCTTTAAGGATTTTTTTAGGGAAGAAAGAGAACAGGATTTCATGAGACCCATTTGAGCTTTTTAAGCCAGTTTTGTAAGTCATTACTAAGGAAAGAAAGTCTTTTCAAAAGCAGATGAAAATATTCAAAAAGAGGGATAAATTTCCCTAGAGAGTTCTTTTTAGTGTCATGAAAACTGCTTCCAGGAGATTGTAGGCAAGCCTTTGATTTTGCACTCAAAATAATTTAGATGTAGGCCAATTTCATTGGAAAGAAATGATCAAATGAATCTTTTATCATTGCCTCTGTTAGGACATATGATTCAGTAGAGATGCTAATGATGGCAGGATAGCACAAAATTATAGACAAGATGGTAATTAAATGGAATTAATTTTACTGGAACATAAGAATCATACTTTTTAGATTAAGTTTTTAATAGAAAGTAAAAAAATGCCCTATCCTTAACACTCATGTTTTCAAACAAGAGGGTTACAAACCCAAAAATTGAGAAAAAAATGCCAAAGAATGAGAAAATACACAAATTCATTAACATGACATCAAAAATTTTAAAAAGACAATAACAAATCAGGATGTAGTACTGATGATTATACAGTAGGCAACCTCTGGAATGAGTTCGATTGGCCTCCTTTTTTGGATGACAGGTGGGCAGTGTGTCCAGTGTTATTTCTAGGAATTGCTCTTAAGAAATAGTAGGAAATTCACTCAGTGTTAAGTGTAAGTACTTATTTTCACAGAATTATTATAATTTAAAGAGCTAGAAGAAGAATGACCACCTACTGTTGACAAATACAGAGTCTTATGTACTTTGGATGAATATTTAAGAATACATGAACATGTCCATGCCCATGCCCATGGCTGAAGTAAAGAAGAAAAACAGAAATAGACATGGAAATCTATCTGAATGCATAAAATTAAAGCATTTTAAAAGATAAAAAGTGCATCAAAATGTTAATTATCGCTGGATAACAGGATAATCATGATTAGTGAGTTTATTAGTTATGAGTTACACTAATAAGTGTTGCTAATTATTCCTTATTTTACAAACATAAGTAAATAAGATGTCATGTTTTTTATTTATTTTTAGTTTTATTTGAAAGGTAGACTGACAGAGATCTCTTTTGCACTTATTTACTTCCCATATGCCTGCAATGGCTTAGTGCTAGGCCAGGCTGAAGGCAGGAGCCAGGAATTCAATCCGGATCTCCCAAGTGGGTGGCCAGGACACATGTATATCTACTGCCTTCCAGGATGAACGTTAGCAGGAATCTGTAATTGGAAGCAGAGCAGGGATGTGAACCATTCCAATGAATGTGTAAGCATTCCAAGTGGTATCTTAAATGCTGTGCTGATCTACCCCTTATGGAACAAATGTCTGCATGTTACTTCTGGCATCTGTGACTTCTAGGTGATGAAGTTGCTGTGGTTGAAATGGAAAAGTAAATCTGAGATGAGTCTAGTTGCAAGACTCTAAGATGTTGATGGAGAATGTGTGCCTACCTGTGGGCCAAACGCTAGATAAAGATTGAGATTTGATTGCTGAAAGAGCAGGCCTACTATCGTTAGGGGTTCTATTAGCCAAGACAACAGATTTAGCTATAAAGAAGGGAAAGACCACAGAGGTCCACGGCCTGAGCTATGTGGATGTAAGGAGGACCACTGCACTACTGGTGTTTGTGGGACTTATTTTCATTGGAGTGCGCGGGGCAGCAGAGGCAGTGGTTAAACTAAAGATGGTGACAGACATCACAGACACCCAGAAGAACAGTAGCCAATGATGAGGGGAGCAGGATGCAGTTTGAGGAACAGAGATGGGGCCACTGGAGAGTACCGTGAACAGAAGAGCAAAGTGGACTTCACTCAGGAGGAAGGACTATGTCAATCAGGAAGTGGATAAGGTATTCCCATAACCTTTGGTTTCAAATTGCAGTGATTTTCAGAGCTATGGATGGCTGGAGTTATAGCAATTTATTTGTTATTTTATTATTTTAGCTCTAGACTGAATTAGAGATTTGGATTGTGTTGCTTTAACAGTAACTAACTCTTTTTTTTTCAAGATTTATTTATTTTATTACAGCCAGATATACACAGAGGAGGAGAGACAGAGAGGAAGATCTTCCGTCCGATGTTTCACTCCCCAAGTGAGCCGCAACGGCCAGTGCGCGCCAATCCGAAGCCAGGAACCTGGAACCTCTTCCGGGTCTCCCACGCAGGTGCAGTGTCCCAATGCATTGGGCCGTCCTCGACTGCTTTTCCAGGCCACAAGCAGAGAGCTGGATGGGAAGTGGAGCTGCCGGGATTAGAACCGGCGCCCACATGGGATCCCGGGGCATTCAAGGCGTGGACTTTAGCCGCTAGGCCACGCCGCCGGGCCCTACAGTAATTAACTCTTTACTGCTGTGTTCCCAGGCTGGCATGTCCTGAAATAATGAGGATCAAACATGCAAAGTGTCTAACAGTAACAACCATGAGCAAGAAATATGATTTTGTGTGAGATGTGTAGAGGCTGGGGAATACAGAGAAGTTTGCCTGGGCTGGTTTAGATTTCCATGGGCAGGTAATGGAGAGGTTGAAGAAGAGGGTTAAAGTGATATGATATGATATGAGACATGATTTATATATTTTTTTCTCATTTAAATGTTTTTTTAATTATTTATTATTTAACTTCATTAATTACATTGTATTATGTGACACAGTTACATAGATACTTGGGTTCTCCCCACCCCTCCCCAAACCCTCCCACCATGGTGGATTCCTCCACCTTGTTGCATAACCACAGCTCAAGTTCAGTTGAGATTCCCCCACTGCAAGCGTATACCAAACATAGAGTCCAGCATCTTATTGTCCAGTCAAGTTCAACGGCTTCTTAGGTATACCCTCTCTGGTCTGAAGACAGAGCCAGCAGAGTATCATCCCAGTCAATTGAAAGCTCCAACATACCATCAGCAAAAATTTACATCATTATGGAATTAATTGACATAGTAATGAGTAACCAATATGTTAAAAGTAAATGCGAGTTCCCAGCCACCTTCTGTGACCACCTCACCTATACTTCAATTTTAGTTTATACACAACATATAACATTCAAAACATAACATGTTATACATAACATCATATTAAATCAATGTGACATCTGTGTGGAAAGTAAAATCAGGTGTCCACTCCAATTGTTCAAGAGGAGAAACAGAGAGGATACTGGGAAGTTGTAAATTAGACACACAAGAGGTGCTTGCGCCTTCAGTGAGGATAGTGGCACTGGAGAGAGGAGTATAGACGGCCTGCTAGAATCAGAAGGTATCCAGGGTGGCACCCCTTGAGAGGCAGAACAGACTGGGAGGAGCCAGAAAGCGAGGTTGCTGAAACTCAGAGTATGATTTCTTTCTCTTTTTTTAAGAGTTATTTATTTTCATTGGAAAGTCAGATATACAGAGAGGAGGAGAGACAGAGAGGAAAATCTATCTGCTGATTCATTCCCCAAGTGATCGCAGTGGCCGGTGCTGCATGATCTGAAGCCTGGAGCCAGAACCTCCTCCAGGTCTCCCACGCGGGTGCAGGGTCCCAAAGCTTTGGGCCGTCCTCGACTGCTTTCCCAGGCCACAAGCAGGGAGCTGGATGGGAAGCGGGGCTGCTGGAAGTATAACCGGAGCCCATATGGGATCTGGCGTGTTCGAGTCAAGGACTTTAGCTGCTATGCTAGGTCACCATGCTGGGCCCCAAGTATGATTTCTAAAGATAGGAGACAGAACAGTTTCAAAGAAAAAGGAATGAGATGCAAATCCAAAAACAGAGACCAACACCATGAAGGCAAGTTAGCTTGCAGCCAGGAACCTACCAGATATCAGGAATAGCAAAATCTGCGAACAAGTGATTCTACTGCACAGTTCAACTTTTGGGTATAATAATGTCTTAACAGACAATTTTTCTGTGGTAGAACTTTAGCTTTAATCAAGAGTGATACAGTGAGGAATGGGAAAATTGTTACATAGAATACAGGAATGAGAAGAAGTCAGACAGGGTATGGTCTAACACAATTTTTATTTTATAAATGTGGAGTTTGAGACCCAGAGAACTGAGGAGATCTTGTACCACATCATGTAGTCTTGGTGAAAGAGTGAAAACTGGAAGCCTGGTCCATGCCCTTTGGCCATTCATGTCTTAGTAGACATGTGTACATATACATAGCAGTGCAACTATATATGCAGATATCCCACATAGCATTAGGTGATAATCACATACATCAGAAGTGATTTTGTAAGAGTAATGATGAAAATAAGCTCTGCTGGATTATTTACAGAGAATTAAATTAAATTCATAAACTTTGCTCAGCGTTTGTTTTCCAGGAAGTTTCTTTATGCAGTGAATTGCATTTAGCAGCTAAGAAGAGAAAAAAAATTGGTTCTTTCTGTATCAAAAATGTTAACATGATAGATCCCTGCATTCAGATTTGTCATTTTATTTTTTCCGTTAGGAACAAAAGGCTTATTTCATAAAAAAATACAGTTAGTATTTTTATTTCTGTTTGAACATAAACTAGAGTAGACAGACACAGTTACAATCAAATGTGTAATGTATTATAGAGTCTGGTGTCAAAGGCATAAAGCCCAGAAAGGAATATTTAATATTATATGTTGTAATGCCAATTAGGATTAACTTAGCATAACATTTTTCACAATTCTTGGAATATCCGCATAGTGTTTGAGACCATCATGCAACATGAACAAATGTGCATTTATCATTTTTCCTTCTAATCCCCAGCTGAATAAATTAGAATTGTCTAGACATCTCCAGTGCTGCTACATTGTACAGCTCCAGGGTACCATTCCCATTGAATTCTGGGATCCAGGTGCTGTTGCTCACAGGAAATTGTTCACAACTATCTCTAGTTGCACGAGATATGGCCTTGGATATTTTCTCTATACATAAAGAATCCTGAAAACTTGAAATAATTTTTCATGCCTCTCTGAAATTCAATAAATTAATAAGACTTGAGAATAATTTGGTGATTTGTTGACTGCAGTGTTGGGATAAGACAACAGGGGAAAGGCGACACATCGAGGAGCTAGAACAGTGAGATGAATTGGGGAAAGAAAAGATAATGACTCTTAAAGTACTTCAAATCACATCACTTGAAAAGTAGATGCTGTACTGAAATATAATCCCTTAGTATCAAGGATTTAGCAGTCTGGTGTTCCCACTTAAATCAGTGGGATTTCTCTCTCCAACTGATATGCATACAAAATAGATGTTAAGATCTGAAAAAAAAGTTTAAAACCGAACATAGACCTCAAGCAGTTGAAATTTTGATGATATGAAGATGTTTTTGTATTTATTCTTTTATCTTTCAGATATTATTTGTTACAGTTTACGTGCACAATAATTTATCCCTTTGTTAACTCTTCAACAAGTCAGACCTTGGCCCAGTGCAGTGGCTCAGTGACTAAATCTTTGCCTTGCATGCACTGGGATTCCTTATGGGCACTGGTTCATGTCCTAGCTGCTCCACTTCCCATCCACTTCTTATACATGAGAAAGCAGCAGAACATGACAGATTTACAGAGAGAACAGACAGAGCAATCTTCCATCAGATGGTTCACTCCTCAAGTGGCACAACAGATGAAGCTGAGCCAAAGTCTGGAGCCAGGAGCTTCTTCTAGGTCTCCCAGGCAGGTATTGGGTCTCAAGGCTTTGGACTATATTCCGCTGCTTTCCCAGGCCACAAGCATGGAGGTGGATAGGAAGTGGAGCAGCTGGGATATGAACTGGTGCCCATATTGGATCCTGGTGGTTGGAGGTGGAAGATTAGACAACAGCGCCATTGCTCTGGGCCCCTTACAACACATTTTGATTTTGGTAATTAAAGACATGTATTAAGGCAAGTGGTTTATATTATAGAAGAAAACTGTGATGACTCAGGTCAAATTCAGTGAGATCAGATATGGCAAAATAGTAGCAATAGCAATAATAATAACATGTTTTTTACTCCCACTGGTGGATAGCTTTTAGCTTTGCTCTGAGTTGAGAGGCTACCTTCAGAATGTTCTCTTTATCACTGATACTGATGAACAAGAGTCATACTGAGTCAAGCACTCCAGAATTATGTCTTGAGATTATGCTAAATTCACAGATCCTGAATTTTGTAGTGAAGAGCAATGAAGACATAATAGGCAAATATACTGTTATAAATACTAAGACCTACCCTCAAATTTTTATATAGATTTCTAATAATTTGGATATGGGTGATACTAAAACATCTGATCTTGGGAAACTGAAGTGACATGATTTTGGGAACCTTCCTGTCTTTCTTGTTGGGCGGCACTGTGCTCTTTACATGTGTTGTTAAAAGTAATACCTTCTACTTAAATACCACACCTCCTAAGTTACAAGAAAGAGTGCTTCTTTCAGCTTTTGCTTTGTGTTTTATAGTTTTAATATCTGAGGACAGAAAATATCGATGTCAGCTCACTACAGTTTGGTTTAAAACTATAGGTTACACACTTGCTGGGAGCTCTTGGGAAATCAGTTTGTTCATTTTTTTCATTTGCCAAATCATGACAGAAGTAATGAGCATTAACTCGGAATCAATTAATTCATATCTAAACTAGAAACATGTTAACACCTCACCAAACTGTTAGCTTTTTAAAATAGTTATGTAAGTGGCTAGCTAATTTAGTAAAATGAAATACTTAAAACACTAAACAAAATAGCATTTTAAAATAGATTAGCTTTAGTAATTTAGCTTAAAATACTAACTAAAATGTTAACTTATTTAAAGTATTTAGATATGTAGCTAGCCAACTTATTTTTGAGCCAAATGAAATAGTGCATATAAACATTAAAAACACTAAGCAGATGTCAGGAGCTCTAGTATATCCAGTGCATCACATTGTCAGTGTTTTACTTGAATTTCCCGATCAATAAATGTGGTTTTTCTCAATCCATACCTTTTCCAGCAATACAGAGAGTGTCTTCAAAAAAGTTTAAGGAAAATGCATATTATAAAAAACTGCATAGTTTCAAAAATTTTAACACTTTTGATTCTGTTTTTATACAAACTTACAGTCTTTTCACATTATGGTTTAACATTATAAAACTAACTATTGACCCATTCGAACTTAATTCACTGACACATATGGATTTATTTATTGTTCTGAGATGGAAGGATTCAACAATGCTGGGTTCTTGCTGAAGTTACATTTAACCCACTTGTGAGTGATTGTATATTCTTTATAATCTACTGTGGGTGATTCTAACATATAAATAGTATTATTTTTGAAAACAGCAGTAATTAAAACTGAGAGGAAGACTTGCTGGTAATCATGAATTTTTGGGATCATGTATCACGTGCAGTTTTCGGTCATTCGTACTTTGCCCTGCCTTCTTAATCCCTTAATTTTTCCATCCATTTTAAGCAAATTATATCATGGAAGAGTCTATGGGAGGCAGAAACAATGCCCCCAAATCCTGTTCTAATTTAGGTATTTCTAGTAACTTTTGGCAGATGGAAGCCTAAGCATGGCTGGAAGTCAGGGTCAACCTCTTCAGCAAGAAAAATAGAAACAGTTACTTCCTTGGGTTTTGTGGAGGTAGAATGGTTATTTCAGTACTACTACATGAAATAATTTATTTGTTTTCCTAAGGCAAGTGTGACTTTAGTCCTTAGAAATCTTAAGTTCTTTCAACTCTTAAATTGCTGAGAATTGTTTTTTTTTTTTAATATAAACTACATTGTGTGAAGTTAAGCTAGGACGTTCTTTTTAGTAGCATCCAGAGGTAGATTCTGTGTATTGCAGCACTTTTTTAGGAGGAAGATTAAATGTGGCATTATTTTTAGTAGACAGGATCCTCTATTTTTTGCATTTTTTTACATTTTATTATTATTGCTATCATTTTACGATACAGTTCCATATTCCCTTATCCCCTCCCCAATTCCCTCCCCCTCACCTAGTTTCTCTATATCATTACTAACATATAGTTCTTCATACTCAGTCATATGTCCATCATGGCGGGCATGGACAATGGCAGAGAGTCCAAAATCCTATTGTCAAGGTATAGAAAACAGTTTCATTGTAAGTCCATCTTTGTCTGGAAATAGAGATGCATACTGCATTGTATCCTCACATCTGGATGTTAGTCTCCATTTCACAGCTACTGTATATCCCCTTAAATGAAAAGTCATGATACAAAATCAACAATAAAAAGAAAAATAGAAATTTACAATGCCATGAAGTTAAATGACATATTACTAGATGTGACAGTCTCCATTACACAGCTACTATACATCCCCTTAAATGAAAAGTCATGATACAAAATCAGTAATAGAAAGAAAAATAGAAATTTACAATGCCATGAAGTTAAATAACACGTTACTAGATATGACAGTCTCCATTACACAGCTACTATACATCCCCTTAAATGAAGAGCCACAAAACAAAATCAACATCAGAGAGAAAAAAGAAATTAACAGCACCAAGAAGTTAAATAACATGCTATTAAATGATTAACGCGTAGCTAAAGGAATGAAAATCAAGAACCTTCTTGAAGAAAATGATGCCACTGCATGATCTATGAGTCACTGAATGATTTAATCAGAAGAAAGTGTTTTGAAGAGATGAAACCAACAGAAAACAACATAACCCATGCAATATAGTTTCCGCTGATCTTTGTTGAAGTGTGTCTCCTCCAGACAATAAACTGATGGGTTTTGTTTTTAAATCCAGTCTACTAATCTATGACGTTGGATTGAGCTTAAGCCATTTACATTCAGAGTTTAATATGTATGGGTGGTAATTTGGTCCTGTCATTTTAGGAATGGGTTGTTCATTGGTTTATTCTTCTGTTGTCTTTTTACTGGGATGTTCTTCCCGTTAGCCTTTGGTTTTGGTAGGTGCTATTCCGCTTCTCCGTCAAGAGAACATCTTGAAGTATCCTTTGTAGGGCAGGTTTGGAAGAGGCAAATTCTTTTAACTTTTCTTTACTGTGGAAGAATTTTAATTTATTTTCAAAGACGAAAGAAAGCTTTGCGGGATATGTTATCCTAGGCTGACAATGTTTTCCTGTTAGAATCTGGAATATGTCAATCCATTCTCTTCTGGTCTGTAGAGTTTCCTGTGAGAGATCTCCTGTGAGCTTAATTGGCATTCCTCTATATGTCAGTTGATTCTTTTCACGTGCACGTTTAAGGATCTTTTCCTTATGTTCAATTGAAGAGAGCTTGATGATCATGTGTCTTGGTGAAGATCGCTTTTGATCAAGCCTGTTGGGAGTTCTGTGCCCCTCCTGGATCTTGTTTCCCAATTCTTTCTCCAGATTAGGGAAATTTTCCTTTATTATTTCATTAAATACATTTGCAAACTCAGCTTCTCTTTCTGCACCTTCTGGGACTCCCATGACTCTTATATTTGGTCTCTTGATAGTGTCTTTCAATTCTTGAATACTTTTTTTGCCTGATTCAACTCTGCTTCCAGCTTTTTGTTTGCTTCCCCCTGATGACAGGAAATATCTTCCAATTCTGAGATTCTTTCTTCTGCTTGCTTCATTCTATTTTGGAGCCTCTCCACTGTACTTTTAATTTGCTCTACTGTGTTCTTAATTTCTGATATGCCAGCCTTGATTTGCTTTATTGCTTCCTTAAATTCTTTGAGCTCTTGCATGAGCTTCTCATTGTTGATCAGAATCTTTAAAATGATTCTTATGGATTCTGTGTCCCCCAATTTCTCAATGTCTTCCTCAGTTAGCTCTGAGGTTGGCATAGGGTTTTGCTCTTTTGCAGGGGAGTTTTAGGTAATATTCATTGTGCCTTTGTCTCTTCTTTTGCTCTTAATCATTGTACTTATGGTTAGCAGAATCTTCTGCTTGGGGCAGGTTTCTAAGCTGTGTCACCCACAGGTCTACAATGCGATTTTACTTATTGTGGTTGATACACAACTTTTTGCTTGCAGCCACTTGTGCCACAACCTCCAGCGAGTTCCAGGTCTGGGTTCTTATGTCAGATTTCCACCATGGGCTCCACAGCCCCAGCTCCTGGCTCACCACTCTCCACCTCCTGTGGTACTGTGCTGAGGCTGCACCATTGTCTCTGCAACCTTTCTCTCCCTTCTGGTTGGAGCAGGTCCCAGGATTAGGGAGACACCAGGTATCCTATATAGTTGGGCTGTTGGTGGCACTGATGTTGTCGGAACCTGTTGGACGTCAGGTCTGGGTGCCACACAGACCTATTTTGACCCGTACGATGCCACAGTCAGTGTTATTTTCCTGCAGGACCAGTGCAATCCACTGAGCTCAGTGAGTTTTCGCGAACTCAGCACATGCGCAGTTCACTGTTGTCCCCTGCAGTCCCAAAGCTATTGCCACAGTGTGCAAAATGGCACCTGACGTACCACCACTACAGTTCTTGATCTGCTGGCCGTCAGATCCGAGGGCTACCCTGCCCTGTCCCGGGTGGAACCCGTAGAATGCCACGTCATTGCAGTTCACCGAGTCAGAAATGAGCTCATTTCCAGCTCAGTGCATGCTCAGTCCTTTCCCTTACCTTTTCCTCTTTACGCAAAATGGTGCCTAATTCAGCTCTAGGGGGCTGACTGGGCTATGAAATCCACCCTATTCTCGCACTGCCCGTCTGAGATCTGCTGCTCTGTCTGTGCTCCTGGTCAAATGAAATGGACCAGCCGGACAGACAGTTCTTTGTCTGGGTTCACCTCCTGAGCTCCCAGTGCAAGTCCCTTCCCACCTGGTTGCTGCTGGAGTTCTGTCTGCTGGTGGAGTTCAGATGACCGTGCTGGAGTATCAGTAACTGCAACACCACACCATTGTGTCTTCTGCTTTCCTGTGTCTGTCAGTCTCCAGGTACCCCTCTGCTGTTGTTCTGTCCTTTCCTATTTCCTGAAATATGTCCTCTTTTCTTCATCCTGATTAAATGTTCTTCTGTCCGTTTAAACGTGTCCTTACCCTATTCCACCATCTTGATTCCTGAGGATCCTCTATTGAAATAATATTTCTATAATGTTAGGGTAATTTTTATTCACACATTCGTGTAGTCACCTATGTGTAGACTCACAAATAAATATTGTAGACTGAAAGAAAACAAGATCAGGAGTGGATCAGGAATGACTTGGTAGTTATATATGGACTAATTTGTTTTTATCTCTCTGTATCATTATCGTGTTTTCCACACTGTGGTCAGAGAGAGTGAATCTGAATTTAAAGGGATAAGCTGAAAAAAAAGGGAAAACAGTGGATTTTGAACAGGCAATTATCTTCCAGCTGAATTCAATCATATCAAGCTGAAAATAAAACAACACAACCCATGCTATCACATTTGGCCTCTGTGAATCCATAAGTAGTCTGTTATTATGTCTATGGAAATTACAAATTTATATTCCCCAAAACTCATTTTGAATATCTTTTGCAGTTATCTAGTAGTATACATGGAGGCAGTGACCATGATGACTTGCATTATGTAGCTATGAAAATATTTCTCATTAGTCCTATATTTCTGAAAATTTGGATTAGAAGAAAAATCACAAAACTAAAATCCATTTTATACCAAATTAGTATTTTGCACCATATTTAGGCATGTACCGTGGTAGGGATACTTCATGCTATGTGCCACCAGCAGGAGACACAACCCACTTTGCCATTTTCTAGCCATTCAGGGACATCTGACGTCTCACTGCCATATTCATACCTCCAACACAGTTACATGTGAACCCTCAATGTGGTTCAGCAGTGGGCTTGTTACTTGCTTTCGGTTGGCATATTGAACAATTGGTGGTGTTCCTTTTTTCTGCTGTAAATTCAGAAACTCCCACATTGGACATTCCCCAGCTGAGTGAAGTAGCTGGGGAGGGTGAATTACTTGAGCTCCTGCAGTTGTTCAGATTGGGTCTTATCCGTTTTCAATACGTGGAGATTATGGGTTTAAATCCCACACTGATGTCGAGATCATCACACTAGCTCAAGGCAGAAATGGGGCCGATCTAATTTTAGGCAGGTGGCAATGGATTCTCCTGTAGAAGCACTGCCTGACTCCCTGCTGGGAAAGACAAGGATACAGCTACTCACACACTGATGCACACTAGTTTTGCTCTCGTTAAAAATGTGGGATACAGAGACCGCATTAAGCAGTGCTTGTTTCTCATATCAGAGCTTCTTCTCTTGGTGCTTTTTAAAAAATTTTTCTATTTACTTATTTCAGAGACAGATGCAGATCCCATCTGCTGGTGCACTCCCCTGGACTAGGATGGGTCAAATCTGGGAGCTGGAAGTCTAACCCAGGTTTCATGTGTGGGTAGCAGAAACTCAGTGACTTGAACCACATTCCAAGGGTGTGAATGATCAGGAAGCTGGAATCAGAAGGAGAGCCAGGACTCAAATGGAGGTGCTTAATACAGGGAACAATGGCTCAAGTGGTACCTTAATGGCTAGGCTCTATGTCTACCTCCTCAGTGCTGTTAGGAGGAGAAAAAATATTTATTAGGTAATGATTCAATGCCAAATAGAAAGTAATCATCTTCTAATTTTAAATGTTTTTATTTAGATTTTATATATGCATGAACATATTTAAGGGTACTTCAAAAAATTAATGGAACGGGAATTGAAAGGTAGTTCATCTTAGTAGAAAAAATTGAAATTTGTGTAGTTTTCTCCTGATACCTGTTTACTATTGACTTAAGAACCACTCCTATGACTTTCAAGTTCTTTTTGCTCTAAAATAAGTTTACCTATTTTCATTTTCTATGAACTTCAAAAATTTTTAAATTATTTTTGTATTTGTGCTTAGGGGGTTCCTAGCTATCAGAGAAATACAAATAAAAACTACATTGAGATTCTACCTAACTCTGGTGAGATTGCCCTACATTTGGAAATCTGCTAGCAACACCTGCTGACATGGATGTAGGGGGAAAGGTGGACTGCTGTGGGTGTGTTGGCTAGTGTAGCCACTATGGAAGTCAGTATGGAGAATGTCCAGACAACTAGAAACTGATCTATAACATGACGCAGCTATCCCACTCCTGGAACTATATCTCAAGGAAGTGAATCTGCATATGAGGAAAGGACCAGCAATCCTATATTTATAGTAGGACAGTCTACAAAAGCAAAGACTGGGAAACACCCTAGAAGCCTATTGAAAGAGGAATTGATGCAGAAACAGTGAAGCATCTACCGTATGGAATACTACTCAGCCATTAAAAAGAATGATATTATACCATTTGCATCGGTGGTTCTAACTGGAGATCATAATGCTTGTGAAATAAGCCAGTCATGAAAGGACAAATATCACATGTCCTCTCTGATACAAGGCAGCATTCATGCAAAATAAAGAACAAATAGATACATAGGTAAACATGTATATACATAAATTCTAATAGATGAAATGGAGACTAGCATATCATTGCATCTAAGTAAAGATGCATACTCCTGAATAAAAGGAGAACTCCCAATGGAACTGCTAAATGTATATTGAGAATAGGATACTAGATTTTCTATCACTGTCGATAGCTATGATGCCATGATACACTTACTTAAATAGCACAATGTTGGACTTGTGACTTTTGCTGAGGAACTATACTATTGTAATAATATGGGAGGAAATGTTGGGGGTGGTGAAATGAGGAGGGAGGAAGGAGAGGTCTTAAAGGGGGAAATCCTTATACCTGTGGTATCATATCATGGAAAATAGTAATGATAAAAAATAAATAAATTACTTATTTAATTTGAAAGGCAGAAAGGTACAGAGTGAAAGAGGAAGGAGAGGTATCTTTTGTACTCCAGCTTACTCCTCTGATACCTGGAATAGTCAGGGCTGGTTCAGACGGAAGCCAGGAACCAGAACATCAGTTCGTTTATTGCATCGGGATGGCAGGAACCTATCCACTTGAGACATTATCTGTTACCTCCCAGAATATGGACTTCTAGGAAAGTGGAATTGAGAGCAGAGCCAAGACTCACATGCAGTCACTCTGAGAATGGGATGCAGCTGAGCCATGGAGCACCAAACACCTGCCAGCTGCAAGTACATGTACCTTCACATACCTATAATGTTTTATATTGTCATTTGAAGATTTGTTGTCGTTCTACTGGGCCAGTGCATAATGGTAAGCATAGAATCAGAGAGAACTCATATTCAAATCCTAGGAATGTACATTGGTTCTGCTTGGAGACCTGAGTTCCATTAAAGGAATGTTCTTCACCTGGGGGTGAATGAAATCTCCCGGTAGGCTCTAGCCCCTGACTTCAGCGCAGGTGTCTGTTGTCATGTAACGCTCCATAACAATTCCATAAACCTTCCATCTTGTTAAAAGGTCTTCTCACTGTCTGCTCTCTTATCTCTGAGAATGTATTATTTAACTTCTCAAATAATTCCCTGTGTGCACTGCATCTTGATAAGAAAAATGAGAAGAGACTTGGAGACATACAGTGACTTAGAACCCCTCAGAGACACATGTGAGCAGGTGTGGAAATGAAGACATACCTTCAAGGAATCAAAACAATGAAAAAGTAGAGACAGAGTAGGGTCATTGGGTGGCACCCTTCCCAGGGAGGCCAGAGAAGATACAGTTCATAGTGGACAATATGTTACCCTTTCTGTCTCTTAAATTTTGAGTTCAAGAATTTCTTTTGAATTGAGACATTGGCACCTTATGTTGAAGTTAAACAGAATACCTTTCTGATTTGTCACCTCCTATTTCTTCTGCCTTCAAATTTCTGTTTAAAAATAGCTGTAATGCTTGATACAGGGTAGAAATACAGATGTAATTTTTAAATCAATATGTATTTTGGTTATTTTAGTGGCATGTTTTGTGGGGAGTAAAAGCTATCAACAAAACAATGCCATTACTGTTAACCTCATTAGTTTTAAAAAAATCACTTACACCAAACAATTTTTCCCTACAGTGCTTATGGAATGCCCTTATTCACCAAAATCAGGGATATTTTATGATGTCTTATTGTAAAATTCACTATTTTCAGACTTTTTCTTTCAGGTCTCAATTCAAATAATAAATAGTGTTTTAACCGGTCATCCCAAACTGTTCCACATCAAAGTGTCTAACCCTCTGCTTTCAAACTCTGTGTTTTTATTTTCATAGTATGTATTCCTGTATGAAATTTTCCTCTTTCTTTATGTATTCATTGACTGTCTTCCACTTCATACTCTAGTGTAAAGTTGATGAGAGCAAGGACTTAGATTTATCTAGGTTAGCAGTTTTGCTGGTTCCTGAAGCAATACCTGGGGTGTACACAGAGAAATTAATAAGTGAATGTTTGGAGGCAGGGAATTGATAAAATAGACACAGTTTCCTTGGGGCACTACATTCTGGGTTTTTGGTTTTGTTTTTTGTTTTTTTTTTTTTTTTTGCCTATTATTGAAATCTAGAGGAGCAGGGTTGAGGTGCTTAAAAGAATTTCAGACTTTTTCACATTACTTAATTAAATGGCTTCTAGAATTCCTGTCTCCTAAAGGTTACTACTTTACACCCTGGGCCAAGTTTCTGCTTTATGAGATTTATGCAGAACACTTCCAAGTGGCCAATGACTGAATAATTAAGGACATGTAAAAATGACCACCAGTCAAGAGAGACAGTGATTCTTGCCCGATGTTGTATTTCCATGGTGTTGACCCATGTCAGTCAAAGTGGGTTCCTGTTTCACATTGGAAAGATAAGGGCCAAACAGCATTGCAGGCTGGGTGCTGGTCCAGTGTTTAAAGCCTAAGAGGCCTTCCAGTCCTTTGGAGGGTTTCATGGAGGAAGCAGGACATCCTGACATGGGCCCCAAAGCCCTGCCTTCCTCAGAGAATATTTCCTTTTTCGTTCTATGCCCTGACCTTGCTATCTTCCTCTTTCATCTGAAACATACATTAGTAGCTGCATCTTTTTATTTTGAAAGCAGAAATAAGGGGGTTTTCTGGAATCATGTTCAGACATGGGTGGAAAAGCACATCATCTTGGAAGGGCTGGGGGACTAGAGCTATGTTGGGGCCTCAGATCATCCTCACACAGTTGGGGTTTTAAGATAAATGTTGATTGAGGGGGAAAGTGGACTATTTTAGAAAAATTGGGAAAACAAGTAGTATCTCCAGAATTGGTTCCAACTGGGTATACACATGACAGGCAGAAGGTAACAAAGGATTATCTCCCAGCTTGGGAAACTAGAAAAAAAGGACAAGAAAGGCAGGGGCACAGGCCATTCCTCTGGCCTTGAAGAGGCATCCTGGATGATCCTGTCTGTCCTCCAGGTTGCATACCTCCCACTCAGTTCTAACCTCTCCATCCTGTGGTTTTCCCAGACGCTGAATTCCCCCGTACCCACACTCCTCCAAAGAAAATAAACAACCAATTAAAAATAGAGAGATTTTTGGCAAGTGCTCTCTGCAGCCTATTTTAGAAAACACACACCATAATATTATCTAAGCAGCATCTCAGGCTTTTTAGTGAGGAATGGAAATATGTGGCAGAACAAGTTGAAGGCTCACAGCATTACACATCAGCAGTGACATTTGGAGTCTTTCATTATGCAGTTGCTGGTGCTGTGTGTGCTCCCACTCACCTTGTACCGACAAATGTTGCTGTTTCCCAAACAGTCCCTTGTGGCACTGCATCTGGATGGCAGAGATGCTAAATATACCTGCGAAGAAGATAATGAAGACTGACGTTATCTCATCATCCTTGTGTGCTGTAAAATGTGTGTAGAAAAATGATCCCAAAGAACTTACATCTCAGATCATTCAAATTTCTATGGGACTTAGAAACAGAATGGTTACAAGAAGAAAACTAGTGTCTCCTGGCTATTTCTGTATTCTTACAATCAGATAGACTCTCCTTTTGTGTCTCGGAACCAATTAATTCACTGTAAATGCTAGCTTAAAAATAGGAGTATTAATGTGTTGTCAAGCTTCTGTCTTGTTAATAAATCTACACAGTTTTGCTAACATATAATTTCGATACAAAGAAGTCTACTTTGCATGTGATATTTCAATAAAGTGCTAGGTGTGGAATTTTTTTAAATATGTATTTGGAGTTCTGTTTATTTATATGGGAGGAAGAGTGACAGACAGGGGCAGGGATATCTTTCCCATCCACAGGTTCACTTCCCAAATGCCCGCAACAGTTGGGGCTGAGCCAGGCCAAAGTCAGGAACTTGGGATTCCATCCAGATTTCTCACATGGGTGGCCAGAACCCAAGTACTTGTGCCATCATATGCTCCCTCCCAGGTGTGTTATCAGGAAGCTGGATAGAAAGTCCAGGCAAGGGCCCAGTGCAGTAGCCTAGCAGCTGCAGTTCTCACTTTGAACATGCTGGGATCCCATGTGGGCACTGGTTTGTGTCCCAGCGGCCTCGCTTCCCATCCCGCTGTCTGTTTGTGGCCTGGGAAAGCAGTTAAGGATTACCCAAGGCCTTGGAACTCTACACTTGTGTGGGAGACCCAGAAGAAGCTCCTGGCTCCTGGCTTCAGCTCAGCCCCTCCCGTTGTGGCTGTTTGGGGAGTGAATCAGCAGATGGAAGCTCTTCCTCTCTGTCCCTCCTTCTCTCTGTATAACTGAATTTCCAAATCTTTAAAAAAAAGTCCAGGCAAGACTTCATCTCAGGCACTCCATTAGGGAATGTGGTTATGACATTCCACTTTGGAATTTTATTTACTTATTTTTATTTTAAGAGCATTGTTTTATTATCCTTTATACCAACTAAATTTTGGAAATTAAAAAAACCTCATTCAAATATTTGTGATGTATAGACATGATCACTTTTAGGTGACAACTTAAAAAATGTCAAAACTGCAGTAATAAAAGTGATATAAAGAAATTTTAGAAATATTTGGCTGATACGATTTATTAAAGGATTTTTTCCACTTATTGGTATATTGATACTTTACGGTGTTGCTGTCTGGTATGGTAGCTTACTGACCACCTGAAATGTAGAATATAAATTAAATGTGCTACAAGTATAAAGTGTACAATGAATTTGCTTTTGAAAATTTAATACTGGGTGTGGCGCAGTGGCCTAGTGGCTAAAGTCCTCGTCTTGAACATGCTAGATCGCATATGGGTGCCGGTTCTAATCCAGGCAGCCCCACTTCCCAACCAGCTCCCTGCTTGTGGCCTGGGAAAGCAGTCAAGAACGGCCCTAAGCCTTAGGACCCTGCACCCGCATGGGAGAGCTCCTGGCTCCTGGCTTCGGGTCGGCACAGCACTGGCCATTGTGGTCACTTGGGGAGTGATCATTGTATGGAAGATCTTCTTCTCTGTCTCTCCTACTCTGTGTATATCTGACTTTGCAATAAAAATAAATAAATCTTTTAAAAAAGAAATTTTAATACCAAAAATATATAATTTATATAACTTTATATTGATTGTATACTGAAATAAAGACATTTTGGACATACTGCTAAATAAAACATCTGAAAATTAGTTTCACTTGTTTATATGATGTGTTTAAATTTGTCTTTTGGGAAACTGTTTGACTGCATGTACTGTTAGAATGCCTGGTTTGCGTTCTGGCTCAACTTTTTATTCTAGCCTCCTGGTAACCCTAGAACACAGGGATTAAGTAGTGATGGTTCAAGTAGTTGTCATCCTTGCCACCCATATGAGAGACATGTTCCTGACTTCAGCCTGACCCAAACCTGGCTTCATGGAGATTCCATGAACTAATAAAATCAGCAAAGACAGGCGTTTTGTTGACCTTTTAAATTTGTTACCAAGTACAGTATCTCTAACCACTTCTTTTAAAAGACTGCTACTCAAAGTTTTCAAATCTTCCAGTATTGTGTTTCAAACACATTTATTCAGTGGATTATATGCTATGACTTTAAACATAGAATGACTCTTGTTTTTTTGAGACTCCTTAGCATCTGGTATGTGGGTATGATAAAATAAGAAGTGTTAGATACTGTAGTCTACCCTTATCCTCAGTTTTTCTTCTAAGATGTCAGTTGCCTGTGGTCAATAACAGTTCAGGAACACTAAGTGGAAAATTTCAGCAGTAATACTCCATAAGCTTTAAGCAAGTTTTAGCCAATATATAGTTATAATTGTTCTATTATTAGTTATTATTAATAATCTCTTATAGTATCTAACTTATGAATTGAGTTTTCTCATGAGTTTCTTTTTTTTAAATAATACATATTTATTAAAAATTCAAATACAGAAATAAAAGCACAATATCCCACCCAGTATACAGACAGCCACATAAATCCCCTTCCCTCTAATCCCATTCCCCAGAGGTTATCACTGTGAACAAGTTAAAGTATATCCTTTGAAACATTTTCCTTTGTATATAGAAGTATATATAAACACACATAAATGCACTTTTGCCTTTTACAAAAATGAAATCATGTAAATGTACATATTAATCTTCAATTTCTATCTTCATTCATTCAATATACAGAAAATTCACAACAAATCTGATTATAGTCCTCTTGGGTTCATTTTCCATTATATAAAATTCATATTCAAGCATCAATTACACAACTCTTGATAATATACTTCCTGCCATCTTTGAGTCTCATCTCTAACCACTCCAGTATGAAAAGACTGGAACATAAATTACCTTAAATTCTTCCTGAAACAAAGGCAGTACATTCAAACAAACAAACAAACTAGGAACACACTCTGTCATTCCTAGATTTTGGCCTTTTCACTTTGTGATACATTCTGCCTAGACTTTTCCATCTGGCAAGTCCCTAATTCTTCCAACAATCAGCTTAAAAATGATCTCTAGAAGACAAGACTTCCCAACTTTTTTCAAGACATAATCAATTCTCTATTTACCCCTATACTTTATAGCTAGCTTCTTAATTGTACTTATCTCACAGTACTGCAGTAATTCATTTACATGTTTTGAGTTACCTTTCCATCCAAAGGGTCTGATGGAGTGTTTATCTTGGAGCAGATACTCAGTAATTTAACTGTTGAGGAACCAATGCTTTAGGAACATTTGCTGAGTACCTACTATGCACAGAACCATATCCCAAGCATGAAAAGAAACTTACCATTTTGTCCTAAGGAACTTACCATTTTCCTATTATTTCCCCTGGGTGGATGGGGGAGGGACAGAACACATTTATTATAAGACCACATATTGCTTCTGACATATAGTTGGTTTCAAAAATCTATAGTCAGCAAAGGAAACAATTAAAAAACTGAAGAAGCAACCAACAGAATGGGAGAAAATTTTTGCATTCTACACAAGTGACAGGGGACTAATATCTAGAATCTACAAAGAGCTTCAGAAACCCAGGGATAGTGAAAAAACAAACCCTGTAGCAAAATGCGCAAAGGAAATGAACAGACATTTCTCAAAAGAACAGATTCAAATGGCTAACAAGCATATGAAAAGATGCTCAGGCTCTCTAGCCATCAGAGATATACAAATGAAAACCACCTTGAGGTACCACCTAACTCCTGTGAGACTGGCCTACATTCAGAATTCGAAAAACAACACATGCTGGGGTGGATGTGGGCAGAAAGGTACCCTCCTTCACTGCTGGTGGGAGTGTAGGCTAGTACAATCATTGTGAAAATCCATATGGAGAGTGCTTGGAAAATTGAAAATAAACCTGCCATATGACCCAGCAATCCCGCTCTTAGGAATATACCCAACAGAAGTAAAATCTGCATATGAAAAGGGAATCTGTAATCCTATATTTACAGCTGCACAATCCACAATAGCAATGACATGGAAACAAACCAGATGTGCGTCTAAGGAAGAATGGTTAAAAAAACTGTGGTACATCTACTCAATGGAATATTATTCAGCTGTCAAGAAGAACGATATTATGCTTTTTAAAACCAGGTGGTCCCAACTAGAAGCCATTATGCTCAGCGAAATGAGTCAATCACAAAAGAATAAATACCATATATTCTCTCTCATATAAGGAAGCCAACATGGAAAGGGGCCCGAGAGTCAGTATACTAAGACTGCTCAGGAAATTGTGAACGTCTGTTACTAGACATTGACTGAGTATGATGAGCACTTGACTCAACTTGAGAAGGATATTTGTGTGGCTAAAGAAGCAGCTTTGGAGGAAGCAGAATTAGAAAGCCTGGACCCTATGTCTCCTGGGCCCAACACACCTCAGCCTCCTGATTTGTATGATACCAGCACATCCCTCAATATGTCTCGAGAAGCCTCTTTATATCAAGATGAGAGCAATATTTCTGTCCTGGATATTCCCACTGCCACTGCAGAAAAGCCAGTAATTCAGGAATCTGAAAATGGAGATGGCGATCTTGTAGATGAAGAGGAGAGAACTGTGCAACACTCTCAAGCCAGTGTCCTATATGAGGATTTGCTTATGTCTAAGGAGAAGATGATGAGGAAGATGCTGGAAGTGATGAGGAAGGAGATAATCCTTTCTCTGCTATCCAGCTGAGTGAGAGTGGAAGTGACTCTGATGTGGGATCTGGTGGTGTAAGACCTAAACAGACCCGTGTGCTTCAGGAGAACACAAGAATGGGCATGGAAAATGAAGAAAGCATGATGTCCTATGAGGGAGACGGTGGGGAGGCTTCCCATGGTTTGGGACAGAGAATTGGGATCTGGTAGGCTCTGTGCCACCTTTAACAGACCTGCTGGACAAACTACCCGTTATTTTGTGATTTATTTGATTATGCAATGTCTTGTTCCTAAATGAATTTGAGTTTTCTCATGAGTTTCTATTTGCAGGTAATAACATAGCCAATCTAGAGCTCAGTACTGTCTCTGGTTTCATGTGTGCCCTGCGGGTCTTAGCGCCTGCACTCTGAGGACAGCAGAGACCACAGAAAAAGTGATGCTGTTCATAGCAGTTTTCCTTCAGGATGTGAGAAACAAGACTGCAGGTTAATGCAAGTGAGTTTCTTTTTGCAGAAGAATCCCAGTTTAAAAAAAAATGGATTCCACTTGAACCTTTTTATGTCATTTTAAATTTTGATTGAAGTCTTTTAATCCAAACATGTCAGTAATGACCTCCCATCCACGTAAGGAGCTCCTGCCACCTGGTGGTGTACAAGGAGGAGATGAAAGTCAAGTTCCTCAGCCAGATCAATTACCCAGTCCAAATACAGCTTCAGGATCTTTGTACCAGGAAAAACAAGTTGAATGGACCATGACAACTTCACTTTTTCCTCAGTTCAGCTGGTGGCGCTTTCTGCTGCTTCCCAGAAAGCTTGTTTGCTTTGCTTTTATGTCATGAGAAGAACAATATTTAACTCATTTATTTCCCTTTCTTCAATTTAATTGGCAGTAGTTTTATAAAAGAGTAAAAATAATGTCATTAACGCTGATTTTATTGTAATTCAAAGCAGTTAAGTCAATATAAGAAATCAAATGAGAATCTAATGTTTTCTGTAGCATTATTTCTGTTTTAAAAGTTTGAGACATTGCCCCCATTATATACATAAAAATGTATTATTAAATATGTATTTATTTTTATTTGAAAGGCAAATTTATATAGAGAAGGAGAGACAGAAAGAGAAATATCTTCTGTCTGCTGGCTCACTACCCAAACAGCTGTAATGGCCAGAGCTGAGCTCATCTAACTCCAGGAGCCAGGAGCCCTTCTCAGTCTTCCACATGGGTGCAGAGGTCCAAGGAATTTAGGCATCCTCCACTGCTTTCAAAGATCATTATTAACAGGGAACTGGATCAGAGGTGGAGCAGCCAAGACTTGAACTGGCATGCATATGGGATGCTGGTTCTGTAGGGTGGGGGATTAGCCAATTGAGCTACCACTCCAGACCCCGTAGTTTGAAAGCTGACTTCATGAATCTCTAGAGTGGCATGCCAACCAAACCACTTTCATAGGCAACATTTTCCTTTTCAATGTTATTTGACCTGTTTTATTTGAAGTTAGACAAGTTAGAGTTACCAATTTACAATATAAATTTGTGTTAATGATGTATCACTTGTTTTAATACATCATCTCATCCATTAGTGCATATTTTATGAATACCTAAAATGTGCCAAACACTAAGTGAAGTACTGGGGTAAATTGATAAATATTAACTAGTTTTTTATGGAATATACACAGGAAATAACTAGACATACTTTAGCCTTTTCTCAGGAGTTCGTTTTGTTTGATAAAACAGCACTCCACATATTTGCCTGGTTCTCAGATATTATAGACTGTTTTAATGATTTAGAAGTGGTTTGAGAAGGAGGAAAACCCTTTATCTCTGGAACTGGCCATTTGGCTAATATTTCCAATCTCTCACTGTCATCCATCAGTATTAAGAGTAGTTGGTGGATTTCTTGACCAATAATAAGTATAGAAACATGTTATTAAACGTAATGTGTATCATAGAGAATGGCTGAAAATGTGAAATTGATTAACATAATTATTGGACAGCCTAAAGAAAACTAATCTCTTAACTGAGTAAACATTTTGCCATATTTGAAAGTAAAATTGGAATGAAAGTCATTTTCTCTGTCACATCTCCCAAAGAGTCAATTTATTGTTTTAGGCACTTGATGCAAAAATTTTTGAAAACATGTAAAAACCATATAAAGGAGGATAGGAATCACAGATCATAATATCCAAAAGCCTAAGGTTATGTCGCAAGAACTGTTTACGGTCAAAGAACCATGATGGTTAATTATTCTGTTGTGTGTAAGATTGTTAATGAAAACCTAATTTATCTAGCTGGCTTTATGGCATAGCAGGTAAAGCTGCAACCTGAAATGCTGGCATCACATATGAGTGCTAATTTGAGTTGTGGCTGTTTCACTTCCGGAGAGAGAGAGAGAGACAGACAGAGAGACAGAGACGGGGGAAGGGAGAAAGAGAGAGAGAGAACTGCTGGTTCATTCCCAACATGGCTACGGTAGCTAGGGCTGGGGCAGCCTGAAGCCATGAGCCAAGAGCTTTTGCTAGATCTCCCCTATGAGTGGTAGGGGTCCAAACACTTGAGCTATTTTCCACTACTTTTCCTGGCCATTAATGCGGACCTGGATGGGAAGTGGAACAACCGCCAGGCACAAACAGTTGACCAAATGGGATGCTGGGCATTGCAGGTGGTGGTTTACATCACATTGCTGCTTCCTGACTTTGAAAACAAATAAATTCATTTTTAAAATAATAAACAAAAACATAAATTTAGGTCCCAGTGCAGTAGCCTAGTGGCTAAAAATCTTTTCTTGCATGCAATGGGATCCCATATGAGCCTCAGTTCTAATCCTGGCGGCCCCATTTCCCATCCAGCTCCCTGCTTGTGGCCTGGGAAAGCAGTTGAGGACAGCCCAAAGCCTTGGGCCCCTGCACCTGCCTGGGAGACCCAAAAGAGGCTCCAGGCTCTTGGCTTTGGTTTGGCACAATTGCAACTGTTGTGGCCACTTGGGGAGTGAATCATCGGAGGGAATATCTTCCTCTGGCTCCTCTCTATATGTCTGATTTTCTAATAAAAAATAAAATGAATCTAAAACAATAAACCATAATTTAGCAGAATTTGAAATGGACCCATGACAGATGCCCATGTATTGAGGGGCCAAAGGAATATTTGTAATATGTAGTAAGTTTCTGAGAGTCCCCAAACACAAGGACCCATGTTAGGGTTTCTTCCAATTGCACTTGTCTTCATCTATTGGAGTGAGTATGTCTCCCCTTAAAAACTTGAAATTTCCCTACTATAAAACAAAGGCTGCGCTTTGTGTTTTGATTTTCTCAAAATTGGGATTGACTAAGATGAAGGCAGCTAGAGATTGATAATGTTATTTTTGGAGTGTCATCATTGACAGGGTTGTTAATCATGAGGTCATTTTATTGCAACGTTTCTTCTGGTGTTAAGACTTCTGTTCTAGGCAGCCAGAGTCAATCAGTGATTGAGGGGAGCTTGCTCCACTCCATTGATCGAGTGAAACAGTTATCTCCAAAGCTAGAGGAAGGACATAAATCCCTTCTTCCGGCTTAGATTATTAGAGATGCTTGTCTAGATCATTTGCCCTTTTGGAAGTTGACATCATTCCTGGAATGCAGATCCTGAACTATAACTAGGAGGAGATAAAGGGCTGCAGATGAGCAGGGAGTCATCTGTGGATCTGAGGAGGGGTGTTAGTTACTGAGAGGGAGAGAAACAGAAGAGGCAAGAAGGTCACGACTGTGATTTACAGTGGCTGGGTGGTTCTCATAGAGGACTTTGGAAACCTTTTGGACACATTTCAGGAGACAATGAGGAATCAAAAGCAGCTGTACAAGTAGAGGGAAGGTGGATGGGTTGCTAGGGGAAAGGAGTGAGTCATCATTTGTGAACCAAAAGGAGCCGAGCTCCTAGCACACAAGAGGCCTGGGCCAGATTATGAGACTCCGTCTGTAGCACTTCAAAATGTGGAGTGTGCATTTTGCTATTGGCTGGAAAGAAAAGGAAAATCTCTTGATAGTGATATCTTAAAACCATAAGAGTATCAGAATTAATTTGCAAACTTTTTTTCAGTCTTTCTCATTTTTCTAGGAAAGAAGGCACTTAGATTCGTTGTCAGGTGGATACATTTCAATCTGTCTTGCTGTAACACTAAATCATATGGCTAATACTTTATCTTCCTTGCTACATTTTAAATGCTTTGCCTTTATTAATTAATTCTCACAACACCAATGGAGATAGGTCTATTGATGTGGGGAATATTATTTTTTCTTATGCCCAGACTATTAGGATAACATCACTCATGGCCCATACAGAATTGTCAACTTAAAAATTAGTCTGCAGTAGATTTGTTGAATCTCAAGTCCTCCACGTTGATTCTTTTGGCAGGACCAAACCAAATGATTTTTAAAAATTTTTTTTTTTAAATTGTAAAGTCAGAGAGGAGAGACAGAGAGGAAGATCTAACCTCTGATGACTCACTCTCTAAGTGGCCATAATGGCTTGAACTGCACCAATCTGAAGCCAGGAGCTAAGAGCTTCTTCTGGGTCTCCCACACAGCTGTGGGGTCCCAAGGTTTTGTGCTGTCCTCGACTGCTTTCCCAGGCTACAAGCAGAGAGCTGGATTAGAAGTGGGGCCGCTGGGATTAGAACTGGAGCCCATATGGGATCCCGGTACATGCAAGGTGAGGACTTTAGCTGCTAGGCTACCGTGCCAGACCCTCAAACCAAATGATTCCTTCTGTACCCCACAAGTCATAGATGAGGTTGCAGATTCATGAACAGGTCACCTACCAAAAATTTTACCTGTAGAATATTTGACTCACTCAGGCTGTCCCCAGAGACTGGCTCTCATTTGCACAAAATGTCCTATGGCTTCACCACTTCCTTTACACCATCACATTCTTGAGAGCATCTTCATCCATACATTAACATACTTTCACTAAATGGGAGTGGTTAGTCTAGTAAGAACTTATCTCTAAGTCTCTAATAAAGACAGAAGTAGAAACCACAGCTCCTCAGGTTTCTAATATCTCCATTTAAATTGATCCAGCATATGTGATGTTCATATTAGTAAAATACTTAAACAGGTTTAAATGTCTCTATCTTTCCTGATGCATGCCTGGCATTTTATAGCAGTCTCAATCAAAGCTGATGGAATTGGGTAACTCCAAGAGAAACTTCTCCAATTTGTATGTTCATAAAATCTTGGACAAAATCCTAGAAGAGGAAGGGCATATTAAGAACCTTTTTCCTGACATATTTTCCTCTGTCATCGGATTTCATCCCTCTCTGTTTTAAGATCTGTTTATTTTTTATTGGAAAGGCAGATCTATATAGAGAGTAGGAGACACAGAGAGAAAGATCTTCTGTCTGCTGGTTCACACCCCAAGTGGTTGCAACAACTGGGGTCAGGCCGATTCAAAGCCAGGAGCCAGGAGCTTCTTCTGGGTCTTCTACATGAGTGCAGCATCCCAAGGTTTTGGGCTATCCTCTGCTGCTTTCTTAAGGCCACAAGCAGAAAGCTGGATGGAATGTGGAGCAGTCAGGATATGAACCGGCACCTACATGAGATCCTAACACATGGAAGGCAAGGATTTAGCTACTGAGCCATCATGCCAGACCCAAGGGAACACTTTCTTTAATAACAGCAAAATATATATAGTATTATAGTTCCATCCTACTGTTAAATATATATATATATTTAGTTATATGAATGTATACGTATATGATTATATTAAATATGTTAAGCATGCATATGTATTTGTGAGATTTTATTTGAGAGACAGATTCAAGTAGACACAGTTTCCATCTACTGCTCAATTCCCCAAATGCCAACATGGCCAAGGCTGGGTTGGGGTTAAAGTCAGGAGCCAGGAACTCAATTCAGCTCTTCCCTGTGAGTGGCAAAAGCCAGAGTACTTGAGCCATCATCTCTGCCACAATGTGCAGTATCATGAAGCTGGAGGTAGGAGAGAAGACAGCAGTGGTACCCAGGCATACATGGTCTTATGACTCATACATGGTCTTAACCTCAAACATCCACCACCACATTTTTTTTATAAGCCTTGTAAGTCTTCTAACAAATTATTTGGATCTGGGATGCGTGTCTGCCAGGGATGCCTGTCTTCTGATATGATCCATCTCCTTGGATGTTAGCATGGCTTGTGACTTGCTTCTGACCAACCGAACAGGGCAGAGGTGATAGGAAATACATGATCATGTTTATTTAGTCACACATAAAACTGTAATGCCCATACTGCTGGAGTCTTCTTATTCCTTGCTGACTTTGAAGAAGCAGGCCTCCATGTTATGGACTGCCCGTGTTGAGAGCCTGCATGGTGAGGAGCCATACGAGTGACTCCCTGTTGTTGAGGGCAGCCTCCAGTCTGCTGCTGGTAATAAACAGGAACCCTCGGTATCACAGTCGTGAGGAACCAGATCTTCCAACCAAGGCATCTTTTACTTCCTCAGGTGAGACCTCAGCAACAATGGACAAATGACTTGTGGGACGTTTTCAGAGGACATAGGTGAACTGTACCTGACACCAGAAGCTGTGACATGCTGAGTGTTTTTTTAAGTGGCCATGTTTGGGGTACTGTGTTACATAGAAACAGAAAACTAACACAAAAAGACAAAATATTTCAGATACATATTGAGAGTTTGGAGGTGAAGCAGTGGACTAAGAGGAAAAAAAGAAAGCCCTGTCCCAAGAGGCTTACATTTCAATACATCTAGAATATCCACAGTTAAGAAGCTTTTATCATCTTAATTGTAATTGAAGTCTCAGACATCCTAAAAATGGGAGAGAAAAGTTAGTCGCCCAAAACCTTTATTTTCAATGTGTCAGGTACAGTCAGTTTGAGGATTTCGTTTATGGTCCAGAACATTCTGGCATTGACTTACATGGTGATACTACTACAGATAAAATGAGGACAGCTCTGTCAGCACAGAGTAAGAGTTTGCCACCAGTCCTAGCTTCAGAATCAGAACTTTTCAGGACTCTGATGATGACACTGCACAGCACATACCATAGTTTCAAAAACAAGACACCTAGAAGCATAAATATATTATCACCCAAAGTCACCAGAGTAAGGAGGAGAATTGAAGATCAGCCTCATGAGTTTGTCTCTATAAAAAACTGTTGTCTAAAAGAAAATCCTAGAATTTATTCTGGATCTTTAGAAGTCTGATGTCACACTTGTGAACTCAGCAGTTTGTGTGTCTCAGCCAGAGTTTAAGTGTTTCGATAAGGTCTTGGCTCTTGGGAAGCAACCTAGCTTCACATTACAGAGTGCCCAGCAACCCAGCTGCACCCACCTACGCCCAGACCATGTGTTATTTAGAGGATCCATGACCCGTGATTTATTCAGCAATCATCCAAGCTAAGGCCAAGTTTTATAGAATTGAATTGGATGCTTTTCGAAATTACTGTGTGACAATCACATTCAGAGGATGTGTGGCAGCCTAGTTGTATAATGTGTTGCACACAGTTACATCACAAAGAGTTCTGTTGCGGTGGAGTTAGCTTTTACTGCATTCCTCTTATTGTTAGTAATTATATGTGTTGAGCACTAGCTCTGTCTAGACATTTTGTTTTGATGTAGTTAATTTTTAAAGGTTCACTGACTCTCTATTAGATGGATGAGAAACTGAATCTTAGAGAGTTTAAGATACATGCCAAAGATTGAAGAATGAGAAAGAGCTGGTGGTCGATTTTCCCTGAAGCAGCCTGTAGATAGAGCCAGGGTGCTCAACCACCGTGTATACCGCCTCCTGTCAATGGGAAACGCATGGTGCCAGACTCCATGTTCTTTCAGTTTTTCCTTGTATCAACCCTGAAAAGATACCTAGAGATTGTGGAATGGGCCTTGAGAAAGCTTGTACTTACAGAATTTTTATTTAAAAACAGGCAACACACACTGAGTGAGTACTAGAGAGAGAGAGAGAGAGAGAGAGAGAGAGAAAGATTGAGAGAGACTGAAATCTATCTGCTGCTTCACTTCCCAAGTGGCTGTGATGACTGGGATTGTGCCAGGCTGAAGCCAAGAGCCTGGAACTTCTGAAACTCTCACATGGGTGCAAAAGTCCAAGCACTTGGACCATATGCTGTTTTCCCAGGCCATTAGCAGGGAGCTGAATCGGTTTGGAGTAACTGGAATGAGAATTGCCTCCCATATTGGGTACCAGAATCACAGGCAGCAACTTGACTTTCGCTATACCACAACACTGGCCCTGAAAAACTCTTTCAGACAATTGATTGGAGGAGTCCGTATGTAGGCCTGTGTTTTCTGTTGCCATAACTAATCTTTACACAGCCAGAGCAGATTGAGACTTGAAGGCTTTTGTTCTCAGTAGGTGACCATTGTGTGGAGATATTTATGATGTATTTTGAAAACTGCTTTGCCTCCGGTAGCTCCTCCATCAGTTTGCTACTGCCTAATATCCTAGACGTGCGTACTGAATATCCTTTATGTTAAAGCTTGATCACTATCTAATTGTCCGTCATCCTGTAATCTTTCTGGTCATATATACTTTGGTAAGAATAACTTTGTCTCATGCTTTCATGCAAGTGAATTTTTATGGGAAAGAAGAGGATGCAAAACTTGGATGAATCCTTTAGAGGAAGATAACATTTAAGAGTGAAGAAGGCTGCAGGGATTTAGGCTAACAGCAATCAGAGATATTAAAAACACTTTGGGGAGGCTTTCAATTTAGATTTTTTTGTATACATAGTTATATTCTATCATAGATAGCCTTATTTATAACCTACAAACAGTAGAAGATGTATAGTCAAAAACCAAGGCACAGTCAGTTCTGCTCCGCACTTATTTTGAAAACTTGAAACTGTTCCAATGCAATTTTGATACATTAGGGAACAATTTGAACTTAATGCAAATTACTTGTTTTCTTATGGATGGCCTTTGTCCATGATAAACACTAGGTAAATAGAGAAAAGAGTCCCCAGGTAGATGGAGCTGTGTGAGAATGTGGGCATTGCACAGGTTCACACTCTTGAGGTGTCTGCCAGCTACCCTATCCACATCTGATATCACCGCCTTTCTTCTGATTTCAGATAACCTTGCCTACTCTACTTCACATGACTCACAAACTAACACACCCCACAAGCCAATTCCTAGGTTTTTCTTGAATGCTGCTCATTTGATATATTTCTTAACCATTTACCATGTATAAAACTATATTGCCATTTCATCAGGATATTTTTTTTTCAGTGTTTTACTGGGGAAGTATTTGAGCATCCGTTTCTCCCATAAGATCTATGAGTTTGTGTTTGTGTGGTGTATGTTTGTGTACATGTATCCAATTGTGCCTAACCTAGTAATTTGGGGAAATGATGTGTGATGCATGTTGTCATAGAACTAATTGTATTGTTCTTCATTGCACAGCTTGGGTGTCATTAGGCATGTATGTGCTGGGAACCTGAAGGAGCAATTATTTAAACTGCTTCTTTTTACAGTGGTTTGATAGGTGAGCAAAGAAAGTGAGCTAACAGGCAACCAAACCACACTTTTTAGGTGAGTTTCTAGAAAATAATCATGGAGAACATGCCTCGCTGATTGTTTAGGCTGCTATTTCAGGGAAGTCATGCTAGTAAAAGTATCTGCCCAGCAACTCAGAGAGGCAACAGCTTCCAAACAGTGAGGGTCTTGCCTTTCCTTTATTCCTTTCAGCTCTGTGGCCTCAGTTAATATTGGTCACTGCTGAGTTTCTCTTTGAGTCAACATTTGGGAGTAGGCTTCATCTGACTCCCTGAACATATTTGTGGCTGAGTAATGTCCAAATGAGAGCCCTACGCTGAGATTCAAACCTTGGTCTACTCACCTCTGCAGAGCTCCACATCTCCTTTTCTGTACTTCAAAGTTTCACAACCAGATACATGCCTGTGGAAATGTGTGCATCCCTAGAATTTATTTGTTCCATGTATGTCAAGTTCTTACATTTTAGACACTAGTAAGTGGCAATGTATCTAAGGGGAGTCCAATAATATTAAGAAATAAGTAAGCATAAGACCATGACATCAAGCACAAAATAAACCAGCATATTTTGAACATCTGTATTCTGCAATTGTTCTGACATAGTATAAAGTGGCTAGTAGTTCAGTTAGGATAAATCTTGACTTCGAAGCATGAATTTCAGTTCATACTCGGTGAAATGCTAAAGAGAAGACACTGGTATTTACAGAGGGAAGCATCTCATTAGCAGGAGATATTAACTCTTGATATTGAAGGGCATTCATATCCATCACTCTTAGGCAAGCTCCAATCTTACGTAGTAACCTCTCAGCAATTATAATGAAAAGTGTATTTTTCTTTTCTAGATTTTTTAAAATAATGATAATTCCACAGTATGCCTTTCTAGGATGGCTTGCACCCTAGGCCAGTCTCTAAACCAGTCACAATAGCTGATGTGACATGGGAAACAATGCTTTGACTGGCTGGGCTGGACTCAACATGTGCAGTTTGCAGCCAGGGTAGGAATCCACTTCACGTGAAAGCAAGTTGTTTCTCAAAGAGAACTGTGATGCTGTCACCATGAGGAAAATGGGATCTGGTGGCATGCCTCGTCTATCAGAGCCTCCTGAGTCATACTGTTCTAGGCAGTGAGCCTTTCACAGTGAGCAGTGACAGAGCTTCTGCCTCCCTTTGCCTTACAGTGATCTGGACATTAGCCCAGCAGATACACACAAAAGGAGACTAAAGCCTGGGAGGCAAAGTCCTACAGGTAGCAGACAGCTAGCTTGAGGAAGCATGGCATCTGGAAACATTGAAATCACTTCCGGTGTCTGAATATTGTCTTGCCCTGTACCTGTAGCAAACTGACTTGCTTGACTCATGATTTTCAGGCATTTAGCCATACCTTGGTATCTATGGGATGAGTTCCAAAATCCAGGGATACTAAGTCCCTCGCATAAAATGGTGTGGTGTTTGCATATAATCTGTGACCATCCTCACTTTAAATCATCTATTTAAATCATCTAATACCCAATACAATGTAAGCAGTTGCTGTATCTTACTGGTTAAGGAGTAATTACAGGAAAAAAAACTGCTTGTAATGTTCAGTGAAATATGTATTTTTTCAAATACCTTCATTCTGTGGGTGATTGAACCTGGGGATGCAGAAACCCATGCCCATGGACTGTGCCATGTACAAGTTATTATTACTATAACATAATACTGCAAGCTGGATCCCTTAAACAACAGAAGTGCATCATCTCACAGTTCTGGAGGCAGGAAACCTCAGCTAGGGTGTCGACAGGGTTAGTTCCTCTGAGGGAGCCTTTCCATGCCTCTCTCCCCGGCTCCTGGATTTACTGGCAGTCCTTGGTCTTCTTTGGCTCCTGCTGCATGCACCACCACACTTTGCCTTCCTCCTCACATGGTGTTCTTTTTGTTTGTGTCTCTGTGTCCAAATTTCTTCTTTTTATAAGGACATCAGTCGTGTTGGATTTGAGCCCACCATAGTGACCTCATTCTAGCTTGATTACATCTATAAAGACCCTACTTTAAAATAAAGGCACGTTCTGAAATATGCATAGCTCCGAGGAGTTAGGACTTCAATGCATCATTCTGGAGAAGACATACTTCAGCCTGTAACAGTACTGTAATTAAATTTTTAAATTGTCACACATTAATATCAATGCATAAATAGACTTTCTTTTTCAAGCTATGGTTTCCACAAAGAACTGTTCCATTGCTTTTGAAAAAAACCAGATATTCCTACTGATTTCCACATGTTCCCTAGATCCTGAAGGAATTTTCCGTCTAGCTTTATGACTCTAGTTTTATGGTTGTACTTCCTGTGTGCAAATACAACTTCTTTTTTTACGATTGGGGTCAGGCACATAATCTCACTGCCATTGTTTGGTATGGCGTTTAGGCCTGCAATGTTGTTTCCATTTTTTTTAAGAGAGTAAAAGAAAAAAAAAACCAAAAGAATATTTCATTAAGTGAGATTCACATTTCAATGTCAATGGCTTTTATTTTTATTCATTCATCTTATTATTTATTCAACATTAAATATTATCTATTCATTTCATTGATTTCTATCCATTTGCATATCACCTATGGTTGCTTTAATATCAAAGAGATACAGTGTTGGGGATTTGTGGAAAAGACCATTTGGTCTGGAAAACTTAAGACACTGATTCTTTGGCCAACACAGCAGTCCCTGCTGGCCTCTGCTCTAGCAGCTACTTTTGTAAACTGTTCCTTACACCCAAGTATGTGTGACTGTACTTGAATAACATAACCCTGGCCTAGAGGCAGAGAAGTGTGATGAGCTGTGCTGCTGTTCCACATGCTGGGATGGGGGATGTTTTCACTCATAAATAATAACATCATCATGATTTGGTCTAATCTGTTACTCTGAGAAAAATCGTCCGTGAATTAGGCTGTGTTGAATTAGAAAACTATCTCCATGGTTTTGACAGGTGTGCTTAATGTTCCATTCACAAAATTAACTGCTAGGATCAAAAGTATGTGCTCATTACTACCACCTCCAGTCTTGGCCAATAGGGCAGCATTTTGATGTCTATTTGTTACACATAACCTCTGTGTGCAACTTTTATCCTAAGATAATTTGAATCACTTATCAGTGTGTTTGTATTTAATCCTTTCTGTGTTCTACTGCTGCCAAAACACATGACTGCCAAGAGTGGCCTGTTAACATCACCAGGTTAGGAGTCCAGTGGCCCTGGCTAATGTCTTGACTGCACATCTCACAAGCCTGAAGTCAGGATGTTGGCAGGGCCACCTGGCCCTCTGTCCACTCCAGAGGTGAATCATTTCCTGTGACTGTGGTGCTGAGGTCCCCCCTGATGTGCTATCAGTGGGAACTTTTTAAGGCTGCAGGCATTCTTTTCTCACTGCCCCCTGTATCTTTAGCCATGAAGGGCACGTCAAGTCCTTCCTGTACTTTGAATCTCTCTGATTTCTGCTCAGAGCTAGATAGCATTATCTGCATTAAGTTGGTCCTTTTCAGATAATCTAGGATAATCTCCCTATTTTAAGGTGCAAAATCTTCACTGCATCTGCAGAGCCCTACTTGCTATGTGATTTAACATATGCAAGCTTCAGGAATTAGGGGGGCAGACATCTGTGGGGGCTCTTTCGCCTGGTTTGCCTTCTGTGGGTTCTATCTTTCCTAGCCTGAGTGTTGGCAACTCTCTGATCCTCTTGTGGATTCTAGGGGTTCAGCATTTGGTCCTGATAACCACACCCTTTTTTCTGCTTTGGTCAGATAGTCTTTTCCTTTTTGTAAATGAATAATTTATCTTTTTTTCTGAAAGGTAGATTCGCAGAGAGGAGAGAGACAAAGATCTTCCATGTGCTGATCCACTCTGCAAATGGCTGCAATGGTCAGTGCCAAGCCAACCCAAAGCCAGGAGCTTGGAGCTTCTACTAGGTTTGACATATTGGTGCAGGGGTCCAAGAACTCAGGCTGTCCTCTGTTGCTTTCCCAGGTCATAGACAGGGAGCTGGATCAGAAGTGGAACAGCCGGAACTTGACCTGACATCAATATGGAAAACCAGTGCTGCAGGCAGAAGGTTGGCCTGATGTACCAGCACCAGATAGTGTTTTCCTACTATAAAATCATAATGGAATGTTAATCTTTCATGTGTGCTTTTCCATATTATTTTCATGCAACACAATTCAATAGCCCAACCACCATAGCTCAGAACATTTATGCTTAGTTATTTTTCTGTAATTTTGTTATAGGTCAAAAATTATGATACCCTTGTGTCCCACTATCTTTATACAGTGCTACTTGCTAGGCCTCATGCTGCAGCACCAAGAAAAGGTCTGCATGCATTCTGGTCCCTCATCCTTCCTCTTTAAGTTAAAATCCAAGCAGTCAAGTTGGAAAACATTGGCATTCTCTGAAGTTTACCATGTATCCAATTATCCCTGATGGCTCAAATTACAAGTAAATTAATACCATGCTGTGCAATCGAATGCTTCTGGTTACCCATCTAGATCTGGTTAATGTCCAGGTTTGGAAGAATTCTTGGACTTGATTCAACTGTGAGAAACTTGAAGCAGCCTGGAAGTTCAGGCTCAGTTAAAATGGCATTTAGGAAATGCTAGATAAGTAATAGCTAAAGGGGATTTCCCAGCAAGATGGAAGAGGAAAAAGCTCTTCAGTGAGCATGAGCACAGTATAGGGCCCCTGAGCGAGTCGGCTAGGGCTTCTGAAACTCTGTCATGCTCATGAGTCAATGAAGTATATATGATGGAAAAAGTACTGAATTCCTTCTCATATGATTATTTTTATTTTTCTTGCTAATTGTGATTTTAGGTTCAACGTGACCAGGGGAAATAAATAGCTTCACTTTGTTTCTTTTTCTTGTATTGTGATTTAAGCAAGATTTTAATGATGTTTTTAGTTTCTCAGTAGGGAAAGAACAGCTGTGTAGAGTGCTATTTGTTGTAACAAACTCTGATCTGCTGAAAGATAACAATAACTTTAAAAGAGTATACTTCAAGATGTAGATCCAAAAAGAATCTTGATGACAGTGCTAGTCTAGGGAAGACAATAGTTTAAAATATCTTAAGTATAATTGGAGTATGAGATGGTGTGGCCTAATAATTTGTGTTAATTGGAAGACATTCATGGCCAGAAAATTATTCCTTTCCTTCTTTCTCTTCTGTGTATATTTTAAGGGCATCTGGAATTCATTGGGAAATGTAGAAACATGAAAACTTCATCCAATGGAAGTAAATTGTGAATGTAAAATCCTAGCCTTTGTCTTACTAGCCCCAGGTTTGTGATGAATCTGTAAGACAGATTTTACTTGCAGATTTCAGGGGAACCCTAATATCTGGGTAATGCTTTTGTGATGCTTGAAGCTTGGTGTCGGGCTGGGCATTCTTGGGAGGTGATTGCCAATAACATTGTGTGTGTGTGTGTGTGTGTGTGTGTGTGTGTGTGTGTGTGTGTGATGGCAAGGCTGGACTCATATAAGCCTCTCCCACTTTGGCAGTAAACTGGGAATCCTGAGCTAAGGTGGATAGGTACCACCCAGGATACGGGAATCAATGTATTTCACCACAGAGATACAAAGAATGGAGAATGCTGCGGAAGTGATATAATTCAATTTATGTGAGCTTCTGAAGCATCAAGATTAGATTTGGTGACATCAAGTGGAGGAATTATCTTCCTAGAGACTTTTTAATCCTGTCACTCATTGGAGTTTGATTGACAAAAGCAGCCCCAAAGGAATTGATGTGATCCTAAGATTAAGGGGAATAAGGAGGACAGAACTGAAAAACGAGTGTCATAGTCTCTGCCCCTGAGATCTTGTGATAGTGGGGAAGGTTCCTAGCTTTATTTTGGCACCTGTGTTATTATCAGAATTGTCCACGTACTATTTTATAGCATAGAGCTATGCCACAGATGCTGGTTAAACACTCCAAAAGTTAAAAAGCTGAAGCTTCCTGTAAGTGTATGAATCACAAATAAGAAAAGACAAAGTCTGCATGCACTTGTCAGCAAAAAGGGTGTAGGGGCGCAGCACAATGATTCCATTGGCTAATCCTCTCTCTCCAAGTGTCAGCATCCTATATGGTTTCCAATTCATGTCTCAGCTACTCCACTTCCCATCCAGCTCCCTGCTTGTGGTCTGGGAAAGCAGAAGAGAGTGGCCCAAAGCCTTGGGATTGTGCACCCATGTGGGAGACCTGGAAGAAGCTCCTGTTCCCTGGTTCTTAGCTCTTGACTCCTTGCTCCTGGTTTTGGATTGACTCGGATCCGTATGTTATGACCATTTGGGAAGTGAACCAGTGGATGGAAGATCTTTCTGTCTGTCTCTCCTTCGCTACACAAACATGTTTTTCTGATAAAATAATACATCTTTAAAAAAAAGTGTAGCAATTCCAGCTGTTTTCATCCAGACAGGATTATTAAAATTTTATAATGCTATATACCACATATTTATACATTTATTTATGTATTATGTATATATTATAAAACACATTATGTATTTATTTTATATATGTACATATAGAATCATTTATAATTCTTCCATCCAAGTACTAACCAGGCCCGACCCTGCTTAGCTTCCGAGATCAGACGAGATTGGGTGCATTCAGGGTGGTATGGCAGTAGACAAGAATCATTTATAATCCTGTGTCTTCTCTATGGCATGATAGGTAACTGAATAGGCTTTTTACAAGGAAATGGCATGATATCTGATGCCAGCCTATGCTTGCTAGCTGTGTCACTTTAGGAAAACTCATTTTCTGTGAGGCTCGGCTTCCTCATCTATACAAGGGGAGGAGCAGTACTTTAAGCTTGCATTTCGGCAATGGTTGGAACAGAGCCCGACACACCTGGTATAAATGTTCAGTGAAGAGTAGCTTCCATTGGTGCAACTTGCCTGATATTCAGAGAATCTGAGATGACAGCAAAGAAGTAAGAAGACACAGATTCAAATTCTTACTCTGCATGAATTTAGACATGTCACATGGTGTCTCTGAAACTCTTTTATAAACCAAGGAGCATGGTACCTGTCCTTCATGGTTGTAGTTAAGTTAAAAGGACAATTTAAGTGAAAGAGCCTTGTGATAAGTTGCTACTCAGGAAGAGATGTTTGAAACTGTGCTTATTTGAAGCCACCATGTTCTGTTAGAAGGCAATCAGTTAACTGGGAACAAGCACACTAGCTTTTTGTCTAAATTAGAAATTTATTTGCAGGTGAGTATCCTTTACACATTGTGGAAGGGAGAGTAGTTTTCATCTGGTTAGCCCTAATAGTTTCCTTTTCAGTCCATCAGTTTGTATTAACCCCTTTAAAAAAAAGTATCTATTTATTTGAAAGGCAGTGTTTTAGAGAGACAACAAGAGTGAGAGTGAGAGAGATCTTCCATTTACTGCTTAAATCCCCAAATGGACACAACAGGCAGGGCTGTGCCAGGCCAAAGCCAGGAGTCTGGAGCTTATTCAGATCTGCCGCAAGGGTGCAGGGGTGTGAGCACTTGGGTCATCTTCTGCTGCTTTCCCGGACACATTAGTAGGGAGCTGGAGGGGGAATGGAGCAGCCAGGACTAAAACTGGTACACATAGAAGATGTGGGCACTGCATATGGCAGCTTAACATACTATGTCACAGCACTGGCCTCCTGTGATGATTTCTTACAGCAATATTTATTGAGTGTGTTGCTTACTATATCTTGCTATCCCATACCACATTTAGGCAAGTAATATGATGGCAGGTAATATTATAATCCCAGTTAAATTTGTTAAAAAATCTGTGGTTCAAAGAAATTTAGTAACTTGCCCTGTACAGTCTCAATAGCTACTGAGAAGCAGAGGCAAAATTGTAACCTGGTTTTTATGACTGTGATGTTTACTGTAACATCTCAATCTGTGGGAGCAATTTTGTTACAATGGTTTAAATTGTAGGAGAGCAAGTATTATTTTTAGTTCAAAATGTGAAGCAAGTAGTCAAGTGAGAAGAAAGTCAGGAAAATCAGAAATGGCTCATTTTGCCACTAGCATGCCATGAGACTGAGTCATTGCCTTCCAGTTTTGAAATAGCTGCTGTTCAAATTAGAGGCAGCTCCACAATTCCATTACAGGAGGGTCTTGGGTGGCAATAGGAAATTAGAGATGAGGGATAGTGGTGTTTGGTACCCTGGAGTACAATGCGCATCTGCCAAGCACGCACATGGTTTGTAATTAGATGATGCCCTTGTCGGGGTTGCTTGACATCATTGATAGAGATTATAGAGGCTTAAGCATTGTGCCATCATTACTGGACTCAGGTTGTGCTAATAATAGCTGAAGGTTATCAAAGGTTCATGAAGATGAAATGATCTGCTGCATTGTAATGGCTTGGTTTAATCTAGTATTTAGTAGAGCCACTGGATTAAACCAGACTGTATAGAACAGTGCTGCTTTGAATGAACTCTGCCTCTTATAATGGCCTTGTTAGGAGAGTTTATCTATTTTTGCCTGGCAAATTTCACTAAGGGATTTCACAATGCCATTCATTGCTTGTGTAAACAATGTTTTCTCTACTCTGAATACATCTTTTTGTAAGGTAATTGGAGCTACAGATCCATATGGTGCCATAACATCATTTCATTCTTTCTCTATTAGCAAATCACAACTTATGCAATAATGCTGGTGATGCTAATAGCCAACATATGCCACTACTATTTCTCTCCCCTTCTCCCTGCTCTCCTCTCTCCTCTCTTTCCTGAAAACCTTGCAGAAGGCCGTGAGTTTCTTTCCTAGCACATATTTTCCATAGAAATTCCATTTTATGCATGAGTTGAACTGATTGAAATGTACTTGTCTGGAAGATTGCCAGAGAAGTACATTTAAACCTGCCATTTAAACCAAATACTTGACATCAAGGAATTACCTAACTGTACGTGAGAACATGTGATGAGCAAAAGGAAAGGAGTGTTGAGAAACCTGCCAAAGACAAGATATGAAGGTAGCTGAAAGGGAGAGAAATAAAAACGAAAATAAAGCAAACAGACAAGTTGTGGAATGTGGAATGAATAGAAAGAGGCATAAAATAACAGACTGTATGTTGGTGTTTCTTTTTCTTCCTCTTACCATCTCTAAGACTTCCATCAACCTAGCCTTATCTGTACAATTCTTACCTGTAATGTGGAGTGAATAATGCTGATCTCTTATAATAGTAAAGATAGAATGAGTAAATGAAAGGAATGCAATTAGTATATATTACGTCTTAAATGTTGCCACCATTGATAGAATTATTCCTTTTCTCCTAACAGTAGTAAAATCTTGCTTCAGTTTTCAGAATGGTGTTATAGGACACTTCATATCTATGGCCTTTGAAATAAGTCAGAAACTGTTCTTGTGTCATCTCCTATACTTTCATTGATTTTGTCATTGACATTACATTAAAAGTAGAGCAAATACTCTTGGAAACTTAGAGAAGATTGTTAAACTACCATAAGGTTAAGTCTTTTTATTCTTCAATTTTCTGAAGTCGTTTTTATCAAGGATGCCGATGCCCAAACTTCTTTCACCTCACTCCAAATAATTGCTTGATTTTTGCAGCTCAAGAAACTACCTGACAAATGGCCTTCATTTTGCTTCTAGTAAATATTTTTAATTATGTAGTTTCCTTACATAAGACAAATATAAGCCTTAAAATCATTGCAACTGTCTAATTCTGCTTCAATAAAAAAGATAAAATTACCCCAAAACCCCAAAACATACCAGCATCTCCAAACTCCTGCAAATCTAAGTTCAGTCAATTCATTCCCCTGTCATAGTTGGAAAGGACTCGGAGCACTTGGTGCCATCCATTCTCTCCATTTTATGCTTGAGGAAACAATATTGGAGAAGTTAAATGACCTGCTAGGATATGTAGTTATTCTGGAAGGAATTGGAACTTTTCCCATGACAATATATTGTTTCCCATCCCTCAATGGAAAAACTCCAAGTAAAAATATCCTGTTTGCCTGGAGAGAAGTGCCTAAAGGAAGTGCTCCCAAGAACTTCAGATGGTCTAATTCCATCATCCAACTTGGGTAGATTGTTGTGACTTCTTCAGATTCTCCTTATTGGCTTTCAGGCATGCTGGGTGCAACCGAAGCATCACCTGGAAGGCTTTATATCTACTTCTAGGTATGGCATACAGTGACAAGATAAATTAGTTTGTAAAACTATACACACTTTCATAATTTAAAAAGATGCATTGTGATACAAAGGGATCCGGAGCCACATCCTTGCTGGGTCTCATCCAGGATGATTTTTCATAAGTTTGCACTACCAGCCACAGTGAAGTACTGCAATACATCACAGCTGGCAGCTGGCACTGATTTGACATCTACAAGGTCTGTAGGTGATTAGCTGCTTCTTAACTTTCAGGCAAAGAAACATATTTTCATCTCTCATGCAGTCATTTATTTTAAAATTTTGATTTCTTGATTTAGTTTTAGACTGTTATCTCTGGCTGAGGGTTTCCTTCTGTTATGATTATTTGATTGGTAGATCCTCTTTTCTTTTTTTTCTTTTTTTAAAAGATTTATTCATTTTTTTTATTACAGCCAGATATACACAGAGGAGGAGAGACAGAGAGGAAGATCCTCCGTCCGATGATTCACTCCCCAAGTGAGCCGCAACGGGCCGGTGCGCGCCGATCCGAAGCCGGGAACCAGGAACCTCTTCCGGGTCTCCCACGTGGGTGCAGTGTCCCAATGCATTGGGCCGTCCTCAACTGCTTTCCCAGGCCACAAGCAGGGAGCTGGATGGGAAGTGGAGCTTCCGGGATTAGAACCGGCGCCCATATGGGATCCCGGGGCATTCAAGGCGTGGACTTTAGCTGCTAGGCCATGCCGCCGGGCCCGGGTAGATCCTCTTTTAAAAAAAGATTTATTTTATTTTTATTGGAAAGTCAGATATATAGAGAGGAAGATCTTCCATGTATGGATTCACTCCCTATGTAGCCTCAACTGCCAGAGCTGCTCCAATTTGAAACCAAGGGCCCAGAACCTCTTCTGAGTCTCACGCGCAGGTGCAGGGGCCCAAGGATTTAGGCTGTCCTCGATTACTTTCCCAGGCCACAAGCAGGGAGCTGGATGGGAAGTATGGCCACCGGGACTAGAACCAGCACCCATATGGGATCCTGCCACATGCAAGGGGAAGACTTTATCCGCTAGGCTACCATGCCAGGTCCACCCAGTAGGTCCTCTTCATCTAGCCTGTTTTCTGCCTCTCCCCAGTGGTGTATGACACTCGCCTAGGAGAGTGTGCTCTTACCTAAACAAGATAGAGTACAGGTATCCCATGGCTCTGATATCCTCCCATTTTGCATTGAAGGCCCTGATCATATAGCAGAAGAACTGTTTGGAACCTGTTCTCTAAATTGGCCAAGGGGGCTTTGAATGCATGCGTGAGATCTCATTGCCAAACAGTGGAAACACAATTTCAGGGGAGAGATCTCGGCAGTGGTTTATTTTTTAAGCTTCCTGAGTCAGTCTAATGTGCAGCCAGAGTTGAGAACTACTCCGAGCCTTCCTGTGATAGAATGAAATTAAAAATAGAAATAAGCAATAGAAACCCCAAAAGGTTAAACAAATGGCACAATGTCAGTAAAGGAGATCTGGTAGCAGAAAAGGTAAGACTGGGTGTGTGAAAGGACTCCATGTTTTGTTTTGTTGTTGTTGTTTCAAGAACTTTTGATTAAATGCGTCATTTGTCTAGTATCATTGTCTAGCCAATGTCTAGTATAATTGCTTCAAGGCTATATGGCGAGTGAAAAGGGGGCTCTTTAGCCTCAGTAGGCAAGAAGTAGAGGGAAAAAGTAGAATGTTCCTTGTTTAATGAACAGCAACTGTTAACTCTGGTTCTATTTTTTGCTTGCTGGTCTGATACTGTCATTTATTTATTAGTCTCCTAATGAGATGATGATTTATCCAATAGTGGAAGCATGCCTGTCCCCAGTGCCACACACACAACAGGAGCTAAACACATGATTGTAAAACAAATGATTCTGGGAGGAAAGATTGAATGAGTAACAGGATCACACCTATAGACCAGGCCTCTGTTTTGGGGATAAAGAAGCTTAAATCTTATCAGAGTAAAGAGCTGTAGAAAATTAAGTATGCCCAGTCTTTTAGAAAGTGCTGCTTTTGGGTACTGTGGTCCAGCTATGCCTGGGTTGCACCCCACCCCACAGCTCTAACTTTAGTGAGTGCTGGTGGGTGGTGGTCGGTAGTGGTCCTTGCTAACTAGCCCAGCTCAGGAAGATGGGAAGCAGTTGTCTCATCCACTTTCCCTGCATGCCTAGACCCTTACCACCTTAAAATCAGTGGTCCACATGGGTATGCATTCTTCTAAACTATGTAAACATCATCAAAAATAAAATAAATATTATGAAAAAAGAAGAAAGTTCTGCTTTCAATGGATATCTGCATTTCAATTCAAGCCAGGGCTGCTGGAAAATACAAATATTAATTAAATATTTTTCATTAAAATTTTTTTTAAAACTCTATAAAATCAGAGTTTTAGGTAGGCATATAAATCTCATGGTAAAAGAAGATGCGAAAAGTGAGTTTAGTTGATTTTATAAACTGCCAATATTACATTATGGCTGACTCCAATGTACATCCAGTAACATCCTTTTCTCTGAGTCTTACTATATTTTAAATGATGCTGGTATTAGCTAATTAGTAAATTCAGTTTTGTATTGCAAGTGGTGCAGGACCAGTGTTAAAGAAAGATTTAAAAGTGAAACAAGTTTTTCCTCAGTGGTCTGTCCATCCCTTATGTTTTAAAATTATGTGCTGTCCGTTCTGTATGTCCCTGTACGGGTAAGCATGTGTGTGTAGGATTGAAGGATATTGGTAAAGAAGCAATGACAGGTTTTAAAAATAGGATGAGAAATGAAGATCAAGCAATATATAATGAAACCATTGATGAAACCACCCCATGATCCCTCTTTATAATACTGTAAGGTTCCTTACTAAAAGAAATATCCAATGAATTAAGATACTATACATATACTTTGGGGATGTGCTTTTTAATGATAATGGTTCTACTGGTGATAATGTACTTAATTATTCCCTCTTGAAGGATGTATTCAGCATTCATTTTCTCAGGTCCCTAATGTGCCAAATGAAACATTACAAAACACCTTCCAATATATTTATTTTTCTGTAACTACTGAGGTGAGCTGAATCAAGTGCATAAATTAATTTTTTATTGACCACTGAAGAAATAGATACATATTATGTATTTCTATGTCAAGCAAAAATCAATTGGCATTCTAAATGTGGCCTACTTTCTATCCTTGCTTATTTACTCTCTCATTATGAATGCTTTCCATCCTTTTCACCTTCACTTTTATATCATGTTAAGTTATCACCAATGAAATTAGACCCCTTTGGTTCTCCTGAGTTATCTGAATACCATGAGCACATGATGAGCACCGGAACCTTGGGAGCAGACAGCTGAGACTTGGGTCTTGAACTGCTCCTTCCCAGCAGGAGAACCTTGGACAGACAAGCTTCCTTATAAAGACTCAGTTTCCCCAATTCTAAGACAAATAAAAGCATGTTACCTGCTGTACAAGTTAGCCATTCACTATAATAAAATAATACATGTAAGTGAAGAGTGAGACTGCTGTGAAGTATTAACTGGAATGTCCGCTATTTCATGTAAAGCCATGGTAGCTGTGCATGGTCCATGAGGCACAGACAGTTGTTGACTTGTCAACCACGTTTTTATCATAAACTGTGAATACAGAGTTGTATTGAATCTTGAACTTTTATTAAGCAGTATTCATTTAAGAAAGTAAAGGAAACAATCCTCTGTATTGTGTTTTATGGTAGCACCTTGCTCCATGTGGCTGCGGGACATTTGAAATGAGGCTGATCTAAAAAGAGATGTGCTGTGCTGTCACAGGTGATTTTCAAAACTTGATGAGAAAAGAACATGCAAACTATTTCATCAATTCTATGTCAATTTTATTTTGAATGATACTTTAGCTAAATTGTGTTCAGTGAAAAATATTATTAGAATCGATGGCAGCTATTACTCTTCACTTTGGACAAATAGGGCTAGGCATTAGGCCTAGTGACACCAGTTGAGATGCTATATGCTGTGTAGAGTGCCTGGCTTCAATATCTAGCTCTGGTGTCTGACTCCAGCTTCCTACTAATGCAGACCTGAGGAAAAACAGTTAGAACTCAGATTCCTGCCACCCCCATGGGACATCTAGATTGAGTTCTCAGCTGCTGGCCTCTGTTCAACCAAGTCCCTGCTATTGTGAGCATCTAATGAGTGGAGTCATGGATGAGAGTTCATTCTTGCTGTCTTACTCTCTTCCTCTAAAATAAATATATGTAAAATATGTATCTGTAAACTTTTTTTAAAGTTATTTTATTTGTATAAGGTGAACAAATTTCATTTATTTTGTATCTGCAGATTTAGGAATATGCTTCCCTTTTCTGTTGTTTTCCCCCAACCTTCCCTTTTTTTTTCTTTAAAAAAATTTTTAAATCATTTATTTTTTTTTTTTACTTTTTACAATGATGTGCTTTCACTTTATTTTGCAGTCGCAGACTTGATCTTCTACTAGGTAAAGAATTTAATAGTAGAAAACACTAGTATTGTTCAAGAATATAGACAAACAGTATTAACTTAGAAAATACTTCAAACATTTGTAGAAAATTAAGATACTTTTGTGCAAACAATTTCAAAATCTGTAAATAGTTTTTATCTTCATAATACACATCTTCTATGCTTTTTAAAGGTCCTTTATGAATACAGTTTCAAAATTTTTATGTGAAAACAGATATTTCTTCATTCAATTTTCATGAACATTTTTAAAAGATTTATTGATTTATTATTAGGAAAGCAGATTTACAGAGAAAATTAGAGAGCAAGACACTCCCAAAATGGTTGCAAGGGCTGGAGTTTAGCAGTTTGAAGCCAAAAACCGGGACATTTTTCCGGGTCTCCTGTGTGGATAGAGTCCCAAGGTTTTGGACTATCCTCCTCTGCTTTTACAAGACAATAGCAGGGAGCTGGATGGGAAAGGGAGCAACAAGGGTTCACACTGGTACTTATATGAGATGCTGTAGATGTGGAAGATGAGCCTGTGAGCCACCCTGTCAGCCCCTCGTGGACTTTTTAAAGGACCTCACATGAGGCCCACTTTCCCTTCCGTGGATAGCACTGTTTCTAATGGTCTTTCAGCTCATCTGCCATTCAAAAGAAAGCAAGGCAAGGGATGAGCATAGCATGCAGATGAGAAGAATTCACACATTAGGACCTTATATGGTAGGATTTTTAGCTGGGTCTTTGAGCACACCTGTGTCTCTACTTGAGGTTCTGAAGTTGTAAGAATGACTGCCACCTTCTGTAAGCCCACTGAAATAACAGAGGAATTTTCCTAACCAGTCTTGAGGCTCCAAGAGCAGCCCATTTGTCCTTTGCAAAGTCATGTATCAAAATAGCAAAAGGAAGGTAAAATAACTTCTTGCTGCCTTTGCAGTCTCTTTGTTAAGAAAAAAAAAGTTTTTGCATTGGTTTGTGTGCCACTTTGGCTGATAACGAGTTGAGACATATTTTGTGGTACTTTGTTGAAATAATATAAGATGTAAAATAAGCCCGAATATAGAGGATTTGAAACCAGAATTTGAAAAAGCACATTTTAAAGCTTTTAGCCTTGTTAAGAAATAGCTATGTATTTTGACTTTCAGATAGATGGTTTTTGAGCCTGCCAACTAAAGGAAATAAAATTCCAACTAGTCTACCAGAACTTTATTTCCCTTTTCAAAAACTGCCAAATTTGAAGTGACTATTTTATCTTTTATTTCAGGCGTTCACTTACACAGTATTTCTAGTGTTACACAATGGTGCCCTGCAGGTGCCTTTTCTACATGCCAAACCAAAAAGCAAAACATGCCTCACATTTTAATTTTTGGAAATAAAGAAGTGGAAAAAGGAAATAAGGATGGAAAGGAAAAAGTGGACACTATTGACATTCTATGTGGCAGGCAGTGTCATGTTGTTGAGATATAGATTGGACTAGAACTCACTGGTGAGTAGTTTAAAGTGTGGAGCTCACAACTTCTGGCCATCTCAATATACCACTGACAATATGGCGCATGCCAAGCGCATCAATCCCTAATGTGGACTGAAACAATCTAGTTTTTGTTCTAAGTTTTCATTCTTCCCTTTTAACCTATCTCATTCTTGGAATGGCTTGGAATGTAAACCTAGATACTTCAGGCAAAGGAAGGGCATCCTTTTGTGGTTCATTCACTGTGCTAACATGCAGTGCTCTGTCTCAAGATTATTCATCATTTTTCCTTGTCAGCTTGAGCCACTTGTGATCTTTACTACATCATCCCATTTGCAAAATGGTTTTAAAACACTTTTTTAAACTTTCTTTTCATCTTATTTCATGGCAGAGAGAGACAGAGACACAGAGAGAATGAGATCTTCCCAAATACCTGCAACAACCGCAGTGGGGCCAGGTCAGAATCAGAAGCTCAGGACTCGGTCCAGATTTTCCTTGTGGGTGGTAGGGACTCAAACGCTTCAGCCATGACCTGCTGCCTCCCAGAGTGCACTTTAGCAGTAAGTTGGATTTGGAAATAGAGTCAAGACTGAAACCCAGACACTCTGATATGAGATAGAGGTATCCCAAGTGGCACCTTTACTACTGTGCCAAACACCTGCCATGGAAAATATTCTTTAGTGCCATGAACCCCTAATCGATAGTGAAGGGACATTGAGCATTTCCCTAGTAGGCTTTATTTTTGAAGACTAATAAGCTGATTCAAGAAAAAGAAAAATATACAATGGTGGACAGATTTCTGTTTTCTCTAAGCAGAGACCATTAAAAAAGACGTTTAAGGGCCCCGGCGGCGTGGCCTAGCAGCTAAAGTCCACGCCTTGAACGCGCCAGGATCCCATATGGGTGCCAGTTCTAATCCCGGCAGCTCCACTTCCCATCCAGCTCCCTGCTTGTGGCCTGGGAAAGCAGTTGAGGACGGCCCAAGGCTTTGGGACCTTGTACCCGCGTGGGAGACCCGGAAGAGGTTCCAGATTCCCGGCTTCGGATCGGCGCGCACCGGCCCGTTGTGGCTCACTTGGGGAGTGAAACATTGGACGGAGGATCTTCCTCTCTGTCTCTCCTCCTCTCTGTATATCTGGCTTTCCAATAATAATAAATCTTAAAAAAAAAAAAAAAACGTTTAAGTAACACACATCCACATTCAAGGAACACAATTGACTTGCAAAACCTGAAGAAACGGATTTTGAGTGAATTTTTCTCAACTGTTCTGAACAATTTGAAATTGGCTATAACAGGACTCATGAAATGAAACAAATAACCATTGTGCTTTGTAGCTTCTGGGGATAATATGATCCTTTGTTTGTTGAATTGAATGTATGATGAGTAAGAAACAACAACATGATCAACAACCCAATTTTGTGCATAAAACTGCATGTTCTTTGAAAGTGGATTTTGTTCTGTGCATGAACCAATTACTTTCATACTGTAAAAATAATCATTCATCCCAGAAACTTAATTACCCATGGGCACTGTAACTATACTAACTATATGATGCCCTAATTTAAAAAAAATGTACACCCCCTTCTCTTCAGATGAATGGCATGTGGAAATGAAAGGGGGTTTTGTTTTGTATTGTTTTGCCTTGACTCATGCAGCTTTACTTTAGTAACATATTAGTCAGCAGAATTCTATACCATGCTAGTCATAAGCCAATTCTTATGATGCGGACTAGGTCTTCATAAAAAAGTTTTAAAAGGAAGGAAACAAGGGACAAAACTTCACTCAACGTGCCATGTAACATGGTGGTACCATGTATTGGAACCTAAAGTAATATTGTTTGGGGGACATTAGGACAAGCCTTGCCAAATTACAATTCTTAGAAAATTTAAATTTTGCATACAGAATATAAACATAGCCTTAGATTACCATTTTACTTGGAGAACTTTTTTTTTTTAAGTCATCAGTTCACATGTCATTTTAAATGGATGCCAAGTATTTCCTTGGGTCTCAATTGTATTATCACACAATTCCATTATGACTTGTTGATGATTTTACTCATGCCAGATGTTCACTAAATTGGTTTTAATATATTTTCATTTCAAATTTTGAATTATGTGGTATAATTTTTTATAGGCTGGGATTTCCCCTCAAACTCCCACCCCCTATCAGATTTTTCCCATTTTGTTACACTAGTGTAGTCCTTCGTAAGGAATCATAATTCTATCATTCTCTTATTTAAGTGTGCACTAAATTGTTTATGGTTGGTATTAATCTGATTTTCCCAATATAAGTTGATACCTGAGGAAGCCAGCTTTATAAAGAGAGATTTATTTTGCTCACAATTTTGGAGTTTCATGCCCAAAATCAGGCAGCTCCATTGTTTTGATGTTTCATGAGGCTGGCAGATGGCCTTGGCAGAGCATTGCAGAGGGAGGATTACACAGTGAGCCAGAAAGCAGAGATTTAGCCCATACTCATAAACTGATAACTACCCTCTAACAATAACCACGTTCAGAGGGTATAGCCCCAATAACTTAATACACTGTGCCTTCTAAAATTCCACTATTTCTCAATAGTGCCAAAAGGCAGGATCATTAATTTATGACTTAGCTAGGTTTTTTTTTTTTTTTTTTGAGATTTATTTAGTTTACTTGAAAGAAGTCAGAGAAAAAGAGAAAGAGGGAGGTGGGGAGAGACAGAGAAATCTTCCATCTGCTGGTTTACTTCCCAAATGACCACACCAGCCAGAGCTGGTCCAATCCAAAGCTGTGAACCAGGTGCTTTTTCCAAGTCTCTTATGTGTGTATAGAGGCCCAAGGCTTTGGGCAATCTTCCACTACCTTCCTAGGCACAATAGCAGGGAACTGAATTGGAACTCAAGTAGGAAACACTCAAACAGGCATCTATATGAGATGCCAGAGCCATAGGCAGAGGGGTAGCATGCTATTACCACCATGCTCCATGACTTAGGGTTTTAAACATCTGCACAAGTTTGGGAACTAATCATTCTCAAATCATAGAATATAAATTATTTCATGTAGTCCTTGCGGAGGCTTGTGAGTTTCTCTTGCTTGATAAATGAATTGATATCTATAGAAATTTAGTGGATTGGCCAAAAGAAATGAAAGTCATGATTCAGGACTCAATTGGCTGACCCCAACTATAGCAATAAGCTTATTGGCTCTCCTATAGGCTAAGGAGTTTATGGTGAAGGGCATAGAAAAGAATGCCCCAGATTGTCAGAGAGAAAAGAAAACAGTGCCAGTATTTCTTATACAATCATCTATTTAGAAATTAGAAAAACTATAATTGTGATGTGGGCAGAACAGTACTGAGTCATAGTCCCATGATGTATGATTGCCAATGAGAAATGGAAAGAATCCTAACCCATACTGTGCCAGTGGTGACCATACCGAATTTATAGTGATGTCAATTACTAGAGCCCAACTCTTTCCTATGGAGGCAGCCTTCTTTTCACATGTTATGGATGAAACATATATCCTAAGTCCCCACTGCCTTGCCATCTTACAGGCGCTGTATCATAGACCATAGGTCTCTTAGTTGGAATATACTGGCATTAGGCGTGGACACTCTTCATGTGAGCAACTGAAAAAGGATAGTGGTGCATTTTCAGTCCTCAGGTATGTCATTGGCATTCCCAAAACTCATGAAAGATGAATTAAATGGTAAGTCTATTTGTGTACAAAAAAATTGAAACCCATGCATAATGTTTTTCATGAAGTTTTTGGTCTCCTTTTATGCAGGAATTTCAATTTACTTTGCACCAAGGTAAACTTGACTTTGATTCTGCTTCCCATGAACTTTTTAAAGTATTCCCTGAAGTTGTTATAGCATCAGTTGTGTCTTCCCTAGATCTAGTAACAACGCTGCTCTCTTCCTACCCCATTGAAAGCTGTCCATAGAAGATACGAGCACAGTTCATAGTTAAATTCACTTGGCTCAGCTCTTGAGTGATGTCAGAACTTCTGGCTGCTATTTCAGAGTAATTGTGGGAGTAGTGTTCTCTTGGAGTTTTGGGTGGATATAGGTTGCTGAAAATTCTGTTGGCTAAAGGACATGATGATGTCAGAACTGCATAGAGTCAGTGTTTTGATCCTTCCAGTTGATGGTCTTAATCACTTATGATTTTATGTTTACCTACTTCTGGGTGAAACGTAAAATGGAAACATCAACAATTCTCTTGCCCTTACCAATTTCAGATATGGATCAATCAACAATGTTACCTTCTTGATTAGTAAATGACAGAGGATTGGTGAGTTTTTCCAACTATTGTCTTTGGGATCCAATATAGGTCCTGTTTCATAGATAACAAATTGGTCTTTTAGGCCATCTGCCACTGGAAATGTCAAGTGATTTTTTTTCTCTTTATCTGCCTTTTCTTTGATGTTAGCAGCATAATCTCTCATCCTAATTTTAATAATGGAGGCAAATTTCACTATATTGAGTTAGGGCATCAGCTGGGAGTGTGAATCAAGTATATATTCACTGTTTCTCTTGGTAATTTAAAATGTATGTCTTCTGGTCTATTTCTTTTAGTTAATGCAGTCATATTCCCTCAGAAGTGAACTCTCATGCAATTGAAGGATTGTCTCACAAGTCCTCTAGCTTCTCTTTGGTTACAGATAGAGAATATTCAGATAGAGGTTTTATACTTCCCCCCAAAATAGATTAAAAAATAATTCTATATTCAGGCTTTAAATGGAAGGACATCTGACAGATACTCCAATTATGAGAACATGATGCTAAGTGAAATCAACATGACATAATAGGGCAGATATTATTGGATTATATTCTGTTATATTCAGTGTGTAGGGTAAGCAAATTGACAGAGATAGAATGTAGAGCATTGGCCACCCTGGACCAGGAGAAGAGGGAGAAGTTAGTGTTTACTAAGTAAGGAGTGTTTAAGATGATGAGAACATTCTACAGATAGATGGTGGTGGTTGCACAATACTGAATGTGCTTAATGCAACTGAATTGTACACTTAAAAATTGTAAAGATGAGAGCAAGTGTTGTGATGCATCCTATGAAGCTTCACTTGCAACACCTGTATTCCATATTGCAGTGCTGCTTCAAGCCCCAACTGCTCTGCTTCTGATTAAGTTCCCTGCCAATATACTTGAAAAGGCATCAGACGATGGTCCAAGTACTTGGGCCCCTGAGAGTCCTGGGTGGAGTTGTGTGCTTTTGGCTTTGACCTAGCCAACGCCTGGCTATTTTGGAAGAACACGCACTGTGTGATACAAATAAATCACACATTACCATTTGAATAAATATATAAATCTCTTATAAAATCATAAAAAGTTAATTTGATCTTATATGTAATTTGACACCTTTTAAAAATAAATCACTTTAACATGGTTTCTTTGTAACTAAATCGTGTGATTGTCTAAGTCTTAAACCGGGCCCCTGCCTAATAACCCACAGTTTGGAGGATATACTTATAGAAGTTGGCAAAACACACTACACAACAGATAGAGGATTAATATGCAGGACTTACAAAGAGCTTCAGAAACTCAATCACAGCAAAACCAACCCTGTGAAAAAATGGGTAAAGGAAATAAGCATGAATTTTTTTTGAAAGGAATGAATTCAAATGGCTAACAGGTGTATGAAAATCTGCTTAAGCTCTCTGTCTGTTGGGTCAATTGCCCTGGATCTGTGCCTGCTACGTGGTGGGTGTGGCTTAGAGCTTACTTACCCTGGCCTGAGGCACAGCTTCCAGTGCAGAACTTGACCTCTGACATGACTGGAATGTCAAAGGGAATAGGAGTGCCTTTTAGCCAATCACAGTGTCATTATTGGGCAGGGGGACTGCCTGAAGACAATCTCCTGCCCTCCCCTTCTTTAACCTTTCAAATCTTGTAATTTATGCTGAATAAACAGACATCCAGCTTGTCTCTGGTGGTTCTTAGGGCAGCAGAATAACATCACCTCACCCTTGGTGACCTTGGGGTCTGCTAACAGGTTTAAACCCCGAGAGGCTATTAGGGAAACATAAATAAAAACCACATTAAAGTCCTACCTAACTCCAATGAAATTGCCTTGCATTCAGAAATCTACTAACAATACCTGCTGACATGGATGTGGGAAAAAAGGTAGCCTACTTCACTGTTGGTATGTGTGTAGACTAGTACAACCAATATGGAAATCAGTATGGAGAGTGTTAAGACAATTGAAAATTGATCTACTGTATTACCCTGCTATTCAACAATCTGGGAATATATCCAAAGGAGGTGAATCTGCATATGAGAAAGGGACCAGCAATCCTATGTTATAGCAGCCCATAATAGCAAAGACTTTGAAACAAGCTTGGAAGCCTGTCAAAAGAGGAGTTGATACAGAAACAGTGACATATCTACTCATGGAATACTACTCAGCTATTAAAAAGAATGAAATTCTACCATTTGCAAAAAGCTGGTCCCAACTGGAGACCATAATGCTCAGGAAATAAGCAAATAATGCTCATGACTATGAAAAGACAAATATCGCATGCCATCTCTGATATAAGGCAACATTCGTGCAAAATAAAAAATAAATAGATGTGTAGGTAAACATTTAGATACAAATACTCTCATAAATGAACTGTGTAATGGAGACTAGCATACTGGGAAGTGAAGACACATTGCATCTAAGTACAGATGCATACACCTGAATAAAAAGAGGACTCCCGATGTAACTGTTAAATATACCTTGACAGTAGGATACTAGATTTTTTTTTTTACCATTGCCTACAGCTATGAAGCCATGATACACTTAGATAGCAGAATATTGGAGTTTTGACTGTTGCTGAAGAACTATATTATTGCAATAATATGGGAGGAAATGTTGGGAGGGAGTGGCATAGGGAGTAAGGTAGGGAAGATGGAGGAAGAATCCTTATACTTAGAAAACAGTATTGTGGAAAGTAATAATAATAATAATAAGTTGATGCCAGAGTTGGAAATATGACATCCTCTGTTTGCTGCTAACTTTTAACAATTACTGACAAAGGCTCTGTGATTCTGAGAAGGGTCACTGAGACACAAAATAAGAGTAACACATTTATGAGAACGCCATTTTACTCCGATCCTCCCTAACAGTTACATGATTTTGTTCTTTTGGGCCAGCTTTCCAAAGTAAAAAGAGGTGAAGTCACCTCAAGATCACTTAGTAAACTACTGGAAGAGCTAAAAGCAGAACTGAGGATTCCCTGACTTGTGGCCCTATGACTTGATAAACACTCACACTCGACTTGACAGCAGGATTTGGCAGGCTGTTTGAGGGGCTGGCAGCCTCGAGAGAATCTTCAGTGTCTTAAAATAGTCTTAGAGTTCTAAAAACCCTGTTCCAAATGCTGACTCTTCATCCCAGCCCCAGCACTGTCTACTCAGGGAAGGCAACACAAGGAAGGAAACATTTCCTCATAGTCACACTGTAGTTCCCTGATGGAGTTTCAGTATTTTGATAATTACTTGAATGATTTTTAACACTGTTTCTCCTCTGTTTAAAAAGCAACATTCCCCGAAGTTTACTAGACCCTTTCCAATGCCAAGGAAATTAATAGAAATTTTAAAACCGGTTCTGCTTGACCAAACACAGGACTCTCCAATTTGCTTTAAAAAGTGTATGCATATCAATTAAGTTCCTAGGACACCTTATCCCAAGGTGTAGTATAATAAAGGTACACCTGATCTTAGCCAAAAGGACAAGAAGCGATGCATAATAAAGGTATAATAATACTTTCAATATAAAAGCTTGAAACCATCAGAGACTATTACAAAGTGGATATTAAAGTAGTGAAGCAGTGACAACAGATTCTAAGGGAGAGAACAGGCTCCATTCCATTGGAGATAGAGATGCCAGGGTGTTTCAAAGGGAGAAGTGGAGAGTAAGGAAGAAAATGATGCAGGAGTACACAGGCTCAAAGGTGTGAAAAATTCCCAAGTGTTGTCTGTTAACAATAAATCCATCAGACTAGTCATGTCTGCGAGCAGCAGTTGTCTAAGAATTTCATCCCAAAGAGACTGAAGTCAGAGAGTCCTTGGATTTACTGAGAAATGTATTTCAAGGGAGTGGTTTTCAGATCCTTCAGAAAGGTACTCTTGAGTTTCAAGAGACACATGCAAGAGGATCTGTCAAAATGCTCCTGCAAAGATGGAATTAAGAAAATTAATCTGTGTTGTTGCAGGAGAAATTTTTCCGTGAACTTTTTGAAGACACCTTGTAGACATGGATTTGTTTTGTTTTTGGAGCTAAAATAAACATACTTTTAAATTCAGTTTTCCAAAAAGTTTTTGAAAAATGCTCATGTGCATCCCAAGGGAAGAGGTAGGGTTCAGATTCTGATTCTGAATTCTGTACTAGTTAAACGCGCTAAGTAGGGCAAGTCAGCAGGCTGTGTCAGATGTGGGCTAGAAGGAACAGTAAATTCTTCTCATAACCTGCAGATTTTCCAAACTGGAATGCATAAGAGGGCTTAATGATAACATCTGTAAAAATCTGGTTGTATATGATTGCCTGTGTTTGGGAAAAAGTTTTCTTTTTCTTTAAGATGAAATAAATGAAATTTAGCTTTAAAATCTCTACAGCAGTGTTGCATTAAATGTAATATAAATTCCAGTGAATTCAATGTGCATGTTTTACATGTTTTTTCACAGAATAAAAATTCATAATTTGGATAGAACTTTAATAGATTAATGTTGATGAATGGATACTTTATGCTTTTACCTAATTTCAATTTACAAGACAGAATTTCCCTAGTGAAGTAGGATTTTAGTTTTAATAATCTACCTGGAGAAATCCATATGCAGTAATACTTAACAAAAAAAAGGAGAAATCACTGATTCAGAAAGAAAACGCTGTCTAAATAGCTTTTATAATGTGTTGATTTTATTCACCCATCCAAATAATAATACCTTCAGATCTACCTTCAGATCAGTAGATGATATCCATAGAAACAACTTATTTTTATTGGAAAGGCAGATTTAGGGAGAAAAGGAAAGACTGAACGATCTTCCATCTGCTGGTTCACTCCCTAAATGGCCATGATAGCCCGAGCTGAGCTGATACAGTTTCATTAAGCCAGTAGCTTCTTCCAGGTTTCTCATGTGAATGCAGGGTCCCAAGGTTTGGGCTATCCTCTACAGCTTTCCTAGGCCATAAGCAGGGAGCTGGATGAGAGTAGTGCAGCAACAGGGATACAGACCCATATAAGATGATTAGCCAACCGAGCCATTGCTCTAATCCCTATAAGAATTATAAGTAATGTTTTATCGGAAATACTAAATTAATTTGACCTGTAAAGTTTTATATTATGAAAGGTTTTTTAAAAGCTTTTTCTTAAATTGTGTATTTTTATCTTCATAGGCATATATGTACTACAAAATCATGCCTGCTTTGTTTTTCTGTTAAACACATTTTTTCTTGTCTACATTTAAAAGGTGAGATTTTAATTACATAGGATAATCTAAGAAACTATTTTGTTCCTATTATTCTTCCATTCTTTAGAGAATAGATTAAATTGTGCTTTTGGAGGGGTCATGACCGTTTTCAGTAAGATTCCGTTTTGGATTTAGGGACATGAGTTTCTCTTTTCATGTTATTTGTCCCAGAGAATCTATTGTTTTACCTTGGTCTGTACTACTCAGTGAGAGATGCCGGACCACAATGTCCTGTTCATTTAAAGGATTTGTATTATCCAATCTTTGGGTGTTGTTGGGAGGCAGGAGTGGGGAAGGGAGATAATAGAACATTAAACATCAGCCTTTTCAAAGCTCATTTCCCCATTAATCATTAGTGAGAAATTGACAGTTCATTAGTGGAGTTGTGGGGTCCAGTGCTTCCCAGGAGAAGCTCCCCAGGCATTGGATGCAACCTGGTTTTCATTAGTATCTCAGGGATCTGCTACCTACCGTGATCTTCTTCTTGTAGGGAGTCTGGATAGTTCTGAATATGACATGATCAAATAAAGTGATTAATAATAGCATCACCTGGAATGATTCCAACAGAGACAGTCATTAAATTGCAGCTGAAGGGATGGCATCTGCATCTCACTAAACAGATGGTTTTCCAGGTAGTGACAGGTCTGTTCTTTATTAGTTGGCAATGAAAAGGCAATGAACCTGGAAGGAGGTTAAGTAGAGCCAGGTGAGAGGGTCCAGGATTCCAGCATTCATGTTGAGGTGCATCACAAAGAAAGGAAAAAACCACCAAGAATAAAGACAATTGTGTTAAAACTCTTACACGCAGTCACATACATGCATACATAGTTAATTCTTTTAACTGAGTAAGTATTTGTGGGGAAAATAGTCATGTTGTTAAAGCAGTTTTATAGATGCTGCCTGGAAACTGCTTTTGTTTATAATTCCTTTTATTTTCACTAGTCTGTGCAAAAAGTTTCAGATTTTTTAGACACCTTAGTTCTTTCTTCATTCCCAGCCTGGCATTTTCCAATTTTTTCATACCTCAAAGTTACTCTATAGTTGCCACTTCTAATAAGTCGGTCTCAGCTCACGTGCTATTACCCAAATCAAGAGGAGAAAGAAAATGATTAGAAGAGCCCTAGTTTGAAGTAGATACTTCCAATATATTTTCTTATTTAATCTTCTCAAAAATCTTCATTTTACCAATGAGGACACCGAGGTTCAGAGAACTTGAACTTCCTCAGAGCATGTTGGCTGTATTATTAAGAGCTAGCCCATAGCCAAGACCCTAGGAAGGTACCTGAACTCTTCCCACTCTGCCTTCCACATCGCAAGATCTTGTCACTGATTTAGTTTCCCACTGATGAGTGATTATATCTATGAGAATCTGCTTGCGAAAGAACCATCTCTGGATATATAAGGCATTTTTGGTGCTCTTTCAAAAGGGAAAGTTGTGTTTATCTTGCTTTCCAAAAATTAATCTTTCAATGTCTCCAAGCTCTGATAAAGATACAGAAATAAACAAAAAAGATATAGATGTTAATAAAGCTTCCCATTATAGTAAAAATGACTTTTAATCTCCCATAAACACTTTTGTGTTTACTATGTGACAGCCAACATCTATTTAGTAGACTGATACATTTGTGAGCCTCAAGATAGCATTGGGTGTCAAAATTGACATTCATTTTCTAAACCGTACAATTACTGTGTCATGAAGCTGTGGGAAGCTTTGGAAAAATGCCTTTTCCTGTGCTGTCTGCGGCATTCATTGAGAAAACTTCAGTGATGAGAGTATAGGGGATGAGAAAAAGACAAAAGCACAGCCTAACACTTTGCTTGCAGTATAAACATATTTAGGTTTTATACCTGAGTCCTAGTTATATGTGATATTTCACTTTCTGCAAATATTAAACAAGTAATTATATTAAAATTTTCTCATTCCGTTAATATCCGTTTTGACCCACAGTTGATTAAAGTTGTTATTTCCATAAATAATTTCCAGTGAGGGCAAAGGGAGCTATTAGGAATAATGCATAATTTTCTCTTGGGAATTCTAAGTTGTGTTTTAATTAAGATGGTGTTGGATAGCAAAAGCACTTGAAGTGGAATTATGGATCTGAAGTACTTAATATCCAACACTAAAATACCTAATTAAACCCCCTACTGTTAAAGATTACTTAACATTAGCATCCACTGAGACTTCCTGACCCCCAGAGTCAATGAAGGCAACATGTACGTTACCAACCTGTGACAGAAGGCACAGTAATGACCTGACAGGAAGTCCAGAGGTGGTTCATCTTCTGTACATTTTATCAGGTAATCATAGTCAATATTGAACACAATATTGAACTTTAGAAAAAATTGCGTTTATTTATCTTTGAACATTAGCTATGCATCCAGTTCATCTAATCAAATTTATATCTAAGCATAACTTCAATGTATTACATTTTAGATTATAATGATGTTGGAAAAGCGCTTAGTAGAAATTAATGGCTAATTTAGAATATACGGTAGTTCACTGTTTCTGTTTACTTTCATGGTTAACATGAATCTGAAATATTAACAAGTATAACTTGAGACCTTCTTTGTTCTCCTTTCACACTGTGTAGTTGGTACACTCTTGGCTCCATCTTTGTAAATGACACCATCCAATGACTCAAGTCAAAGAAGTCATGTGTCATCTTCGATTCTCCTTTCTAACTCCCCAGGGCAAAAGTCTGGATTCCACTTTCATCCTCTATTTTGAATTGACTCTTTCTTTGTGCCTTCTCACTGCTAACTGAAAGCATCATTAACCCTCTCGGTACTCTCGTGCAATTTTACAAAGGTATTTCTTTCTTAGGACACAATTGTCTATTGGAACACTGCTGCAATGTTTTTTGTCCAATCACACATCATTTCCTATCAACTAGAAATCTTTTTATAATAAATACGCAAATCCTTGATGTTTGTGCTGTGAATGTTACCCTTGGAACGTGCTGTGTAAATTACACAATTGTGTGTGGCAGCTATGAATTAGGTCACGATCACCTGATAGACTATTGTCAGAACTATGTAACCTTCCTATTTCCTCTTTTGCCCTCTTGCTAAAGACTTTTTATTTTTTGTCCCCTTCACAAAGCATCTGGAATGGCCTTTGTAAAATCTGCATCAAATCATACTGTTCCAATATGTTCAGTACTTTCCAGGGACTTCTTGTTACAGTCCTAGTAAAATGCAAATTTCATGCTGAAGTCCACACATCTTGATATGATCTGACCCCTACCTGACTCCAACTCTTAAGCTGACATGCAGTCAGTATACATTGGAAAGACTTAATGAATATTCTGATTCACTGTTTCAGCCCTTAAATACTTTTAGTGTCTATTATGACTGCCTTTATAAAATCTGCCCACTTGTCTCTAGCCATACTACTTTTGCTGTTCCTGGAACATGCCAGGCTTATTTCCATCTGTATTAGCTTGTTAAGACTACTGTAACAAATTTCCAAAAAGTGTGTGGCCTAAGAGAACAAAAATTTATTTTCTGATGTTGTTGAAATAGAAAGTCTGAAATCAAGGTGTTGGCAAGCTGTATAATTTACGAGATTATGAGAGAGAATTCGTTTTATGACTCTTGGCTTTTGGTGGCGGGTCTTTGCATTCCTTGGGTTATAACTCCAGTATCTGCCACTGTATTTATAAGGCCTTTTTGCCTTTGTTCTCTTATTTCCCTTCCCTACCTTGCTCTTCTCTGCTCTCTCTTATACTCCTTCTCTCCCCCTTCCTCCTTGCCTCTCTTTTCCTCTCCCTCTTGCAACAATTTGCCATTGGTTGAAGAAACACTAATCCTGAATGATCTCATCTCTAGTTCCTTTAAGTGATTTCATCTGCAAACATCCATATTCCAAATTTTGTGATTGTCTGAGGTTCCAAGTGAATGTATCACGTGGAGACCCATTGTTTAACCCACACATTATGTAACAGCTTTTGCATTAGCAGTTTCTTGCCTGAATCTTTTTCACTTGGCAGGATGGCATTGCTTCCTCCTTGAATGTATCCCAGTTTCTTCTTGAGTAATACTTTGAGAGAGACCGTCCCTGGATCTACGTAGCTTCTCCTTTTCCTATACCCCCATTACCCTCAGTTGTCTTGGCCTGCTTTTAATTTTCTTTGGGATACTTTTAATCTATGTGCCATTTCCCTGTGTATCATCTTTTTGTTTTGTTTTTGTTTTTTGATGTTTCTTTCCACTCAGTTTCAAGCTCAGTGAAGTCAACAAAGGCTTCTCTTCGTCTCAGTATCATCTAAATGAGAGTCAGCAAACTATGTCCCTTGGACCAAATCTGTTCTACCTCCAGCTTTTTGGAAGTATGGGTTTATTGGAGTGCAGTCAGCCATTGTGTTCATATATTGTCCATGGCTGCTTTGGAGCTGTCACAATGAGCTGATAATTTTGACAGAAGCATCGAAGCCAACAGAGCTAAAGACATTCATTACTTACCCTGTAAGCAAAGACTACATGAATCAAATATTTCATGACTCCAGCTGGGATCTGACTTGAAGTTCTGGGATCTACCCCTTGTTTCTTCTCTATAGTGCATGCCATATTGCAAAGAGAGAAAGTCCAGATACTCTGTGGCTGCTCTACTCTATGAGCACATGTATCATTGTGAAGTGTAGGTCTGGTTTCTTAAATCTTAAGTATTATCTTAGATTCTACTGCCAAATGTGAAGATTAAGAGACTGTCAGCTACTTATAATAAATAATACATTCTTTAAAAATATTAGAGACACCACAGAAAGGGTGTTAATACCAATAGGTGCCTCACTTCTTTACCTCTGTGCTTTTAATTTTGAAGCAGAGAAATTTGCATACCAACTATGTTTTTTTAGGAAGTTTGAACATCTTTCATTTCTCAATGATCTTTAAATGAAGAAGTGAACAATGAAGGCAAAAGAGTAAAAAGATGAAGAAAAAGACAAAGCTACTTGTGCTTTTAAGCTTTAGCTGCCCTCAGAGCTGAGAAATGCAATGTGAAATATTTTGCTTGTGTTATTCATTCAGAAAGCCCTTGGGCAGAAGCCACTCTCATTGTATTGCTTCTGCAATGCTGGAATGGCTGTCAACATTTAAGTCATGAATAATTGCAATGGTACACAAAAGGCAGGTATGCAAAAATCAAGGCTTTCATTGTGTTAGCTCATCCAATTGTAAATATATATTATCATGGCTAAACTTTCCAGGGTTATTTTATTGTATGAAAATATACAATAAAGAAGTTATTGTAGTTATAATAAGAACCTTAGATATTCATACCTTGGGCCTTTGCTAAGCGTTATGGCTTAGAGCCTTCACATTGTATTAACCAGAAGTTTCATATTAAGAACCGGAATTGGACTACCTTTGCGTTTGCTGATAGTACTTTCCTGCCTGTGGAAACTACCACATCTGCAGTACAGAAACTGTTTTTCAGGAGAGGTCCCAACCATCTTTAATGACTTACTCCTTTTTCATGATATTAGGAAAAGCAGTACACTCTTTCATCCTGAGAATAAACAAGGGTAGGTAAATAGGGCTGAATCTTTGCTGTCTGAGATGGAGTAGATGATAATCTATTTCTATAAGGACACGTGTGGGAGCATCTGAAAAATTTTGTGAAAAGTAGAATTTAAAAATGTTTATTTTGGTGCAGAAATTTTTTAATTTAGGCATGAAATGGTCTTTAAAAAGTTTTTGGAACCTATGTGTTATGCATGGATTTCAAATTTGTTTTGCATCAAAGTCAATTTATGTTGTAATTCCATTACTCTTTAAAGTATCTTCACTTATTCACCACCTTTGATTTTTCTCATGTACAAAACATAACACTGGATTCTGTGCAAAATACATAGATAGCCTAACTCAAAGCTAGTAATGTACTTGCTAATATAACGGATTAAAACACCACCTGTGTCACCGGTATCACATTTGGGCTCCGGTTTGAGTCCTGGCTGGTCCACTTCCAACTAGGCTTCCTACTAATGCACCTAGGATGGCTACCAAAGGTGGCTCAAGAATTTGGGCTCCCACGACCATTGTGGGAGAATTGGTGAAGCTCCTGATTCCTGACTTTGACCTGGCCCAGCACAAGCTGTTGTGACAGTTTAGAGAGTGAGCCAGCAGGTGGAAGATCTATCTCCAGTTCTCTCTCTCTGTAACCCAGCTTTGGAAATTAATAAATAAATCTTACCCCCTAAAAATTGTGGTTAATTAGACAATAATTGTGTAAGGTAATATGCAGAAATACAAGCATAAAGTACTTTGAAAATTTAAGTTCCCTGGCAATAAGGGAAATCCAAATGAAGACAACAATGAGGTACCACGTAACTCCAGTAAGGATGGCACACCAACACTTGCTGGCGAGGATGTGGGGAAAAGGGAACCCTTCTCCACTGCTGGTGGGAATGCAGACTTGCACAGCCTCTATGGGAATCAGTTTGGCGAATACTCAAACAACTGAAAATCAACATACCATATGATCTAGCAATAGCACTCCTAGGGATATATCCAAAACATCTCCTACACAAGAAACCAACATGCACGCCTATGTTCATAGCAGCACAATCTACAATCGCAAAAACCTGGAAGCAACCAAAATGCCCATCAATAGAAGACTGGATAAGAAACCTATAGTTCATCTACTCTATGGAATACTACTCAGCTATTAAAAAAAACGAAATGCAGTTCTTTGTGGCCAAATGGGCCCGACTGGAATCCATCATGCTAAGAGAAATGAACCAATCCCAAAAGGTTAAATACCACATGTTTGCCTTAATCTGAGATGAAAAGATGATAACTTGGAAGATAGTACCTGTATATTGTAATATTAGTGCAATCTCTAACAACCTGTATCCAATGCAGTAAGATAATGCGATATAATCTATACCAACAATTAATGTCAGAATACTTAAGATCTACATCGAAAAACTGTAAAACCTACTATACCCTCAATACGCTATGTTAATCCGTGATGGGGAGGGAGTGCAGGGAAGTCTTTCAGGACCATAAAGAGAGTGAGAAAAAAGTACATTATAGCCTATCAAGATCAAATCTGGTAATTCATAGACAACAGACTCAAAGCGGCACTAAACAATAATAAAACTACTATACCAATGCATGAGGGGGGAGTCGGGTGTGATCCTGACAACCTCTTAACAGGAGGTCATGTGCATGGAGCAGGGGGGCACTCCAGAGTGGAACAGGTGGTAAGGAGGAAGCTTGGATCCCAACCATGAAGACTCCCAGACCTTCACCACGAACTATTAATACGAGCAACAAGGACTATATCCCAACTGCCAAGGAGGCCACAGGGAATTGGATGCCCTCGGAGGCTGAGTACTCTGAGTTCACCCACCCCCAACCGGAGCTTCCGCAGGGGATGGAAGAAGTCCAAACACTACCGTGCAGAAACCAGCGTCATTGGAAAGACAACCAGAAGCCCTGAGCGGTCCGCAGAAACAGAAGAACAATAAACGTCCTTCAGGACCAGGGAGGAGAGCTTTCTCTGATCTGAGCCTGGCTCCAACTCTGGACCCCCACCCTCCCTCGCAATGACCATCGGGGTCGCTCCGAAAACCCCTCATAGCAAACAAACAATCATGCAAACTAAAAAAACCTAAAATAAATAGACAAAGAACAAAAAGTAGAGCTTGGAGTCTGACAGGAAAGACCTGGCGTGGATTGACTCATGCCTCACTGGGTGGGACACAAAGATTAGTCACTCCTCACCATGGTGTTGAGGATTTTCCTGCATACCCCCCCCAAAAAAAATGTTCTGTACCTTAATTGTCAACAAATGTCTTGTTAGAGTTACAAGCCAGTCTAGATTATCCTAAAATCTGCCAAGATCAGCAAAATTATACTTCAACACAACAAATGGCTAAATACTAAAATGAAATAGACACGAGACAGCTGAATGGTACCTTATAGCCATTTTAAGGTATATAGCAGCCGGTCCTGTATATAAACTAAAATTGAAATGTCAATGAGCTAATCATAGGTTGTGGTTAAGAACTTGCTTTTTTTTTTTTTTTTTTTAACATACTGGTTACTCAAAACCATGTCAATTCCATAATGTTGCAAATTGCTGTTGATGTTATATTGGGACTCTTAATTGACTGGGATGATATTCTACCAGCTCTAACTTCAGACCAGAAATGGTCTCCCCAAGAAACTGTTCAACCCATCTGGACAATAAGTAGCTGGACTCTATGCTTGGGGTATGTTTGCAATGAAAGAATCTTGATTGAATTTGAACTGTAATACTGCATCAAGGTGGAGGAATCCACCAGGGGGGAGGGGCGTTGGGAGGGGTGGGGGGATTCCCAGAGCCTATGAAACTGTCACATAATGCAAAATAATTAATTAAAAAACATAATAAAAAAGAAAAAAAATACTTTGAGAATTGAAGCAGAGAAACCACACAAGAAATTCATTTGCAAGTTTCTAGAAATCACAAAATAAGTCATTTTGAAGAAAGATGGGATTTTATTTTCTTTTAAAAATTTATTTACTTTTTACAAAGTCAGATATACACAGAAGAGGAGAGCCAGAGAGGAAGATCTTCCATCTGATGATTCACTCCCCAAGTGACCGCAACAGCCAGTGCTGCGCCAATCTGAAGTCATGATCCAGGCTCCAGGTCTCCCATGCAGGTGCAGGGTCCCAAGGCATTGGGGCATGCTCTACTGCTTTCCCAAGCCACAAGCAGGGAGTTGGATGGGAAGTGGAGCTGCCGGGATTAGAACCGGCACCCATAATGGATTCTGGCACTTTCAAGGCGAGGACTTTAGCCACTAGGCCACGCTGTCGGGCCCAGTTTGAATTCAGTTTTTAGATTGCCTAGTACAAGAAGCTAAGGAAACATTTACTCATGAAATCCACTTTGAACTACATTTTAAAGGCCCCCTCCTAAGAATTAAAATTCTTCCTGTCTCGCATTGATCAGTTTTGTGATTACTTAACTTTGGTAGTGAAACTAAATTAGAACAATCAGAATTACTTTGGAAGAAAACCAAAGGTCCTCTGAACCTTTAGAGGAGAATTGTTAAATGCTTATAAGAATAAACCACATATTAGTGAAATAAACAACATGTTGAAAAACTTCACATGAATGTGATTTATGCTGATAATACATCTTCCTAAGAATGATGATTTTGATGTTGTTTGAGCTCGTGCATAATCACTAAATAATAGCAATAAAGCAAAAAAGAAAAGAAAAAGCGAATTATATTCAGAGACAGAAAAAAAATAAAACTTGTTATGTTTCTGGATGATTTCAGTGGATTTGGTAACAACAAAACAGTATAATTATCCTACCTACAAATAGAATTAATTGATACTATTAACCTATGAGGTTCAGATCTTATACTCCATAATTATCACAAGGATTATAATTGGATCAGACCTCCTTTTGAGGGCTTGTATAATCATATTATGGCAGTACAGCTAACAGAAAAAACATCAAAATCCCTTATATTTTAGGGCCAAAAAAGAAATATCAAGACTCTCACAAGAAGGCCTCTATGGCAGGATCAAGAAGAAAATTAATTGCCTTGTACTTTCAGGCAGTGTGGAGGAAATCTAGAGCTTTGTCTACAGAAATTTCTTGTTCCAGTAGAGGTTTTACGGGCCAGGGTCATCCCTCAGTGGAAAGACATTTCCTAAGGAGTCGAATCCATTGTTTCAATGAAAGGGTAAGCACAGAGTATTCTTTTATTAGGAAATGTTTCCTGGAATCCCTCTGGCCTCCTTTGGACTACAGGTGGAGGTGAGGGTGAAGGGACCAATCACCAGTGTCTTGCCTTTAGGGGATAGAGTTGAATCAGGAGACAGTGCTCAGTGTCGGTCATCGCAGTGGGCCCCAGCAAAAGCCACTGGTATGGCCTTGTAGAGGATAGTAGATTCAGATGGAAGGATCATATCCTGGAGCCTTGATCACAGTTGGTATCTTGGATCTGTGACCTGTGCCATCATGTATAGATGTTTCTCACTCCTTAGAGATCTGGTCATCCAGAGGATACACTGGAGTCATCAAATGCCTCTGCCTAATATGTCATTTCTGACTGCATGGGCATAAGTATGCATCTTAGAATGTTTGAATTCTTCCACAGCAACTTATGACTGATGTATGCTCTTTATATTTTTAAGTTATTGAGGCTTCTCTCAGCAGAGCTCTCAAACTATTACAAAGAGCTTTTCTTTCATGGGAAATAAGCTGGCTTTGATAATGTCAGTGATCTATTTGAACTTTTCTGAAAGAATTTGGCTTGTATTTTATACCTGCCCAGCACTTCACCTGTCATCAGCTTGGGATATATTTGCCTCTGTTTGTGTGGCATAAACTAGTTGTCAGTAGAGTATTTCATTTGATGAAAATTTGTTTCTTTCTCTTTTCTCTTCCTTTCTCCCCTACTCTTTTCTTTTTATCCTTCCTTCCTTCCTTCCTTCCTTCCTTCCTTCCTTCCTTCCTTCCTTCCTTCCTTCCTTCCTTCCTTCCTTCTTTCCTTCCTTCCTTCTCGTTCTTCTCTCTCTCTGTTTCTCTCTTTCTTTTTTATGTAGTTGAAAGGGGCCCTAACATGTCTAATGAAGTTTTTGCATTTCGTTTTCTAATCTTTTTCCTTACTACAGGGATGTTTTCTCAGTCTGGAGCCTTCCAGTATGATCTTTAAGTACATTAACTATTTTCTTCAGTTAGTTTGATATATATTTGATTTGTTTTATGTGTTTTACATATATATTTAACTTTAATATATCAACTGGATTTTGATTCCTGTTCTAAGAGATCTCTATTCTTTGATGTATTCATATCCAGCTCCCACTTCCAGTCCCCACATTGATGCTGTCTTCTTCAAGAGTAGAATCAGGAGGGCAGTTTCGTGGTACTGTGCGTTAAACCTCTGTCCTCAAAGTTGGCATTCCATATTTCAGTTTCAGTTTGAGTCCCACCCTCTCCACCTCTGATCCAGCTTCCTTCAAATGAGTCTTAGAAGGCAGATATTTTGGGGAATTGGCAGAAAGGACTAACCCTATCCTTGCCTCACATGAAAAAATTTTCATGTGCAGAAAGCAATGAGCAAAGCAAGATTTATTAACAAACCCCAAACCTCCTGCCACAATAGCAGAAGACCCTTCAAGAGAGGCAGACGTTAAAAACTGTGAGGGTCAAATCTTTTAAGCACAATTTTGGAAAAAGAAAAAAAAATAAATAAAAGAGAAGCTAGCAATCATATATAGGTTGGGGACAAAATTGATCAAAGGGTCAGAGTCCGAATCATATGTAGCTTGCTCTAAATAAAAATTCATCTTAAAGGTGTGTTTGGTAAATCCTTTCTAGTCTCATGATACACTGAAATATTAGAGGGATACAATTGCTACTTTCTAGTGATTGTCGTGATAAGAATAGAAACCCAGAGGAATGGGATTAGGCACTTTAGATCTGGCCAACGGCAGCTTTTATTGGTAGAAACCCTCATTTTGTGCCCTCTTAACAAGACTTCCCCAGTCCACATTCTGCTTGGGTCTCCACCAAACTGCCTATTAGTTCATCTAAACCTTTACAGTTGTATGTAGTTTAACCACTGTGGTCCCTACCTCTGATGTGGGAGACTACAATGGAGTCTCTGGTTTCTGGTTAAGCCTGGTCCAGATCTCACTCTTGTGGCCATTTGAGAAGGGAATACAAAACAAAACACAGCAACGCAGTCTAATGTTTTGAACACTTGGTCATACAGAGATTTCTTTTGACTTTGTCCATTCAACTTGTATCATAAATAATTTTCTACCGTTTTTTAAATTTTAAAATTGCTTATTTATTTTAGAGGGGAGTAGGGGCATTGTTGATGATGGGAGTTACAGAGATGTCTTTTATCCATGGGTTCACTCCTTGAATGTGCACAGCAGCCAGGACTAGGCCAGACCGAAGCCAGAATCATGGGAAGTCTAGGTTCTCCTGTGCGTGGCAGTGAACCAGCTGCTGAATCACCATCTGCTGCTCCCCAGGGTGTGCATCAATGGGAGACTGCATCAGAAGCAGAGGCGGAACTCCAACTCAGGCAGTCCAGTATGGGATGTCTGTGTCCCAAACAGTGACTTAACTGCTGAGCCAAAGCCTGCCTATACCGTTTTGTTTGCTTTAATATGTTTGATCACTCTCCTTTCTGTCCTTTTATGAAAATAGCTTTATGCTTTCTTAAAAACTATAATTTTCATTCAAAGCATATTTTGGTGTTGTCTGAAGTTGTTCCACATTTTTCTGATGCATTATGAAGACTGTTTTAGTTGCAGGTGCTTGAAATTAGATGTGTTGATGCAGTTTCTCCTGGCTGATTTTTGTGTAGTCAGTTACTAGCTCAAAATATTCTAAATGTTGAAATTTCTTTTACTGAAGAATTTTTTTTCCTAAAGTCTATTTTAAACATCAGCAGAGACCTGAGCCATTACAGCATTTTACAAATGGCTTCCCCTTTTATTTTGTTATTTGTTTTCAAATCCTTTGTTCTGGAATCTAGCTTCCATTAAAGTTCATTCAGGTCTCCAGTTCTTTTTCAAAGAGACTTGCCTCTCCAGGATTGATGTGTTTTTCCTGAAGGGCAAAAATTCCAGTGGTCTATTCTTTGTTATACTTTGGTAGAATAGACACTTTAGGATAAAATCCTACTCTGGGATGGCCATTGGACCAAGTGGCCAGTTAATATAGTGCTTCATACACCTGCATCCAAAATGGGAGTGTTTGAATTCATCCTCTGGTTCCATAATTCTGGCTTCCTCCTGATACTTCCCTAGGAAGTAAGAGATGATGGTGCAAGAATTTGAGTGTTTGCCACCTACACAGGAGACCTGGGTTGAGTTATTGAGTTAACAGATGTTGGAGAGTAACCAGCAGGCAGACAGAAGATATCTCTCTCTCACTCGTCTTTGCTTCTTTCCTCTCTGCTTTAAAACAAACAAACAAAAAAATGAAAGAAAAGAAAATTTTTAAAAATCCCACCCTGTCAAATTTTCTACTTCTTTACCTTAAAGCCCTGGCCATGGACTCAGTGCCCTAGCAGCACTGCTACCACCTGGCACCCGTCTCCAGGACCAGCACAGTGAAGAACATTGTGACCATCTGTTATTGTACCTTGGACACTGGGGGCTTTACTGACATGGCTCAACTTTCCAGGGTCCTGAAGGCCGTAACAGATTGCAGAAAGGCCCTCATCCACCTGGAACCTTAACCCACACAGGGCAACTAGCACAGACTGCAGTGGAGTTGTGGGAGGGAAGACTGTTTCTCCAAGCCTTCCTCACATTACAAAATACATAGAAATAGTATCTAGCATTATATGATGCTTACGGGTGTGTGCTGAGGCTGCTGGAAATATGGATGGTAGCCTAGAACTCCAGTTATCTCAGGCCCTGTGTGACCATGCTACATCCATTTCGGTATTATTCATTGGTCAGCTCTTCTGTGGAGGTATTTCAGGCCTTTGACCCTCACTAGTGCTACTCATTTTCCTTTTTCCTCATTTAAAAAAAGGGATTTATTTGGAATTGAACATCTTACATGGAAAGAGACAGAACTTTTCTGTCTTTTAGTGCATTTCCCAAATGGCTCCCTGAGTCAAGGGTGGGCCAGGAAGTAGCAAGAAATTCTAGCCTGATCTCACAAATGGATGACAGGAACCTAAGTAACTGGGCCATCTTCTCCTGCCTTCTCAGACTTATTAGTGGAGAGCTAGTGCAAAAGTAGAGTAGCCAGGACTTGTGTTGGTGTTCCAGAGAGGGATATTGGTATTGAAATCAAAGGATTTCAATGTTTTGCCACAACACAGGTTCCATCATTTTCTTGAAGCATTTTTTGCTGCAGTCCTGGGAGACTCAGCTCTCTGTCTTACATAGCCCAGGTTGGTGGGCATTAAGGCCCCTGGAAGGTTTTGATATTCTTCTTCAATATTTTCATCTCTAAGAAGTCAAGAAAGTATACTTTTTTATAGTCCACACATTTCATAATGTATGTTCCGTTCCACCTGTGAGCAGGTGAAGCACAATTTTCAGGGTCTTTTTTTGTGTGGGGTGAAATCTTTAGGTATATGAAGGATCATGTGGAAGGCAGCTGCACATGGGCTGGGCTACTTGCTCTCCTTCCCAGCATGGAGGCTGTCCCTGGACATGGTATAATCACCATTATTTACAGGAAGCTTCTATATTCTAGATAAGGAGCAGGTATGTGGCAAGTGGTTGGGAAAATGTCACTTGGGATCTCTTTATCCCATATCAATATTCAAGTCCTGACTCCACTCCCAATTCCAGCTTTCTGCTAATGCATACCTAAGAGGCAGCAATGATAACTGAAAAAGTTGGTTCCCTGTCACCTTTGTAGATAACCCATGTTGAGTTCCCAGCTCTTAATTTTCTACCTGGCCGAACCCTGGGCGGTTGTGGGCATTTGGAGAATGAACCAGTGAATAGAAGATTTTTCTCCCTGTCTGATCTCTTTCACGACTCTGTTTCTCTGCCTTTCCAATAAGTCACACACATACACATACACAGACACACACACGCGCGCGCGCACACATTCTCGATAGGGAATCAGTTACTTTGCACAGATTTGCTGAGAACAGCACTGTGGGGGAGGTCCTTCTGTTTTCAGCTGTAGTAGGCTCTTGATATTTTGATGCAGAATGTAGCGGGATGAAAATGAGGAAATGTTCAAGTAACAATGAAGAGTGTACTGTGGTTGAATGTGAGAGATATAGTGAATGTAGCATCAGAGAAGAGGGGAAGATAATTTGCAGTTATCATTTGTGCAAGATTTTGGGAAACAGAATAAAACAACAAATATGTTACTGATTTCTCAAGGACAGAGTTTTGTACAATGTTCTACTAAGCCTCATTTAAAAAAAAAAAATATTTACTTAGGATTTATTTGAAAGAATGACAGTGAGAAAGGGAGAGACAGAGGTCTTCTGTCTCCTTGTCCACTACCCAAATACTTGCAATAATCAGGGCTGAATCAGTTCACAACGAGGAGCCAGGGACAGTACCTCGATCTCCCACATGAGTGGTAGGAACCAGAATACCTTGACCATCCACTGCTACCACTCACTCACATTAGCAGGATGCTGAATTGGAATTGTAGAACAGCCAGGACTTGAACCAGGCACTCTGATATGAAATGTGGGTGTCCCAAGAAGTTTAAAACACTGTGCCACAGTGCCCACCCTGGTCCTAATGTTTCTGAGTATGGATGCCCTCATTAGGAAGTATCTGCATATGACCAATCAATTGGTTTCTAAACTCTTCACCCCTACTGTACAAAAAGCAAGACCTTTCTACAGTTATTTGTATTATAATGTAGTGAAACACTTATTTTTAAGAGAAGGTTCTGTTGTTAAAATATAACATTTTAACCACTGTTTTAAACTACGAAAAGTCATGGGCACAATTCCAGAGGGGGTAGTAATATGTTACCATATGGGCTATGGAGAAGGTGATCATTTAAGATAGACTGGAGCAGACAGAGAGAAAAGATAGAAGCACCAGAAGATGAGGCTTACTCTGATAAAATAATAGCTTTTATACTTCAGTATTTCTACTCATTTGATAGACAGATTTCCAGTGTTTTCAGGTATTACTTCCCAAAAAAGCAGCTGTGGTTTGTCTATTTGCTAATGCAACATCATGGCTTCCCTGTATTCCATAAATGGACACTTCTCCTGGGTGCCTTTGAAATTCTCTTGGAACATAGAATTTGGATCATTTTAGCTGTTCGGTGTGTTCCAGTTTCTGATTTGGATTAAAGTTTTAAAAGGCCGGGAGAGGGGGGATTCATTTTCACTGGAGAATTATATGACTCACTGGGCTTTCAAAGCTGTAAGTTCCCAAGAGATAACACAGAGACCTGGTTGCTGGCTGCTTCACCTGGTGTCTGCTCAGCTCCCAACTCTGTTCTCTGCAGCTTCCTCCCAGGAGGCTGTCCCTGTGTAGGGACAGCCCAGGGATTAAGTAAAGTGGCCATATCTGGAGAAGGGCGTTAAGGGTCTCTTGCATATTGAGCGAAGAATGAATTTGAGGTCGAATCAGCATGCATTTGTTTCTGTTCTTGAGGGCACAGTGTCATAAATACATTGAGGGTTGGCATCCACCTCCACCTTTTACTTCTTCCACTTATAGCTGTAAAAGTGCCTCATCATTCAGATTCTATTAATGGACTTTTTGACCAAGGCTTCCTGCTTCTCACACACACACACACACACACACACACACACACCTTTTCTATCATGGATTGTACTATAGAATCTGATTTCAAAGAAAAGACTTCCCTTTCAAATATAGAAATATATTTGAAATGTATTTTTGAAAGATTGAAAAACCTCACTTTGATGATCACATTTACCCAATGGATGGAGGCATTATTGCCTGTTATGGCCAAAGACTGCTGTAAGCACTGGGGATATAGCAATAGGAAAATTATCCTACCACCTGATCCTGCTTTCCAGTGGGGGAAATAGACCAAATAAATAAGTAAGATCAAGAATATGTTAATGCTAACCAACATTAAAAAAGAGAATACTGCAGGAAAGCTTACTTGACAGTATTCAGTTTAAGTACAGTGGTCAGAGAAAGCTGTGAAGCAAATCAGGTCGGCATGGGTTGAAGTAGAAAAGACAAATACTGGAGACAGAACTGGTGACTGAAGTGCTGAGAACTGAAGAAAAGGAGCAGAAAATGGGGAAATGATGTAAAGGAACGAATGTACAAGTAACTTGTCATCCCTTCTTTTGACTGATGCTTACTCCACACAATCTGGGATGCCACCAGGGGGTGATGACAAAGGTGTATCTGCCAGGATCATACTTGATTCGGATGATCGCCTGAATTGCTGTGCTGAGAAATGGATCAAGGAGAGAAGGAAGAATCAGGGAGATCTAATGTATGTTGGTTGTGGCAATCCAAAGAGGAACCCAAGGGTGCAGGAGAGTGGTGAGAAGTAGATGAGGTCTGGTCTGGGCGTTGCAAGGGCGAAGACAAGGATGTATCCAACGCTTTTAGTGAGGCACCTGGCAGAATGATGTTGCTGTACACTGAAACAGGAAGATGGCAGGGGAGCGCTTTGAGGGAGAAAGGAACAGGGACAGATGTGATACCTGTTTTTCACCTTTTCTTTCAACCTGGAAAAAATAACATTCATGAAACATAGATATGAAGAAACCATATGTATGAAATTTCCAGATAAACATTTGTTAAATCAGCATGCTTAACACAGTAAGAGAAAGATCATCAAATTATTTGGGGGAAATCTCTTATGTACAGAGTCTAGTGTAGAGCAAGTACTCGATGTATAGTCACTGGATTAAATCAGCTTTACTCTGGTGAAGAACGTGTGTGTTTAATTTTTAATCAATCCTACCCTAATGGACATTTATGAATTGCAAGATTGCATTTGTCCTAACCAAAAACTTAGTTCCATCCAGATGATTATATTTAATTCAACTGTAAAAGCAACTATGGACTCAGTCAAAACAGACTAGTTGCCTCCCATCAAGCTAATCATTAAACACAGTAAATTTGCCCTCTCTTAACCAGCTATCACACTGTGAAAATAAGCTAGTTACCACAGCATACCAGGAGGATGGGGTGGCTGATTGCACTCAGAGAGGAGGGAAGTAGCTCCCTGTGTCTACATGGGCACTGCCCATGATCCCTTCCCGATGTCCCACAGTCTCACTACTGTGACCATTTCTTGTTTTGTTTCTCTAAGAAAAATCTGAAAGACATGTCTCTTTTCAGTGTAACTTAAAAAAACTGTGGATAACTGCCTGAGCTATAATTATAATATAGTTCATGCATAAATGAAGTGATATATGTGCTATATCCCTTATCTTATTTCTTTCTGGAAAGCACCTACCTGACAGTGTACACGCACATTAGAAAATCATATTTGGGGTTAGATGTTATTATGTAGTGGGGATGCCTAGATAGAATTCTTGGCTCCTGGCTTCCGCCCGCCATCCTTGCTGGTGTAGGCGCTTGTGGACTGAGATAGCTGATGGAAGGCATCTGTCTTTGCTTCTCACTTTCTTTCATTTGGCCTTTCAAATAAATAAGTACATCTTTAAAAGAGAAAATTACATTGTGGACCCCTTATTTGTACTTTCTGCTGCTCAAAAAAGCTTCTTGCTTTATTCTGTGGGTCAGCTATTTAGAAAAATTGTGGTTTTTTTCCCCTGTCTTCTAAAAACAGTAAAAGAATAATAATGACCAGTATCTATGACACTTTGTACAGCCTTTTTGAGCACATTATCAAGTGTGGTTTTTCATCGCCGGGACTTGATGTGTAGATGGGAAAATCAAAAGCTCAGCTTTAATTCTGAATGATAGGTTTGGAGAGTAATATTTTATGGTATTATGTTTTATTCAGTAAATTGTCATTGTAGATAATTTTATATTTTCTTTTGTGACATTCAAATATGAAATTCTAAGTTTTACACTTCAAAAATAATTTTAAAAAATATTCCTTCCTGATCCTGGAAATTATAACTACTGGAAATCTCTTCAATGCTTACCTGTTTTTATTTATTTTGTTGTTTTTATTTTCATTTCTATTTATCATATTGAAAAAGAACCAAAAAAGAACATAGATGTAGGGGCAGATGTTTAGAACAACAGGGAAAACACAACTTTGGACATCAACCTCCCAGTGCGAGCATGCTGGGAGCTGATTCCCTGTGTTCTTACAAAAACAGGTGCCTGCTAATGCACACTCTAGCAGGCAACAGGAGATATCTCAAATACTGGGATCTCTGCCACCCACAATGGAGACTCGAATTGAGTTCCAGACTCCTAGTTTTAGCCTGGTCTAAACCTGGCAGTTGCAGCCAGATAGAAGATTTCTCTGTATTATTCACTCTCCGCCTTTCAAATCAAATGAAAATAAAAATTTTAAATTAAGTAAGTTGATAAAGAATATAAATGTTGGAGCAAAGTGTTTGGATTCTTGTTCTTCCACATAATTTGATTGTTGGGGCAGGGGAAAGAGGTATGGAGACAGAAAGACAAAGAGGGAGAAAGTGAAGCTGGGATACTTCAGGCAAGTTCCCTAATTCTGCAGGCCTTCATTTGGTTCCTCTTCCTCTTTCTTACCTCTGAATACTGAAGGGGCTCAGGGATTAGCTGTGAACCCTGTGACTTGTCTACGCATATTAACGCTATGTGGTTATATCCCTGTCTGTGGCTTTTAAATACTATTCATCTACCCATCTGCTTTTACCTCTTAAGTATGTATCTCTGGTGCTCTTAGCTTGAATATTTCACACTACCTCAAACAGAACATGCATACATTTACATTTTTGTCTTTATTTTATACTATGAACATCTTTCTCTAGTCTTCTCCATTTCAGTGAATAACATGAGTATCACTAGGGTCCACCCAGGAATTATCTGGGACTTGGCTCCATACCCCCACTCCCACCCCAACTGCTGAAATAGAACTCATTGCCAAATTGTTTCCTCCATGTTCAGCGTGTATCTTCAGTCAGCTCTGTCTTTTCCTCTCACTGCCTTCTCCTCCTACTTCAGCCCAGTCCAAGTTACCATCATCCCCTTCCTGGACAGCTGCCTAAATTCCTTATTTCCCCTTCTCTATATAGAAGCCATGGGGATCTTTGGAAATTGTAAACCAAATATTGTGCCTGAACAGCACCAGTTTGATGACCTTCCTATGACAGATTCTTGAGTTTTACAAACTCCCCAGTCACTACGCTTTGCTCTCACTGACCATATTGGGGGTACCCCTGATGACCCTCAGCTTTAGTGGCTCACAGAAATTAGAAAATTTTCTATGATCACGGGAATGTTTTATTGTGGCCAAAGGATACAGGTGAAAATCAGCAAAGGAGAAACCAACCATGAGCTCCCATTTGCCCTTTTCTAGTAGAGCCATATGAATAGCATTTAATCTCCCAATTATGTGCTTAACAAAACCTGTGGAGTAGTGTCAACCAAAAAAGATCCCCCAACCTTGGGTGTGGCATCAGTCATAGAAGCATGGACCCGTGTGACCCTCCTTGGTTACTTGGTCTCCAGCCTCTTCAGAGAATAACCATGGGGCACAGCATAAGCTGGCTGATGTGGATATACCCAAGTAGACTAAGACACTGTTGCTAGCAGTTCATATGTTCCAGAGTTATTTCTCAGGAGCTGGTTAAAGGTAAAACTGGTTTTGGGATGTGCTGGGTTTGAGCAATCCAGCTTCTTGAGTTGATTTTTTCTTGCACTCTCATATCTTGAACGTTTCTCGAACAGCTCTAGCTCTTTTTTCCTTGCAGCTTTCTCTTGGATGCTTGTTCCTCATTCTTCTTTTGCTTCTTTAAATGTCACCTCTTTAGAGAGGTCTTTCCTGACAACCTGAAGTGAGGACATCCAGTTACTTTATTATTCTCTATTCCTAAACCCTGGAAAAAATGCTTGACAGTTTCTGCCTGAAGTCTGTTTTATTTTTTTTTTTTAATTTGTTTCTTGTTTTTTTTTTTTTTTTAATTTGTTTCTTCCATCCTCGGCTAAATTTCAAGATCTACAAGCACAGAGACCAAGTTTACCTTGTGCCTCACACGTTGTCAGAGATATGTGTGATACTCAAAAGATATGAGCCTGATGAGGTGATTTTTAAAAATGTTTTCATGCCTCTTTGGGCTTTATTTGTAAATTTAGTAAATATTTAGAATGATCTAATTCTAATTTGATAGTCAGAAGGGTGGATTGGCTTGACTGTCTTACCAGGCCATTTCCAGTTGTCTGCCAGCCTTCCCAAGGTGAATTTGTGAAGGGGTGGAAGAGATAGTCATTTGTTCTTCACAACTCACAAACAGAGCTACCAGCACAGTTTAAGATCTGTGAATCATATGGCCATGCTCCATTTGCTTTATGAATTGCATATATGTGACATTATATATGTGTGTCGTGTATATGTATCTTAAGTAAACCAGTGCTATTCAATAACTAGAGCTGAATTAATATGCCTTAGTGTGGAAAGACTCTAAAGTATGTATAGCATTTTGTGTTGTATTTATTATAATTAATTAATAACAGTTCTAAATATAAGTGGATAAAAATAAATCTGAGTTGACAAGAACCTGACAAAGATATACGTTCCAAGTACTCTGGTTCATCCTGATATGCATAATTCTTTAAATATCTCTATCAGAAACAAAACTTTCAGTTTTGAAGTTTTATAAAAAAGATCTAATTGACCATGGCAGTTCTCAGCAAATTTATTCTTTCAAAGTAAAGAAAACATGTGAAAACCATTTCATTCAGATTTTAAGATTTTAGGAGAATATAGTACTATCGAATAAAGCACAGTTGTAAAAGCCTTCTGTGATTTCACGTTTTCTGTTTCAGTACAGATTTCTTATATTGCTATTCAAAGTCCTAGAGAATAAGGAACCAGGCTATATTTACAGTTTTGTCTTCTAGTCATAGACCAACTACATCTAGCCTCACTAAATTACGAACCATGCCCTACCTTTAAATAGAGTCTAGTGGAGGCTCAATAATTGAAAATGTTTACTTAAACTTATGAACTAATGTGAACTTCCCTGAAAGTTAGTTAGCATTGTACAGAAAACACTGGCCAAACTTAAGAACTGACCTTCGGCCTCAGTTCCTTCTGATTGGCTGGATCGCTTGACTACAACCCAATGAGGTGGGTTTTCATATTCATATTGTAAGATGATCACTAAATTGCTTTCAACTCTACGTGCCTGGGTTCTGTCTTCCTTGTATCGATGGTCTAGAAGATTTCGTTAGATGATTAAGATCATAGATTGTACTCAACCATCCAGGTAAATGGTTTAGCCAGATCAAAAATCAGTGACCTGTAAACACCTTCTAATGGTTGTTCACTGCCAATTGGAACCTCTAAAAACCTTTCAGACTAATTGTGGACCTGATGTAATGTCTTAGTGGCTAAAATTCTTGTCTTGCATCTGTCAGGATCCCATATGGACGCCAGTTTATGTCTCAGCTGCTCCACTTCCCATCGAGCTCCCTGCTCGGGGCCTGGGAAAACAGTTGAGGATGGTCCAAAGCTTGGGAACCTGCATCTGCGTAGGAGACTTGGAAGAGGCTCCTGGCATTGGATCTGTCAGCTCAGGTCATTATGGCCACCTGGGGCGTAAACCAAGAGATAAAAGATCTTTCTGTCTTCTCTTTGTAAATCTGTCTTTGCAATAAAATAGATAAATCTTAAAAAAAAATAATGTGATAGGGATCTATGTTTTTGTTAAACTTGGATTTAGGTTAGATCTCTTCTAATAGGAAGTTTTGGTAATTTTTTAGTGTTTTCCATTTGTTATAGAAAAGAACTTTGCATGTACTTTGGCTTCCTGTGAAAAATAATTAATGGTCAACTTCTAGGCTATTCCTCTTATCTATAGCCTCTTTTTGAGAGCCTCTCCACTCTCATTGCCATGTTTCTAATTTAAATCCTCATTATCTCTCACCTTGATCATTTGAATAACCTTTGGACTTGTCAGCCCTCATCCTTTCCATACGTAAGGAAGTTCTGTACAGTGCTGTCGGGTGTATCCTTCTAAAGCAGGGGTGTCTACGGAACCAAGTACAAAGCTTGCTGCTCAAGGCCATAAGCAACACAGAGGCAATCAGCCTTATGGGGATATTTCCTGATATTTGTCCACATTTACCCTTTGCTTCAGCAAAAATGGATCACACCTTGACCTTATCAGAGTTGAATCCAGTCACATCTACTTTTCCATCTTAACTACACTTAGTTTCTAAAATATGGCAAGTTCTTAAATGTTACCTCTTCCAAAACTCCTGACATGCGTTACTTCTCCATGCAGACAATTTCCCAGCCCTAACTGGATATGACCTCTTTGTCCGTTAATTTTGTCTGTTATTCTGGATGCTTTTCTCATTGTTCTTACATTCTGCCTGCTGTGATTTTGTACCTAAAATAGTAAATTTGTGAAATGACCGAGCTGAATTAAATCTTACAGAATATTCTGATTGGAAATATGTTTGATGTGTTCTGGAAACAGAGGTGAAGGCTGGTTTTTCATGTAGCCCAGCAATTTCTCTAAAGATTGTGTAACTCCTGTTCCAAAGTTTGTGTCATAATCTCATAGTATAAAGAAAATGTACTTTTTTTTTGATAATTGAATACAACCACCCTAGTTGTGGAAAAAGAATGTAGATGTGGAAAGTTACAAGATACACACTTTTCTCTTGTTGATGCGTATTTTTCGAAGTTGATACAGTTTTGAACACTACAGCTTGCAAAATGTTTATTTTTTTCATAAATTCATTCATGCACCATTTATTGAACAGCTGCCCTGCATTAAACACTGCACTGGATATTTATTTCCTTGGAGTACTTACTGATAAGCAAGCTTTTTGCTATTAGACTTGTGATTGAGCAAAAGGGGAGAGTCCTACCCCAGAAACTTGTAAGAAAAGTTCTTTGACAAACTGCATATGTGCAGATGAGTCTGTAAATACAATATCTTTTTAAACACGACTTTGTGGTTCTTTCCTTGAAAAGGTAGGATATATCTTGTGTCTTCCCAGGGCAACCAACAGTGAGCTGACATGTACACATGTGACGAAGTCTATTTCTGCTTAGGAAAACCCAGGCCAGGTTAGTCACTATGGACCTAAATGAATGAATATTACATCCTGCTGAGCATGAAGGGTTGTTTGTTGTACAATATTACCATGGCAGTGGATGGCTGACAGCTGTTAGAGCCAGGATAGTTCAAAGTTTCATGTATCCTGTGTAACGGAAGTGATAACTAGCTCAAGTGCAATGATCTCCTGCATATTTAAATTTTGAAATAAGGCTAGATCCAATATCCAATGAAAGCTTAAAGGTCTTGTGGAAAGTTTTAACTTACTATAAAATGATTACTTAGTTGAGCTGGATGAATGAGGAAAATATTAAGAGCAGTTCCAGATCTTTGGAATATCTGTATTTAGAGTAATAAAACAGACAATACTCGATGAACTCATTTCCCTAAATACATTAACACAGACATTTCTGTTAGAGTTGCCACAAATTAACACGGGTTGCTTTTTCACAGCAGTAGTTATCAATGTGCTAACACATCCTAACTTACAGAAATGTTCTGAAAAAGTTGACAGTTGTATATTACTGTTTGAGAGAAAATTCTGGGAGTCTTGTAAGACTTTGGGTAGTTATGGTAAATTTAATTATTTTTATCTTAATTGCTCCTATTACTGTTCACTGATGAATGTATAGTAAAAAATCGATTTGTGATGACTGTTAAGTTTAACAAGTTTTTTTTTTTCCACATGCCAGCGGTTTCTGAAGTTTCTAAAGCCTTCTGTTTATTGTTAGGTTCTTGCCTCGAGTTTACTAGAGTATCATTCTCAACATTAAGTGTCTGCTGGTTACTCAAAACCATGTCAATTCCATAACATTGCAAATTGCTGTTGATGTTATATTGGGACTCTTAATTGACTGTGATGATATTCTGCCAGCTCAAACTTCAGACCAGAAAAGGTCTCCCCAAGAAACTGTTCAACCAATCTGGACAATAAGTAACTGGACTCTATGCTTGGTATATGTTTGCAATGAAAGAATCTTGATTGAATTTGAACTGTAATACTGCATCAAGGTGGAGGAATCCACCGGGGGGAGGGGAGGGGGAGGGAGGGGGGGATTCCCAGAGCCTATGAAACTGTCACATAATGCAAAATAATTAACAATAAAAAAAAAAAAAAAAAAAAAACAACATAGAGAAGTATCCAAAAAAAAAAAAAAAAAAAAAAAAAAAAAAAAAAACATTAAGTGTCTGCCGCAGTTTCAGTCCTCATTTCCAATTCCTTAGTCTCAGAACCTGACGGACTCCTACTTACAGTGGAATTGTCTTGACCATTTAAAATGTTTCATATTCTTTGTAACTCTAATTGAGCATACTGTGATTAATAGATTGGAATTTAAAAATTGACAGCATGAAAATAAGCAGAAAAGAAGTGTTTGTTACTATATAGAGAAAAATTGAAGCCAATTTAAAATGTGTTTGTTTTCATTTACTTAAAAAACAGAGTGACAAAGAGGGATAGACAGAGATCTTCCATACGCTGATTCATTTTCCCACAACAGCCATGTTCAGACCAAATGAAAACCAGGATCTAAGATATGCATTTAAGTCTCCAATGGAGATGACAGAAACCAAATTGCTTGGACCAATATTTGATGCCTCCTAGGCTCGTTAGTAGAGAGACGAATTGGAAGTCGAGCAACAGGGATTTGAGTTGGCAGTCTGATCTGGGCTACATCATTGCAATTGGTATTTTAATATGCTGCACTACAATACCCACCTCCAAATTGAAACCCTTGTACGAGGTATAGTCACTCTTGTTACTTGAAGAGTCAAACATAAAGCTGGTATTGTGCTATAGCATGTTGAATCACTGCTTTCAATGCCAACATCTCTATGTCAGAGTGCTGGTTTGAGTTCTGACTGCTGTGCTTCCAATCCAGCTCCTGCCATTGTAGCTTCCTGGGAAGCAATAGATGATGGCTCAAGTGCTTGGGCGCATGCCATCTACATAGGAAATCTGATGGATTTCCTGGCTTCTGGCTTCAGCCTGGCCAAAACCTGGGTATTGTGGCCATTTTGGGGAATAAACCAACAGAGTTTAACAGAATCACGATATGATCCAGAAATTCCACTTCTGGGTATATAACTAGAAGAAATAGAAGCAGAGATTCAAATACCTGTATATTAGTGTTTATAATAGCAATCTTCACAATAACTAAAAGGAGAAAACAGCCCAAATGTCCATGAGCAGATGAATAGAAGAACAAAATTGATACAATGAGAAGTTATTCAGACTCATGTCATGAAAATTTGATATGCTGTAGCATGACTAGACCTTGAAAGCATTATTTGAAGTCAGATAACTCAGACACAAAGGGATAAATATTGTGATTCCACTTAAGTACATTGTGTTAACTAAAATGTTTACATTCTGATTGTAATGACAAGATTGTACTTAGCTAGTCAAATAAGGACTGAAACTAGTCAAATGCCTGAGTTGTTTGACAAGCATGAATTTGGTTACATGTTTTACATTTTTCTTACAAGGTCTATACGTGCTTTGAACCAAGTTTAAACAATACAGATTTCTATGTGGTTAGCAATCACATTGAAAATTGAAGAGTACCTGGAAGTAGCTAACAGATTTAATTATTGATTGAGGAGGCACATTACATTCCCACACTTTTTCCCCACACAGGGTATTAACCATGTGCAGGGAAAGGCAAAAAACTGTGTCATTAATCATTCTTCCTACAATGGCATTAAGACAAAGCATGCTCTTTTTAAAGGTACAGTAGTTATTTGAGGTCCATTTAAAAGCCAGGTTATCTGGGCATCTTGGCTGACTCGGACTTCTGTACTCACCATGTAAGTCTGTAACAGTATAGTAAGATTCATAGAGACAGAAAGTGGGGAAATATTTTAAGAAGTAGAGTTTAAGTTGGGGAAGACAGGCACAACTCTCCTGACTAGAGGGCACTCTTGATTTTCCTCTTCTATGAGTGATGATAGTAGTATATAACTACAGAAGTTGTTTTAAAATCTTAATGTCTTAGTGTTCAAAAATGTTGGTTCTCTTTCACTAAGCCTTCTGATTTTCATTCATTTGATATTTTTCAGTGTACATTAAGAGCATTTTCAGTTACAGGTTTTATTCATATAGATCAGTGACACATCGTTTTTTTTAGATTTTGAAAGAGTATAGTGGCATTTTTGTATTAGATATTCCATGTTTGTAACTTTAGATTCTTGATTATAATTATTAATGTTCATTAATTGCAATATTATAAACATAATACCTTTATTCACCAGTACCAATAGCTTATCAGAAACTTAAATGTAAGTAAAATTTTAAACAAAGATTCTTTATAAATACTACTGAAATAAAGATGCAATTCTCTTTTGTTAACATAGATGTTGAAAAGGTATATACTTAAATAACTGGTAATCATTACATGCCATTTGTTTTTGTAACTCTAGCATTTGACAGATATTAAATATTTAAGACAAGAACCTCAAAAATTCATGAATAAGAAAAATTAGAAGAATTTTGGGTGCAATTTTTTAAATGCATGTATAGCTTTTTTTTTTAAAGCATGCATATCCCTTGAATTGCATGAAGTCCTTTAATGTACATACTTTTCAAAAAGAAATATGCACCAAAATCAACTTATCTTTTGGCTCCATTTCCCCTAAACTTTTTGAAGTAGCCTCCTGCAGATTCCAATGGAAAATACAGCCCTTGTCTTCTGACTCCAGAGAAGGATAAGTTAAAAACTCCAAGAGAGTAAGTGTGCAAGTGTGCTTAGAGTATAAATGCCAAAGAGGAAGACTGACAAATTGAAAGAATGATAAGAAAAGTTTATTCCCTGCTGTTGTAGAGCATGTGATGAAGTCATATCAAATCTTTTTTTAAAAAAGATTTATTATTTATTTTTTTGGGAAAGGTAGATATACAGAGAAGGGGAGAGACAGAGAGGAAGATCTTCTGTCCAGTGGCTCACTCCCCAAGTGACTGCAATGGCCCTGGTGCTGCGCCAATCTGAAGCCAGAAGTCAAGAGCTTCTTCCAGGTCTCCCACACGGGTGCAGGGTCCCAAAGCTTTGGTCCGTCCTCGACTGCTTTCCCAGGCCACAAGCAGGGAGCTGGATGGGAAGCAAGGCCGCCGGGATTAGAACTGGCATCCAGATGGGATCTTTGCACATTCAAGGCGAGGACTTTAACCGCTATGCTGTCGTGCCGGGCCCTCACATCTTTTATCAAAAATGGATTTTCTTCCGCAGATTTTCACTCATATTAAATCAACAAGCAAGTAGTGATTGCTAAGGTTTCACTCTGCTGGGGAAGTTGATTTCTATTTATTCTTTCAATCATTCTCTTTTCTTATGTACAACTGAATGGACAAAAGGCTAATATAGTTTGTGACAGGAGTCAGCGCATATGTAGGGATACCAAATGAAGGAAGAAAGATTGTTTTCAGTCACACAGCGAAGTGGTATATCTAGGTATACTGGAAAACAACTTAACAGAAATATTTAGGAGTCTTTGTCAAGGATTTTTTTTAAATCAAAGCTTTTGTTTATGAGTTTCCTGATACAGGCAATGAGTAGCAGTCTTTGCTCAATTTTTTTCCAAGCAATATTGGAAATACTAAACAAAATATGCAACAAGAAAACAAATCTGTGATAGTCTCTAGGGTCTCTAGGGCATGGACAAGTTGACAACATAATGGACGTTTTCCACTTCCCTGTGTCTAGACCTCTGGATGGTAGTGAGCTGTACATCAACTTTGGCCAGCTCTCACCATTTTCACTGACATTAATGGGAGGTTTGTTGTAGAATAAGGTGGTTTGCAGCCTTATTTTTATTTATGGAATGGGATCATTCTACCTGGCATTGGAGCTCCATTGTTCCTTGTTGCACACTCAAGACAGAAATTCTAATAGCAATTATGTGAGTGCTATTGGAGAAGAATCAATACTCAGAAAAGGGTACCATTGGAAACAATCACTTTCAGATGGAGATTTTTCAGGAAAACAGCAATAAACACCAAAATTGTGTTTTTGTTCTGATCTTCTATCTCTTATATCTTCCTAGTGCAGTGTGGAGCTTCTTCAAATAGACAGATGCAAAAGTGTGAGCAAATGACAGTATTTCTTTGCCAGAGTCTCCATTGCAAAGTCAATTGCAGTAATTGCTAAGCCTGAAGAACTTGAAAAATGTTTAAATTGTAAAGTAATTCAGCCCAATGAGTAATGTGCATGCCCCTAAATTCCTATGGGTAATAAAATCATTGTACTTCTGGGGTTATTAAAATCCATATGCAATATTTCTTGTCTTCCAATAACATCATTGAAAGAGTCAATTATGTTTTCCCTGGTTTGATGAGCTTTGTTTCTGATCTACATTCCCTGATAGCTATATTTTGCACTTATCATTTCCTCTCATTATCTAGTAGTGCTTGCACATCTATTAGTCCACCATTCTTGATGGTATTAAGAACGTTTTCAATTCTACATCATCATTCCTTAATTTCTGAGATCAATATTCCAGTTAGAGCTTTGCTAAATTGCGTATATTTTTGAGCATGTAAAAGTCTAAGTTAAAGATGATATAATCTATTCAGTGTTTGGCTGATATCCAACAGGGATCAAGCAGGGGTTATCCTTATCATAATGTTGATATTTCTGACAGTGCTGCCTTTCACTTCACTGTGAAAAGAGAGGCAGTCAGAAGAAAACATCTACAAACATCTATCTTCAGCTGAACCCATCTGTTTCCTTTGCTCCCCCTCCTCTAATAAACCCTAGCACCTCCATTTTGCTTTGCATCCTTTTAAGAGTAGAACTGTGCCCTCCAAAAATTTATGTGTTGAAGTCCTCAGAAAATGAAGTGCCTCAAAACAAGAACTTATTGGAAAATATGCTGGTGACACATATGATTAGTTGACATGAGGCTGTGTTGGAGAGTAAGATGTATCCCGGTCCAGTATGATTGATGTCCTTATAAACAAGGGAAAATTTGGACCCGTTTGCCCGAAAGATTGGAAGTATGCTGCCACAGACCAAGGAATTACTAAAATCAAAGAGAAAGCCTGTTTCAGTGGACCAGAGCCCTGCCTAAACCTTGACCTTGGAACTCTAGCCCCTAGAACTATGAGACAGTGAATTTTTCCTGTTTAAGATAGTTGAATTATGATACTTTATTACACCAACCCTAGCATGCTGTGTCTTCTATAACCGGCAGGTCATTGTCCACTTGTATGATGAAAATGCCACCCCAGATCCCCCACAATAGCCATTCCCGTAAGTTCACAAGCACATTACCAGTCTCCTCTGGATATGGCTCTGTCTCTTAGAGCAAAGTTGTTGATGAAACTGCTTGTATCTACTTAGATTTTTCCCTTTTCTCTGGAGCTAGCTTCAGTGACTCTTTTATCAAAACTGCTTTTGGGGCCGGAATAATGTCTCAATAGGCTAATCCTCTGTCTGCAAGCGCCAGAATCCCTTATGGTTGTCAGTTTGTTTCCTGTCCCAGCTGCTCCATTTCCCATCCTGCTCCCTGATTGTGGCCTGGAAAAGCAGTAGAGAATGTCCCAAAGGCTTGGGACTCTACACCCTGTAGGGGGCTCCTGGCTGCTGGCTGCAGATCAGCTCAACTCCAGCCATTTCGGCCATTTGGGGAGTGAACCAGTGGATGGAAGATCTTTCTCTCTGTCTCTCCTCCTCTCTGAAAATCTGTATTTCCAATTAAAATAAATACATCTGTTTTTAAAAAGGAATTTTAAAGTAGTAACCAAAAAAACACAAAACAAAAAACAACAAAAGAAAAACAAAAATGATGCTCTTAACCTGCACACTACTAAATCTAGTGCATATATGTCAGTACTTACTTGTCTGTCAACAATATTGGCATAACTTTTAAGATAATATTTTCTGCTGTGTTTATCATTCATTGGCCATTCTTTCTGAGGCTCTATTGCTGCTCCATCTCTTTCTGTTACTCTTTACAATTGTTTCAATTATATCTTAGTAAAAATTTCACAGGAACAAGCAATGGCATGTTTGAAGTTTTGATTCTTGTTAATGTGCTCTGAATCTGCATTCATTCTTAGCTAAACTCACTCAGTCCCCTTGGCTTGAAGAGAAAATGTTGCTATGCCAATGCTTAATTTATCTCCAGCTTAGGTAGACCTCAATTACGAACTCAAGAAACCTGTTCAGCTACTACTAGGCACCTCTGGGTGAGTTTCAAGTAAATGTCAAATTAAACCTTTCTCCCCCAAACCTGTTCTTCAGTTTTATAAATGGAAGGTCTATTCTTTCTTATATGGAAAGCATATTGGAAGGATATTTAACTCCTTTCTCTGCCCGTTTGATGAGGAAATCCTGTTGGCTATAGCTTTCTAGAATCCAAAATCAACCACTTTTCACTGCCTTCCATGCATGTTAAAACAACTGCTGTCCCCTACTGAGCCATGTATGAGCTATATGTGGGTAGGGACGAGCCATGGCGGGCTGAAACATCCAACAGTAAGAACCAGATGGGGCTGAAGGCCAGTCAGGAAAAGCCACTGTTCCTGCTAGGACAGGAGATGAGCTGAGTAGGGCTGGCTCATGGACCCACTGGTATGTAGGAAATCTGGCATTGGGAGAGGTTCTGATGGAGGAGCCTGGGAAACTCCTCTGGCAGGACATAGTACCTGCAGATAAACACAAGAAGCATGATAGGAAACAGCCCAGAACAGGCCATGGGAAGTTTCCCACTGGCATACATTTGGCATGGGTTGGGGTGGCAGACCAGGCTGAACCAGTTCATATCACCCACTGGCGAATCTGAGCACCAGAACAGAGTGTGGGTCGAGCCAGGTTTGGTCACGACAAAACCAGTGCACAATACGGAATGCCAAGGTGAAGTGACCTGTTCCAGATGTGACCGCAGCACCCAACCAGCACAGGGAGGGAGGGGCAGAGCCGACAGGAGGAATATGGGAGCCCCACCCCCGCTGGACAGCTACTCCCACTGGAGAGCATGAGCTGGGATGTGGGCAGACTAGACCAGGCAGGGCTACAACACCTGTGGGCCTCATGTGGACTAGATCAGGGAAAAGCCAGACTGGGCTGATTGTTCCTACTGGTGCAAACCAAAATTAAGAGTGGGTGAGGGTTGTTTGGGCTTAGCCGCAGCATCAGCTGGCAGAAGCTGGCACTGTCAAGTTACATTGCAGAACCACCTGAAGACTGCATAATCTGGGAGTGTGAGTGGCCTAGAAGTGAAGCGGTGGGCTCCTCCCTCTTGGGTTACCACTCCCACTGGGGGGCAGGAAAACCAGGGCAGGGGCTCAGGTGGCTAGACAGAAAGGCACCAAACAGTGTGTGTGTGGGCTGGATAGTCGGGCTGGTTGGGTTGAACTAGGCTTCAGTGCCCATTGACATGTATGAGAGCTGAATGGGATGTGGGACAGACTGGACTAGTCTGCTGCACATGCTGGCAAACCAGGATAGGGGGCAGGCCTGGTGGGGGTTAATGTGGGTCGCTCTGACTAGGCTGCAGCTCCCAATGGTTTATGTGAGGGCCAAGTTGTGCTGGGCAGAATCAGGCTGGACTGCAACACCCATTGGTTTGCGTGGAAGACAGGGCTGGAAACAGAACCGACCCAGCAATTGCAATCACCAGCTGATTGGGGCGATGGACTATGCTAGGCCCTGTACTTGCAAGTACATACAAGAATCTGGTCTTGGAACACCTCAGACAAAGTTTCTTTGGGGATCTCCCCAATCGAACTGCCGGACTCAGACCCCTAACCATGAAAAGACAGAGGACAGAACAAGTCAGTCAACTACCTCAGCCATATGTTGGCAGTGAAAAACTGGGCAAATGGAGACTCTAAGATGGACTATGTCAATCAGTGGATTCTTCAACGACCTCATTGTGCTTGGAGTGCCGAGATTGGCAGCAATTCAAAGCTGTTGAACTATCAAAACCATTTGAGCAAGACCCTGGGAGCATGCCTCACATCAGGGACCTGGGATGGGTGGGAGACTGGGTGGGGCTTCTCCCTTTATCATCCCCTTTACCCCAGATACATGACAAAACAATATGGAAATAATAGTCCTACTCACTTTCCTGTAGCCCTTGAACCTTTTTGCCCTAATCAACTATGTAAAGAATGTCCAAAATAAAGAAAAAAAATAAACAAAATTAAAGTGAAACAGAAAAAAAAAGATGATTAGAAGAGGTCAAAACTTAAAAGGACGGTCTGTTGTTAGAGGTCCCCTCCAAACAAGAGGCCACACAGCAAGCACCAGGAATGGTCAAGAGGCAGAACTAGGAAAAAGGGCAAGGCACACATGGTCCAGACCCTTTGCTGTGTTCTCTGGGCGAGAGCAAGGCAGGACAGGAGACAGCTTGAAAAAAAATCAATTGCTGTCTCACTTTTTATGGCTCTCCTAATTGACGCCATGTTGTGCTAATAGTTCACATGTGGTCTACTCTCCATATAAGTGCCTGGGTGATCCTTTTAAAACTTAGTAGGTATTTGGTAACCACTATGCATTCTCTCACCGCCTTTGGTAACTATACTTCCCAGCACAATTCTGCTTTTATTCATATAAAATCAATTATGATGCACAAAACAAATGTTATTATTATATATCGGTTTTGAAAACATAGTTTAAGTCACCAAATCCGGTTACTTTCATCTAAAGTCCTTAGCTCTGTATAGAGTGTTATAAGCTCTATTACACTCATGTGATTTGTACCTCACTTATTCTGTTCCAGTCATCCTGGCCTCTAGGCCTACCTTACTGATGCATTCCAAACATTATCCAACCTTAGGACCTTTGCATATACAGTTTACAGTTTTTCCTGCCTTTGGTTGCTTCCTGTCAGGTGGCTAGATGACTCACTTTTCACTCCCTTCAGGTGTCTGCTCAGATATCACCTTACCAGAGAAATTTCTGTGTTAAAACCCATACTCCATCATTCTCTATTCCTATTGCCCTTATTTCATTTTTAAGACTCACTGAAGGAGTTTTATAATTGATACTAAACCAATTAGATAAAAGAAATAAGCTCTAGTGTTCTACAGCACAGGAGGGAGAGATTATCAATTACTGTAACCTGTATGAGTATACATTTTATGAGTAGCTAGAAAAGTGAAGCTCAAAGACTGCAAACAAAGAAATAGTAAGGAGATGGAAATTAATTTCCACAATTTGATCAGTACGTCCTATACAAATGTCTACAAATATTATGTTGAACTTTCAAAAAGTACCATTATTGAATGTTATTAAATTATATAAAATTCTGTGGAATATAAAAAAACATTATTTTTGAGTTACAGGAACTCAAAAGGGAAGGATAGAATACTATCGAGATGAAATATTATAAAATTATGTAGCTGGGTTTATGAATTGTATATGATTGGATGGGTGGTAAATTATTGGATATAATCTTTCATACTATGCAAACAGAAAAATCACTGAAAGACTCATGAAGTTGGGGATTTTGTGTCATGGGCCATTAGAACAGATTCTGACATACTAATGTGTGCTGAATGAATTGTTGGATGATTAAGCAATAGGCTAAGTATAACTTAATGTGTTCTTTGTTCACTGCAGTGATGTGACCATCTTAATGTGAATTGTTGCTCGTTTTTGTCCTACCTAGGAACCTGCAACAGTCATTGTATGTATTCTTGTGACAATGTTCTTTGAGGTTTTTTTATGTTTGCTTTTCTGATATCTAAATTGTTGCTCCATCACATGGTAATGATGTTGAATAACTGCATGGACAGTTGGTTTGTAGGCATCAGATATTTAATATTGAGCCATAATCCTGACCTATATGCCTATTTGATAAAGGGATTTAGATCACATACCATTGCAAGCTTAATAACTAGGTCATGTTTGGAAAGATCCCAGGTACACAGATAAGCTATTGTTAAATGAGTTATACGAGTAAAGGACTGGGACCCAGCGCAGTGGCCTAGTGAATAAAGTCCTCGCCTTGAACACGCTGGGATCCTATATGGGCGCTGGTTCTAATCACGGCAGAAAGGGATTACCCAATATTTTTAAACGTTTATTTTATTTTTATTTGAAAGGCAAGAGTAGAGAGTGAAGGAGATACAAAGAGAGAGATACCTTTCATCTGCTGGCTTACTGCCCAAGTGACTCCAACTGCTGGAGCTGTGCTGATTCAAAACCAGGAGCCAGAACCCCTGCCACATGGGTTTAATGACCCAAAGGCTTCAGCCATTCCCCCCTGCTTCGTCAGGTCATAAGTAAGGAATTGAATCTAAGCTGGAGCAGCTGGGACACAAATCTATTCCCATATGGGATACTGGCACCAAAGGCAGAAGCCATTGCTCCAGCCCCAAGACTATCTTTTAAGTTACAACACAATGTTCTTCTTTATATATAGGCTCACATAAGGCATGTGTTGAACTTCTTCTTTACCTATTTTAATGGGACATAATGGATGATAAATCATTCATCATATACTATCTATAATCCACTAGGTCTTCATTCACATCTTCTTTAGCCCATTTTGTCAGAATTTGTCAAGTCTTTCCACTGAAAAATATCAGAGGAAAACATCTGAATTTGCCATGACTCTTTTGCTCTGTATGCATTCTCAAACAGTTGACTATGTATATCAAAGAAGTCCTTAGCAAATTCAAAAGTGCTTTGTGGGTGTCAGTGTTGTGGCACAGTGAGTTAAGCTGCCACTTTGGGCATCCATGTGCCACATCAGAATGCCAGTTCAAGTCTTGGATACTCTAGTCTGATCTAGATTTCTGATAATGCATCTGGAGAGGCAGCAGATGATTCTCCAAGTATCTGATGATGTCCTCTTCCACCCACATAAGAGACCTGGATGGAGTTTCACGATCCTTGCTTCAGTCTGGGTCAACCCTGAGTGTTGTGGCCATTTGGGAACTGAACCAGCAAATGGAAGTGCTTTCTGTTGCTCTTTGCTTCCTAACTCCTTCCTTTTCTTTCTTTCCTCTGCTACCACATCTCCCTTTATTCTTCTGTATTTCAAATAAAAAATCTTTAAATAAACCCTCAAAAGTGGTTTCTGTTTAATTATGAACTCTTACATTCTACTTCATAATGAACCTGCAAATATTTTTGTTTTGGCATAAAATATAATCAGATGCTTTCAGCTGAATTATTTATATTTTGCCCCAATCCTGAAAAATAAGCAAAAGATGAAATGTATTTATTTATCTTGTGGCTTCAAGTATCCTCTACAACCTAGCAGTGGCTGCAGTGCCTGTACTTACAGCAAAGTTTCTGAGGAATGGCAGAACTGACCATCCTGGCAACTACTGAACCAGCCTTGAGCCTACAAAGGTTGCTCTCTGATTGCACGGCTGCTTTTGGCAGCAAAACTCCTGTCTGGTCCAGTCCCCTTGTCTAATGGAATGATGCATTACTGTATAATGGGTCCTGCTTTGTTCATCCTGTTCTATTAAGCCACGATCAGTAATGCAGCTGACATCCAGAAAGCTTGTATTATACCCAAGTTTCATTGTGGTGTTACCTGCCTTGGCATAAGGAATAGTTTAATAAAGTTGAATGCCCAATAGGATTTTAATTACTTGAATTTTCAGAGCAGTATAACATGGTTTCAGCTCTGATTGATTTAGAGCTTTTCTCAGTCTCGTGCTCCAGGGAGGAAACACCTTGAGATCTCATAAAGAAGAGTTTACAGAGGAAGGGATGTGGCTTGAGTAGAAGTTTGAGGGGATGAACTGGATGGGAGAGGATCCCAGAGAATCCCAATGAGAGCGGCCATGGGAGGAAAAGTGAGAAAAGTAGGTGGACAGGTCCTTGAAGATTGTCATATATTATTCTTTCACTTGGTCTTGAATACCAGAGCAAGAGATTTGAAATTTATCTGAGGGGAAGATATTGAAAGCTTTTGGTGGATGAAGTGATATGATTAAAGCAGTGTCTTATGAAAATTAATTTGGTTGGCCTATCCAGGATACTTGGAACAGCCAATAAAATAGAGCTGAAGCTGTCCCTGTGGTCCAAGGATGAATCTGTGAGGCTTTGTAGGGTAGAGAAGTGTACAGATTTGAGATTGTCTCCCTTGCTATCAGAATTCATGTATAAAATGAGGATGTGACCTAGTTTCCAAGGTCATACTGAGGAGTAGTGAGATGAAATGCAATGTCTGCCTGCATGCCAGATCCGATGAAGTCCTAGAGGCAGAATGGTATACTCAAGCTTTGGTGTTTGCTTCCTGGTTTTCATTTCTACTTTGGCTATGTTCCTTGTCCACTTTCTCCTGCTATATAGTATATTACAGATTGAGTTTTTTCTGAACAGTGAAATTATTTGGCTCATGGGTCTAGAAGCTGGAAAGTAGAAGATTGAAGGCCCACATCTGGTGATGACTTTCCTTGTTGTGTAATCATTTTCAGAGTATATCATATGATGTGTGTGTGTATGCATGTGTGTGTATGATATACATATCATGTTAACACATCATTATGGCAGAAAAAAGTGTCAGCATGAGTCTTGGAGAAAACATGAAAAGCACAGAAGCTGTTGTGTGCTGATAGTGCCTCCTGTGCAATTCATAACTTCTCTGAGTTTCACTCTCTTCATCTCAAAGACAGAGATCATTATAGAGCTTGAGTCAAAAGTGGTTCTGAAGATTAACTGTATTAAGTACCCAATAATTGCTTAATGTTATATTCCCCTTACCTTCCCATGAAGCCTTCAGACTAGGGAGGAGCCAGAGTATTAAGCATCCATGGCAGAACCTGGCATGAACAGATGGCACTGACAACAGGCTTTATCAGAAAGGTGATTCAAAAATAAGCCAAAGACAGCCATCAGAATGGTTAGATTGGTGGAGAGTGGGGATTTAAGAAATAGAATGAGTGTAATTTCAAGACAAGATGATGTGCTGTAGAGTGCTGAGCTTAAATGAAGAGTGTAATTTTTCTCTAGAAATACTAGAAGACTTCTTTTTGATGAACTTACTACTGGGAATATATATGTGTGTGTGTGTGTGTGTGTGTGTGTGTGTGTGTGTGTGTTACTTTTACTGTCTGATTATAGTAGACTAAACTTTATTGTAAATATTTTCACCAAAGAACACAAATGGCAGTTGCCAACACTGTTCTGTAAGGGTGAAGAGAACTTCATAGATCTTTCCTGTGGTGTCTTTAACAGGGAAAAGAAATTGTAGATTCACTAAATTTTCTAATTGAAGAAGGTCATTTGCTTCAACCCTTCCATTCTTTGAGTTGATAGGGACTCAAGGGAGAACAGGTGACTTGTTCAAGGTCATATAACTGCTACGTGAACTGGCCAGAAAGGACCCGTGTTATTGAATCTTCCTTGTTTCCTTTGGGCATGACACCTGTCTCCTACTTGTTCACTTTGTTATTGTTGGGTAGATGCCAGAAATAAACAATAATACAAAGTGTGTCCATCTCCAAGATCAGATTTTTGATGTTGCGTCTTCAGTTCCGGGACAACATGTGTTTTGTTTTTGTGGCAATGAATATTAGTAGAAGACTTGGCAAAGGCTCTGTTCTTTCATAAATGTGCTTTCTTTTCACAACAAAAGATGTGTTCCTACATTCTGGAGGAGAGCCACATGCTCTTTCAGTGGGAATCAGCCCAGCAACAAGCAAAGCTCTTAGGACAAGAGTGCATAGCCCTGGAGTGGTATTTTGTGTGCAGTGTTAATGAATGGCCCAATGGCAATTAAGAAAGATTTGCAGGTTTTATGTACTTTTACTTACTTTTATGTACTCTTACTTACCATGGCTGAATATATGCTGCTCTGGCTTACTTCAGTTTTTCTGGTCACAGCATGGGTTATTTTCTTAGTATGTGAAAGCTGATTTTTGTACAGTGTTGAGTGAGGACGTGTCCTTTGCATGCTGGGGAGAAATGTGGTTCTTTGGTCTCTTCTGGCTCTGCCTGCTTGTTGAGAATAATGTTTTGTTTCCGACTGCAGTTGTTAGATCTACTTATACTGCAGACAAAGCATAAGGTCACCCCATTTGATGATGCTTTCCAGAGGTCTCCAGCAGTTCTGCTTATTTTCTGGGGGTCTATGAGACCTGATTGCAGTCCCTGGAGGTGAAGGCTTCCTGAAGCTTCCCTCTGGAACCCACAGTGATCTTGCTGCTGCTTATGCATTCTCGGGCTGCAGTGTGCTTTTAAGAGTGACTGAGAACAGAAGCTTTCCCACATTGCAGATATCTGCCTACATAAAGAACTGTATTTGCATTGTGTGTTTTTCCAGAGTATTAGCACAGATGCACTAAGTCAACATATTGGGGGAAGGGAGGCAGATATACATATATCTTTATTCCTGTTGTAAATAAAGAAAATACTAAGATAAAAGCACAATGACCTAGTATATGTTGATCTTCAAACTAATGTTCTTTTCAAAACTATTTGAATCTCAGGACTAAGATATATCTTCAAATATGACTTTATTCAGTTAACCATGACATTTGACTTCATCAAATGTAAAAGGAAGGTTTTAATGTTCCTATTTTGTAGATAAGTTTGTTCAGTATCCTTAAGGTAAAATTTTGGGATTAACGGATCTGATTACACTATTTTGTATGACTTAATTTCTTGTAGAGGGTAACTAGGGCCTAGCATTTCAAATATGTTATTTTGGTCTCATGCCATAATAAATGTCCTGTGAGTGTGACTGCCCCACCTACCACATCTTGTATAGTCCCTTGAAAAACTCAACATGACTTATTGGATATTTGTCTACCAAGGGAAAGAATATCTTTTACTTTTCTAAATTATATGTATTAACGCTTGCATTGTGCCTTATGAAATTTAAGAATAGTGTCGACTGGAATTATGAAGGGGTTGCTAATTACAATATTAATGTCATCATGTTCACAGGAAATTTTTAGCCTCTAAAGTCAATAATAGTAAATCTCAGAAACCAGAAAATGCCCAGATTTAATTATGGTCTGTCTCACAGTGTTGCCTCACTTAGCTTTTGAGTCCTTCTCAACACAGCTAAGTTATTATGATTATTTGATTATTATGTGGGAAAATTTGATAAAGCCCCATTATTGAGACCAGATTGCTATCATATACTAGAGAAAAACATGATTCTTTCATGTTTCTTGTGTGTCTGTAACATGTTGAATAGACAGTTGGCTTGGTACTGATGAACAATATGGTATAAATGTGCACAGCATTTATACGGATGATGAAGAGGCTCCCTTATTCTTTCCTTTGTAATGTCTGAGGATATGAAGTAACAGTGGGGCTATTCAGAGACACAAAAGTCATCATTGTTGAATGGTCTTGTCACAAAATCTAAGTCCTTTCTGTTGCTTTTGACATTTTTTCTGATTTTGATTATGCGTGTAAATATTAATTCATTTATTCATTAAATAAGTGCTTCTTGATTTTTTCACACTCTGCCAAGAAAGAAAGAAAAAAGTAAAATAATAAATTCACTTTTCTCAGGATGTATTTTAGTTAAGGCTTTTGATAGAGATATTGAAAACTTTCAAAAATTGAACGATTGGGAGAAGAACTGTTTAGGAATGCCAGGAAGGAAAATAACTTTTGGGATCCAGGCAGCAGGAAATTCATGCAGCAAATTCCTGCTGCGGAAGTGATCAGTTTCCTGTCTTGTCCATTTCCAGTGACTGGTTCTGTGCAGTTAAAATTCTGAGATCTTCTGATTGGCCAAGGAGAGTAGGACAACTTCACAAACAGGCTCCCTGCTGAAGCCTGAGGAGCTCTGATAGTCTGCAACCAAACGAGAAGGAAAAAAGAAAAGATACTTTACATGCAAGAAGAGAAGCTTTGTAGACAGTAAGCAGAGTGGGACCTCATCCACCGTATAATTAAGACCTGTTTTTAGAGTTCTGGACAGGGTGCCTTCGAGCTCACAGGTGGAGAGCTGGGAGGGGAGGAAGAAACCCACATGTTGGAAGGAGCAGAAAATGGAGCTGGAAAAGTTGGCAGGTCCTTGATCATAAAGGTTTTAAATGACATGCGTGTGATTCTGTCCTTGATTCTGTGACTAAGTAGAGTGAAGTACACTAACATTTAAAAAGTGTTTTGAAAAATTACTCTTCTGATGCCACCCTGGGCACATGAGAAAGCAAGGCAAGGAGTGATACTGTCATTTAGGAGAAATGGCAAGGACTGCTACAGCATTGAAGGAATATGTAAAAGACAGATTCCACATATAGAGAATATGCAGAGGGGTTGGAGGCTGATTGACCAGGAAGGAGAGTTAAAATTTGGAAGCTCTCATGTTTCTTATTTGAGTCAACTGTGTGGTCACTAAGCAAGAAACACAGAATGAGGTGTTCCACTCTTGACACATTGGTTTAACATTTGCTCTTGGACTGCCAGGTGGTATGAACCCAGGAGACCATGGTGTATGGGGATATGAAGGCCAACCAAAAGGTCAGGACTGGAGATTTAACAGTATATAGTATATGTATATATTATTATTATTACAAAATATTGTAATTAAAGCTCATAGTGCATAGCATAGTATATGTATATTCATATATATACATGTAGATATGTATAATGACTATACATATATAGTAATTAAAGCTCTTGAGCCAGGCAAGGTTGCCCAGGAGGAATGCAGGAAGGAGTAAAAGGGTCAGAACAGGAATGTTTGTGAGTCACAGTAGAAAAGAAGCAGTCTGAGGAAGAAGGGAACTCATCTGACCCCTGCTGACCCTCAGACTATAAATAGGTTTGATAACTATGTGGATTCAAATAAACCCTTTTATCTTAAAAAAAAAAAAAAAAAGCCCAGCATAGGACATGCTGATACCATGTGGAGCTCTTGAATTTCTATGACTTAAAGAGAATATTTGATCATAGATGAGCAGTAGAAATTAGACATCACTTGGGGTTTAGTTAAGAATTAGGTGGGTAGACTTCTGTTCAGAGTATGAAAATTAGAAACATTTTGAGATGTGCATCCCCAACCAGGGTATTCACACAAATCTGTTCAGATTTATTTTATGAGGTGTACTGCATAGAACTCAAGTGTCACATTTGTTGTGCTTCTGCCGTATGAATAAACACAGGCATATTTGTTCCTTTGTGCTGTTGTTCATCCTTTAAATAATTTAAGTCAAAACAAGTTTAGGAGGTTTCAAAGCAATGAAAAAGAACCTGTAATTTCATTAAGGTCAAGGAAAGCAAAAAATTCTTTTTCTGAAGTATTATAGAATTTCTTTGCCATTTAAGGTACACACGTTGCACTTACCACATGCTATGCACTTCTTACAGATCATAAAAAAATTTCTGACATGGAGCCAACTTGCGTGGACCATACTGACATGTAACTATCTCAAAAAAGAATGACGTGATATTAGAGAAATATCACCCTTGTAATCACCCATGTTCTTTTTTATTTTTAAAATTTATTTTATTTTTATTGGGAAGTGAGATATACAAAGAGAAGGAGAGTCAGAGAGGAAGAGCTTCCATCCATTGATTCACTCCCCAAGTGACTGCAATGGTTGGAGTTGTGCCAATCTGAAGCCAGGAGCCCAAGCCTCCTCAGGATCTCCCACATGAATGCAGTGTCCCAAATCTTTGGGCTGTCCTAGACTGCTTTCCCAGGCCACAAGCAAAGAGCTGAATGGGAAGCGGGGCTGCTGGGATTAGAACTGGCACCAATATGGGATCCCAGCACATGCAAGACAAGGACTTTAGCTGCTAGGCTACCACACTGGGTCCTAATCACCCATATTCTTATTGCTGTCTTCCATGATCTGAAAACACTAGGTACAAAGCATATGTTCATAAAGGCTGGGACAGTTTTAATAAATTCGTTTACAACAGTGTTGGTTCCTACTATGTACAGTTTTTTAGGTATTGAAAGTACCATGTTGAATTATATTATCATGGCCTCTGTTCTGTTTGTAGTCTATAGGGAAAGACAAATGTGCAGTGTGAAAAACGAATGATGGGAAGTCTGACATTTGAAGTCCAAGATATAATAACCTGTAGCAACGAGAAATTAACATAGGAGCCAACGAAGGTAGCCAGCCTAGTGGAAGGGCTGTTGAAGATGACACTTGAGGATAAATGGCAGAGGATTCCAGAACTGTACACCAGTCTGTGAATGTCCAGATGATAAGAGCACAGCACTTGAGTACATTCATGGAAAGAGATGAAGTTCATGGTGTAGCAAGTATGCAAAAGGGGAGAGTTCTCCAGATTGTTTTTTGTTTGTTTGTTTTGTTTTTTAAGACTACCTTTTTCTCATTTACAATGCCAAGTTTCTCAACTGACTGCTTTGACAAGACTTTGATTCTTCACATAGAAAAATACTGACTCCTTTCAATGGAGTTTTCTGTATGAGCCAGTTGGCGTGTAGCCTTGGCCACAGATGTCCTGAGATTAGTCTTATTAGGGCTACTTGGACTTGTCCAAGTTTCTGCTCTTACTCTTTTGTGGAAATTTCTTATCTAAGAAGCTTCAAAAAGTACAAGGTGTGAAACTACACTGCCATAAGTTTGTATGGAAAAAGGTAGTCCACAAATTATCTTCTGAGCATATTAAGAGACTTAAAGGCAAGCGTAACCTCAAACTCAGTATACATTTCAATGTAATGTAGTGACCTTAAAGAAATTGTTTCTCATCACTCAGTGGTAATGATTTTTGTAGCTGCTATGACTGTATACACCCACGATGTAATTTCAGATTCTAGATTATTTTAGTAAGATAATTAGCTCTCAGGGACAAAATTCAGGGACATGTTTATCCAGTACAAATTCAGAATTCAATGTATGTCTCAAGTAGCCTTCTTAAAACTATTTTGCTCTCCATGTCAATGGACTTCTTCTAAGTTTGATGGTGTTGAAGGAGGAGTAAGATGTTTCCAAGAGTCCTGTGGAATTTTCCCTGGAGAAATCTGATCCACATGAGTGCTCATCTCATAGCCTTCATTAGCTCAGAAGTTGTGTGTGAAGTCATGTGGGAATTCATGCTGAAAGTGGTAAAAAGCTGATAGATTCTTCAGAAGTCTTCTAAATGAGTGACTGATTCTTTCCTCTCTTTGATGTTGATGGCTTCTGATAGCAACATATTGATATATCTCTTCCTAAAAAGAAACCAATTTTGAAAAACTAATTGATCAATACAAGTATTTCAAGATTTTGGGAGTATTTGGGGAGCCGAATGAGTTTTTTTTACTCTCAACCTGTTGTCATTAACCAAGGGAATTTTTGACAACCTATGTAACAAAAACAGAAAAATTTCTTCGGTAAAATGGAATTTTATTTCCTCTGTATATCATATTCAGCTTGACCTGTCATCTTTCTGTCCCAGTGAGTGGTGAGAAAGCTGTCTAAGGAGATTTATTTTTTGTCATTTTCAGGAAATGTGCTGCCTTGGGGTGAGCATGTGATTTTCTCTGCGGGAGAAAGGCTATAACAGTGAAACTCAACAACACTAAAACTGTAGCAATGAAAACACAAAAATAAACCATCTCTAAGTATTGTGTCATGAAAGCCAAGGTCACAAACTCTATTGTTACATATAGTTAAAGAATTTAGTTGATTCTTTCAAGTGAAAATTTTATTTCAGTAATTTTATCCTTACCCTAAATAGGGATGAATCTGTTATATCATATTCCAGGAAAATGTAGCAACCTCAAAAACGGAGACACTGATCTACATGCTTTTACTAAGATGTGTTTTAACTCCATCTTCCATGTCACAGAGGTTCAGAGCTTGCCTGCTGTGGGTGCTTGGAATACAACTATTGTTGGGAGTTGAGTTTGTGTAGGCCAAGGGAGGACCAAGGATTGCTGTGCGGAGTGGCTAATGAAGCTGTGACTGCAGAGGGCAGCCCAGAGTCTTGAAGAGGGGGAAAGAGCTGCAGGCAGATGCAGCTCTTGTGACTGGAAGTACAAACACAGTCTAGAAGCCCAGAAGGCCTGGCTGTGAGAGGTAGCCAAAAGCACTGTTTTGTGTGCTGCTTCTGTTACCTCAGACCTATCTTGCCTCTTCTCTTACTGATACAGACATGATTTTTCTACAAGACCATATGTCATCCACTGGCTTGAAATCCTGCTTACTTTCAGATTAAGAAGACCAAGACTGCTTTTGAGCTCCATAGTTTTCTTATCTTTTTTCTAGGTTTGTTTCTGTAGTTTCTGATGTGTGCTCCTCACTGGGACCCTCAGACCCTGCTCAGCTTCCTCAAGAGTCCCCGAAATGTTTCACATTCTCTGTTCCCCTTAATGCTGGAATATCAGTTATCCCTGAACATCATCTCCCCAACTCCTGCCTGACCCTATGCATTAATGTATTCTCACACTTTTCTTCTATTAATTGAAAGCCCCAAAGGTAACTTACTTATTTAAGAAAAGCTGTTTATTAGGATCACAGTTGGAGGATTCAAATGTGTAGATCTACATTTGAGTTAAGGGTCCTATCTCTTGGTTGTGTTACTTTGGCGATGGGATGTGATAGGGTAAGGCCAAGTGATCACCTCCTGATCCACGAGACTGGAGCAGGGCCAGGCTAGCTCTGTTTATAACAGTTCTCTCAGAATAGCCATGACACAAGGACCTCTAATTGGACTACATCTCTCTCTCTCTCTCTCTCTCTCTCTCTCTCTCTCTCTTTTGTTTCAATAAGTTACGGAGAGAGAGGGAGAGGAGGATGGAGAGATAAAGAGAGAGCTTCGAACCACTGGTTCACTACACAGATCACATGTCAGCAATGACCAACACTGGGCCAGACAAAAGCCAGGAGCCAAGACTTCTTTTGTATCTCTCATATGGCTGTAGGAGCTCAAGCACTTGGGCCATCTTCCAGTGCTTTCCTGTATCAGAAGTGGAGCAGCCAGGAAACAAAACAGCTCCCACCATGGCAGACAGTGTCTTTACCCACCATATCACGACACTCTCCCAAGGTCGTACCTCTTAAAGATTCTATAACATCTCCTAGTATTAGCATTCTGAGGCCCAAACCTGTAATTATATGGTCTCTATGGGGGTACGTGATGCCTTCCCAAACCATAGCTTGTTTTAAAAAATCATCTCTTCCTGACAGTACCTTACCTCCAACTTCCTGATAATGTTCACCACATTTTACTCTAATTCTTTATTATTTTTCTGTTTCCAATACATTGTAAAGTTCTTGAAGCCAAAGACCAGTGCCACAGTGGTTTCACTGTGTAACACTGAAATTATCTTTTTTAAAGATTTATTTATCTTTATTACAAAGTCAGATATACAGAGAGGAGGAGAGACAGAGAGGAATATATTCCGTCCGATGATTCACTCCCCAAGTGACTGCAACAGCTGGTGCTATGCCGATGCGAAGCCAGGATCCAGGAACCAGGAACTTCCTCCAGGTCTTCCACATGGGTGCAGGGTTCCAAGGCTTTAGACTGTCCTCGACTGCTTTCCCAGGCCACAAGCAGGGAGCTGGATGGGAAGTGGAGCTGCCTGGATTAGAACTGGCGCCCATATGGGATCCCAATGTGTTCAAGGTGAGGACTTTAGGCACTAGGCCATGCTGCCGGGCCCATAACACTGAAATCATCAATTAAGCATTGAATAACTGGATAGTCAGCCTAAAGAGGCTAACTATCTTACCATTTTTTTAAAAGATAGAATACTTACCATTATTTTTTTAAAGATAGAAATTTGATGTAGTAAATTTTTAACTTTGTGGTACATTATAATTAACATTAACAATGTACAAATAAAGAATGAGAGATAGATGATACTGTAAGAGTTTATTCACTTATGAATACCTGTGTACTGTGCTACTGGAAGTGACAACCACTATGCTTGAAAAGTAATTTAGACACAACCCTTGTCCTAAAAATGTGCCAACCTAGTGTTCATGGATGCATAAATGAATACAATGCTTTTAGATAAGTATTGCGATCAGTGTGAACTGATTATTTAGTGTGGTGTATGTGTGTGTGTGTGTTTAACAGGGAATTTTACTGAGGTAAAATTTACCTACCATAAAATCCACCCATTTTCACAGTGTATGTCAATGATTTTTACTTTGTTTACTGCAGTCTTTACCATATCCTAATCCTGGTGTAGTCTTGTTACCCAAAAAGACAGCTTATGCCCATTTGCAAATCTCTCTACTCCCACCCCCAACTCCAGGCAGCTAGCTGTTAATATGCTATCTTTAGCATGTTGCCTTTTCTGGATGTTTCCATAATTGAAATCATACTGTATGTGATCTTTTGTGTTTAGGTTCTTTCCTTGGCTTAGGTTTTTGAGATTACCCATGTTGTAGCATGTATCAGAATTTTGTTCTTTCTATTACCAAATAAATTCCATTACAGTCTACATTTTGTTTATCCATTAGTCAGTTGAAGGCATTGCAATTATTTCCCCTTTTTTGGCTATGATGAACTTTGGAACTTTGAAAAAACTGTTCTGATTTTTGAGACTGGCTTATGTTTTGCCTTACTACCCATAAAATTTTCCTACTTTATATTTGGTAACTCGACTGGGACCCAACTTTTTTTATGGTGCTAAAATAAAACTATTATTTCTCCTGAAATTACTTATTCTGTCAAAAAGTCTACATTAAAGCTTGATCTAGACATGAAAACCAATCCATTTAAAAAAAAAAATTGAAGCAATAGCGCCATGACAGGATGCTGTAGAAAAGGGTGTTTCTTTGTCTAAAGCTAACCAACCACAGTTGTGCATCCATTGATCTTTGAAAACTAGGAAGAATTTCATTTCAAGTCATTTGTTCCCATGAGTCATCTGGTTTGTGAGATTACATGTGAGAGGAACATCTTGATTCCTTTGAATGTGGACTTGTTGATTCTGGCCCAATAAGAGCAATCATATGATTCAATAATTACCATTTCCTCTTCTCCCCAGAAGCAAATTGCTGTCATTACCAACTGTCATCGGCTAAGTGAACTATCATCCACGTGTCTGCTGACCAGTTGAGGAGCCCTCCTTTAAGGAAATAGAGCCAAAAAATAAACATTCTCATTTCTCAAGCAGTCTTTCTGCCTTTTATGACAATTCCCTGCTCATGCCTGCATCTCTTATAGGACTTGGCATGTTCTGCAATTCTTCATTTATTACTCCCACTAGACTAGAGTCTTTTTGAGAATGGTAATTAAGACCCACTTGACTAGGACCATCATTTCTGGATGTGTCTAGTTATGGTTCGATGTGATCATTAACAATGATCACATCAAAGAGATAATAAAACCAGCACCCATTTTCTGGTTCACTGCCCAAATGTCCAAATGTCTGGGAGTGGGCTTGGAGCTGGTCAGGAGTCTGATCCAGATCTCCCACATGGGTGACAACGACTGGACTCTAACATTGCTCTCCAACACGTGTATCAGCAAGAAGCTGCTGATGTGCGCAGGGGCCACAGCTGGGAACCAAACTGAGATGCTTTTGTAAGGTTTACTTATTTATTTTAAAAGAAATGTATAGCTTCTTTGATGACACTGTGAAATAGAATGGGCTTGTAGTGTTTTTACAGTAAAATGTTATTGATCTTACCCAAATCTGCAATTAGGTGGATCATGGTATCATAACCACTAAGCAAAATGTCATCTCAAAGCAGTGATTTCAATGTGTCTTCTTACAGATCTTTTTATTTTTGTTTGAAAGGAAGACTTACAGAGAAAAGGTGAGGCAGAGAGAGAGAAAGATCTTGCATCCACCTTTCGCTCCCCCAAAGGCTGTAGTAGCCATAGCCGGAGCTGAGCTGATCTGAAGGTCACAGCTAGGAGCTTCCTGCAGGGTCTCCCACAGGGTGCAGGTGCTCAAGAATGTGAGCCATCCACTGCTTTCCCAGGCCACAGCAAGGAGCAAGATCAGAAGTATAGCAGCTGGGACTCAAACTTGTGCCTCTCGTGATTGTGGTGCCACAAGCAGAGAGTTAATGCCACACCACTGTCCCAGCTCATAAGGTGTCGTTTAACATAACAAATAGAAGCATAGTCTCATAAATTCACTCTCTTTAAGAATTTTTTTTATTATTTCCTGAGCCCAGCACCATAGCTTATTGGCTAAATCCTTGCCTTGCATTTTCTGGGATCCCGTCTGAGCACCAGTTCGTATCCTGGCTGCTCCACTTCCCACCCGGCTCCCTGCTTGTGCCTGGGAAAGCAGTAGACGATGACCCAAAGACTTGGGACCCTGCACGTATGCAGAGACCAAATAGAAGCTCCTGGCTCTTGAATTTGAATTGGCTCAGCTCCGGCCATTGCGGTCACTTGGGGAGTGAACCAGCAGACAGAGGATCTTTTTCTCTGAATCTCCTTCTCTCTGTATATCTGCCTTTCCGATTAAAAAAAAAAAACTTTGAAAAAAAATTATTTCTTTTGTTTGAGGAGTTCAGAATAGGCAAACTAATGAAATTATGGATTGCTTAGGCTGGGAGATGTAAAAAAGAGATGATAGCTAAAAGATATAGGGTTTTGGGGGGGCAGTGATCGAAGTGTTACAAGCTGGATTCTGATGATGACTGCACAACTCTAAAATACTAATTTACTTTAAATGAGTGAATTTTACAGTAAGGAAACTATACAGCAGTAGCACAGTTGTTTTCTTTTTTTCCTTTATTTATTTTCTTTGCATATCTTTTCATTTCATTTTTATTTTTCATGATACAGTTCCATAGGCTCAGGTCAGAGTACAGTGGTTGGCTTCCACTTTTGTAGAAGACTCAGCCTCCATCTTTCTGAAGAGAGTGACAACTGAATGTGTAGAAGGAGTCTGGAGGATGGCCAGATGTCTGCTTTGTTTCAAATACCCATGGCAGACCCGGAACATGCTGCATGGATAGAGCTGAGTGTCAAGTTGACTTGTTGCCTATTTTCATATTATGGGCTGGTTCTGCTCCCCCAGGCTAAGAGGCATTTAATCTCTTCTCCTTTTGAATTAAGTGTTTATATAACTTGGCATTTTAAGAAATAGGCTGTGCCCTCCCCAATGCCTGTCATTTCCTATAATACTCTGATTCCAGCTCTAGTAGCTAACATCACCAAGTCTCCTTATTCCTGCAGAGTAAAAATGAAGGCATTTAACTATGAGAGTGCATATTTTCATTTTGGACCAAGTTACTGGTTGCCTTAAATCCTTTCATGACAGCCAGAGCTGATGTTGCTGTAAGAATAAATTGTGCATACTTACCCTAATATCATTTTGCTGCACAAAAGGAAACTCCTTATGATTATTAATTGGGTTTAGATCCTGTAATCTCAGAAGTTGTTAGCTTGGTAATTATTTAAGTGAACTTAACCAATTGTTTTTATTCATGCATAAAGAGGTAGTCTATTTGCTATAATAACACTCAGTTTCTGCAGGTGCTGCAGGTTAATTATACATTGCAGCTCACGAATCGTATAATATCCTTGGAATTCTCCAGGTCAGTGATCCTCCTGGAGGACCTTCGTATTCTTGACTTGCACAGTTGATCACCAGGAATCTTCAGTGGCAGTTACACTATCATCATGCTATCATCCCCCAATTAATATTTACATATCAGTTCTTGTATTTGTGTCCCTACCCTTTTCCTTCTGTATTTTCATTGTTTCCATTTGGGATGACTGAAGACATCTCGGTTTTTATTCCAGTTACCCTTGAAGAGATAAACTCAGAAAAGGAGAGTAGGCTTTTATGTATAGCAGTTTCACAAAACTTAATTTTAAAAATTGAGAACGCATGATGGTTACAGATTTTTTAATGGGTACTGTGTAATGTTTTGATGCCTGTATATACTGTGTAATTTTCAAATCGGGGTAACTAAAACATCCATCACTTCACACATTTATCAGTACTTGGTAGTAAGAGTATCCAATGGCTCCTCTTCTATTTTGAAACAGGTTTTCTCACACTAGTCAAACACTGATTTAAGGAGTTTATTTTGTGTAATGCTTCTTAATTAAAGTCCTTTGGGTTGAATTTGAAGTCAGGTACATTTGTGAGAAAAAAAGAATTGGATTCATTTATTCTTTGGTATTTCCTGACACATTCTTCTTTGTATAACAAGCATTAATCATTTGAGAATTTTTGCAAAAATAGTAAGAGGATTTATTGTAGACTGCTAATATACCCTTATGGGCTAAACAACCAACAAGCTTTACTCATTGTAAGTAAGGAAACTATATGTCAATAGGAATAACAGCTGGATATTTTTCCTTAATGCCTTGGATCTAATAACATCTGTAACCACTAAAAAGAAAGGAGATGTTATAATTTTGTATGTCTTTGGCATTTTTAAAACTTTTTTCTGTTGTATTTTTCATTGTATGTTTACAAAAGTATCTGTGAATAGGTTAGAGGTGAGATGGAAAATATATGTTTTACTAAAGATCAGATAGTAGACATGGCTTCATTACAAAGCAGCTTGGTTGGTGGAAATCCTGCCCAGATTTCCCATGTCTCCTATCATTGAATATCTAAGATTACAGTTTGTTGTTACCTGTAAAAGTTAACATGTAAGTTCTTTTCCTCTAGAGGTCTATTATATTTCTTACACTATGCCTAATTGCAAGAATTGTATTTTGGGATACACAGGCATTTATAACTTCAGTTCAATTCTTGCACCCCTGAAAGAGCTCCCCATAAATGCATCACCCCAACTCACAATGCTCTTGCAAATTATAAAAAATATATAAAATAGCTTACTATTCTGTTCTTTAAATTCCACATTTTTAGTCCTGTTTTTTGCTTGGTACAAAGTATGTTAGCATCTGCTAGAGTTTAAAATATATTAATGTCTTTCCTGTTTCCTAATTGAGGGACCTTTGCTTTTAAAATGTGTAAACTAAAACAGCACCTGTCTTTAAAGTCTAATGATAATTACTGCTGCTAATAGGAGTTTCCCTTTGTTTTAAGACATATTTACTAGTGGAAAATTGTGTAAACTTGGTTTTGATAATGAAAAAAAGAATATTGTGATTATGATGATACAGTATCTTTAACATCTGACAGCTATGCTTTAGTCACTTGTGATTCGTGGCCTTATCTCATTTGATCAAAAGAAGAAAACTTGAATGCCCTTTGCATTTCCTCCTCTTGTGTGTGGCTGGCTGGTTGCAGCCAGACCTGGTGGAGGATGTGCGTATATCCCGGTAAGGTGGTGAGCTCTGGGCAGTGGGCTTCCCACAGCATTTTCCTGACCCTTGATTTGTTTCTGTTCTCTGCCCAGAGGCAAGATCATGCCTTTGGTGCCTTGATGTTTTTTCACAGAAGCACTGCTGCGACAGTTCCAGTGGCATCAAGAGTACACCTGCTGATGTGAAGCTTCGTCCTTCCTGTACCCATGTACAAGGTTCCCAGGCAGTCACGCAGGGAGCATAAATCCTACTGTCAACCTGCACATCCACCCCATAGCCAGGGAAAGGACAAGCTCTATGTTCTAAAAAAAGCAACAACTCCCTGTACGAAATGTCACTCACTTTGCCGTGGGTTGGTCCCAGGCACAGAAATATATAGACAGCTTATAATATTCCAAAAATATTCTCAGAATGAGTGAAAATGTTGCTAGTGTAACTTTGTATGTGGAAACTTGCTCTCCTGATAGTAGCAATGTTTGCTTTGGTCTAAATGTCCACAGAGAGGAAAAGAAAAGAGAAAGAAAGCACCATGGGAGGGAATGAGAGAGGAAGAATATCCCAGAATATGCTAATTCTGCTTACCTGCAAATCAGAAAATTACCCTAATTTCCACCAATGTAAGACTGTGGTTTACAGATCAACATTCTGTCTTTCCTTTCTTTAAATAACAGGAAAATGTCCATGTAAATTGACCACTGTCCCAAACCTAATAAAAATATTTATCCTGGGGATCAAATGATATATGTATATTGGGGAAGAAAATAGAAAATTAATATTAAATTTATGCGTTTTAATGTCATCTGTTGTCCTCATGAGAGGAAGAGCAATAATTAATGATATCATAACTAAATTATGAACTATTAAGGGATATGGAATTACTTTAGCCTAGTTTAATTTTTGTTTGTTTGTTCTGCAAAGGTCATTTCTTAAAATATCCTCTTGCAGGCATGCAAAGTCCTTCACTTTGCATAAGGTGGCAGGAAGAAGACTGGTTTTTAGAGTCAAATGGGGAAGTTTGCATGTGTGATGAGCCACATCTGCTCACTCACAAATATATCTGTTTCCTTTTGTCTCTTCTACTGGAGCCCTCCTCTGTAGTCAGAAATACCAAAATTTTGATATAGTATGGATCCGTTCCACTTATGTATCCCTACATTTTAAAGAGATTCCTGCTTTAAGCGGTCATTTCAGAAAACTTGACATAAACCCATTGAAGAGGAGCAGGTTCTAAATAACAACTTCTTTTTAAAATCTGTAGAGTAAAACTTGATTAAAATGTTCTAAAATATGGAGGTGTCTATGTAGATGATGTAGATGTAGAGAATTTAAAAGACAGTGTTTTTACATCTTGCCAGATAAAATAAACTTAAAGTTAGACACTAATTCATTAATATGAGCCATTGGTAAATGTATTTTGAAAAACTGGTTCCCATATCACCAATCTGAGTCAAACAATAAATAATAGTAGTAGCTGTTTTTAATTACAAAAGCAGGCTTTCATAGAATCTCTGAGGTCATCTTTTGCTTATTAAAAGGTAGAAGCACACTTTTTTTTTTAACAGGCTATTTTATTTGTTCAACTTATTGAGATGCGTGTTGCAGGCTTTAGCATTGATTAATATTTTTACCTGAAAACAAAGATATGCACATTTTTGTTAAAATTAACTATAAGTCATTAACTATGTTTAGATGAGTAATTATGAATTTTATAAAGCTAAAATCTTGAATTTATTATCCTGTATTTCCTCTTCTGTAAAATGTGCTAATCAAGTATGTCTTTCAGTTGGGGGCTTTTAAGGAATAAATAATATAATTAGGGCTAATAAAATCAGTGCTGATATAAGGTAACCTTCATGCAAAATCCAAAACCAGTAGATATATAGGTAAACATGCATGTGCATTTATTCATCTAGAGGAACTGTATCAAGAAGTGAAGATATGTTGCAGTATGTATCTCTGCTCCTGAATCAAAGATAGACTTCCAATGAAACTTAAAAGTATCTTAACAATAGGATGTTGGACATTCTGCCATTGTCTATACCTGCAATGTCAGGATACACTTAAATAGCAGAATGATTGCCTTATGGTTGTTTTTTGAAGGACTATACCGTTGTAATAACATAGGGGAAATCAGTAGAAGGGAGAGGAATTAGAGAGGGGAGGAGGGAAGTAAAAATAAGAAATAACAGTGCTTGACATAAAATAAGTGTCCAGCATTCAAGTAGTAACTGTTAGTCAATTATCAGTTGCCCTCCTCCAATTTTTTTTTAAGATTTATTTATTTTTGTTGCAAAGTCAGATATACAGAAAGGAGGAGAAACAGAGAGGAAGATTTCTCCATCTGCTGACTCACTCCCCAGGCCGCCACAATGGCCAGAGCTAAGCCAGTCTGAAGCCAGGAGCCAAGGGCACCCTCCAGGTCTCACATGCAGGATCAGGGTTGCAAAGCTTTGGCCATCATTATTGAACGCCTTTCCAGGCCACAAGCAGGGTGCTGGATGGGAAGAGGGGCCTCAGGGATTAGAAATGGCACCCACATGGGATCCAGGCATGTGAAAGGTGAGGACAACAGCCACTATGCCACCGCACCAGACCCTCTCCTCCAATTTTGAGAAGGAAATTAGGAAATGAAAATTTCACATTTCATTGTAAGTTAGAGAGTGCTTAACATTGCAGGTTCTACTAGTGGCTTAACTCTATATCAAAAATAGTTTGCCTCAATAATTTCAGCAATAGAAAATTTGCTTCAAAAAGTAGGAAGCAAGTATTCAATTAAATGTAGAATTTACTTTAAAGTGATACATTTCTCCATGTTCACACAATATGGGATTAATATAATTGCTATGAAAATGACAATTTTAGAATGCTAATCAAATAATATAACAAAAAGCAAAAAATTTTGAAAGATTTATTTTTATTGGAAAGGTAGATTTACAAAAAGAAAATACAGAAAGATCTTCCATCTGCTGGTTCACTCCCAGGTAGCTGCAACAATCAGAGCTAAGCTGATCTGAAGCCAGGAGCCAGGTGCTTCAGGGTTTCCCTTGTGGACGCAGGGTCCCAAGGCTTTGGGCCATTCTCCACTGCTTTTTACAGACCAAAAGCAGAGATCTAGATGGGAAGTAGAGCAACTGGAACATGAACCATCAGGCATATGGGATCCCAGTGCGTCTAAGGTGAGGATTTCAGCCGCTGAGCAATGGTGCCAGGCCCAGAAACTTTTTTTTTTTACCTGGGAGCCTTCTTGCACTATACTGGACTTTTCCTTTAATTCATGCTAAATTTTAAGTTCACAGCAAGATGTCCGTTTAAGCAACCCAGACAGAATCATCAGCAAAGTAAACAAAATGTTTCCAAGCATTCTTTTCTACCTTATATAATCATAATTCCTTACTTTTGATTAACTTAACTTATCCATTGTGATTCTCAGAACTTAATTTTTACACATCAACATATTCACAACCCCTGAAGAGTCATTGATAATAATGTGTCATTGTTTTCAAGTCAACCAAATCATTCCAGTGGTTTCATCCTAATATACTTGACACTTTCAGTGTTTGTTTTGTGTTTTCAAGAATTCCTGCAAATTAAGTATTAGTTTTACAAGGTAACACATTAAGTTAGTGAGCAAGAGATCCTATAGATTGAAGAGAGTGATGGCCCTAGACCATGGTAGTCAGTGAACTGAGAACATGATATTGAAAGTGATTGAGATCTGGCATTTGCTGCAAGTCATCTGTTGGAGACTTGATGTAACCTCGTTGGGAGATGTGAAATGAACTGCTGATTTTAAGTTTCCCTCACTGCTTTCTTCTTCTATTCTTTCCTTTATACATTAAATAATTATTAAAGGATAAGTCCTTTACAAGAATCCAGGGTAAGTCAGACATGGAGCCTGTACTCAGCCGGTTTATAATCTAGCAGGAGGATCAAATAGAAATAATGGCATGAAAACTATACAAGGTGGTAGGATAATTCAGAGGAAAGAGATAATTCAGAGGGAATTCCTCACTTTGAGGAAATAAGGAAGACAGGAACTTCTTTTACAGAACCCGATGAAAGTGATAGACCTTTTTTTCAGAAAAATGTTTCCCATTGTGCATACATACATGTATTGTATATATACATTTGAGATTTTATGTAAAATAAGGCATTAAAATACTGATGATCTATATGTGGAAGTATGAATATGATATGTGGGTAGTAAATATGTATGTGATGTATTTATGTATGCAGTGCTGTGATGTGTGCATGTGAAATATTTGGGTATGTATATGTGGTTCTTATATGCATGTGTGGTGTGTATTAGGGGGTGCATATTGTATGTGAGTACAGTGTGATGTGTTTGGAGCGTGTGGGACATGTTTGTGGCATGTACTTGCCTGCAAGTGGGATAGGTGTGGTATGAGATGTATATATATGTGATACAAGTATGTAGTGTGTGTAAGTGTGTGGTATAGGATGTGTGTATATGTGATATGGATTAAAAATTCCTGACATAGAGAATCAGATTCTGATTTGAGCATTGAAGCTCTGGTAAGATTTGGATGGAAAGATACATTGGGAAGAACAACAAGCAAAGAAAAGTTTCTCAAGTAAATGCATCAGGTGGTAAAGACACACATAATTTGTTAAGTGGATGAGCTTTCAAAGCATTACTTCTCCATATGAAGAATAAAATGTATACTATTATGCATATGAGCATTCCACATACTTTCCAAAATATTAAGAGATAATTACCTGCTGATGATAATCTTATTTTTTCTTTGTAGTTGTTCAGGATTTTTTTTAGTATGTTCTCAGTTTTCTATGATGACTATTCTAACAAAACCCAAAGCATTAGGTTGACTTTCATGCTCACATTTGTTAGGTTGGAAATTAGATCACTTATCCAAGTCCTGTCAATGTTAGAAGTTGATCTGCTCAATGGGCATCCATACCTAAAACATATATTAAGTTTTGGAAATCCAATTTTATGTTGAGGGTAAAGGACTTCACTTAGCACTGTTCTCTTTTCCAACAAACTCAGTTTCCTCCTCACCCTCCAGCCAGTTATCTTCCAGGGAGCTTCCTACAGAGACCAAGACAGACTGTACTGTGGACATGCAGAGAAATGCTTCTTCATGACACCAGACAAATTACTGGCAGTATTCAATCTCCATCCTGTTCTGGGACTCTGAATTTAGAAAAATGCTCTGCATGTCATCTGGTTGAAGCTTTGTCTTACTGAGAAGTCTGGCTTTGCTTGCATTTTGTACATTCCTCCCAGACTAGAGTTTGGAAAATAGGACATGCCATCCAGTCCTTCATTGGTGGTCATTCTGAAACCTAATTCTTGGCACAGGGAAGACAAAGGAGGGCTGACCTTATTGGACCCTCATTGTCTCAGGCCACCACTCTTGAATTGAAGGAAATGAGATGAGGAAATTGAACCACTATTGTGCTGTTCATTTAATTCGAAAACCAGCTTCTGCCAGGAATGCACTAGAACAATCTTAAGTCTGAACTGTTAAATAAATTGTGTTCCTTCTGTGGAATTCATTTTTTGCTTGGTCAGCACAGTCCTGGCAGGTGCTGGTGAGGCAAGCTCAGGAAGTGACTGCACACCAAGTTTTGGAGAAGAATGTTGGGAAACGGGTCTCATGGCAGTCTGTTCTCCAGAGCCACACTGTCACCTTGGCCTTTTGTACACTAGATTTGGTCTGCCCTTTTACAGTTGAATTGGACCTGTGTCCTGGCTGACAGGAACATTATGAGATCACTTCCATCAGGGGAGATTATAGGAGTGTCATTCTTAAAGGCTCTTTCTTTTCCCAGTTGCACTATTTTGAACAGTGTTATAGGAAGGTGGGCTTGTCAGCATACACAGAATGTTATAACCAGAGTCTACTATTACCAGGTAATGGTGTCAGAGTCCAGCTTCTAAGACATTCTCAGATATGGAGACTATCTGGCAGTAACTTACTAGGGAGGTCTCTTGGGGCCAACCCTTCTGGGGGCATAAGAAGGAATACAGAAAGCTGAATTGGACAAAGGAAGAAGTTGGGCCCACCTGGCCCCACAATTTGCTCGGGGATGTGACTGATCATTTGCTGTCATCTACAGTTGGGGCAAGATTACCGGGTTTTATACCTCTGAACTTAGCAGCCATTGGTAGACTTTCCCTTGATCTTGAGAACTGGCTCTCTTTTGGAGAAGCCAATTGATGGCTTAGTGTCCACTATGAACAGTAATAAAAAAAGAAACAAAAACTGGGTGCAATAAGTGTAACATCATTTAACATTATTGAATACTCTGCAAAGAACACATGAAAATGTTATATGATCAGGGAGAAAAGGATGCCTTTCTCAGAGATTAGCACTCCCCACAGTGCACTGTCCTTTGTTCTATGCTTACAAATTTAAGATAGCATGTCAAATTTCCAAAACTAGAGCATAGACTGATGCCTGCATCTGAATTCTCATGCTATAGCTGCCAGAGGCCAATCATTCCCAAGTAAACTTTACAGCTGGAAAATTCATTCTTGGATAATATCAGTGACTGTGAAAAACAGACCTTTGCCACTAGAGTTAATTGAGAGAGTTCAGGTCCAAATTACTTTATCAGTCATTTAGTGAATGACATTTATTGAGCAAATAACCTTTTTATGTAAAGGTTATAGGGACCAACAAAAGTGGAGTGGAAGTGATGACGGCAAAAATTGGCTCATACTTTATCATAGACCATTTGGTATAAAGTTTTGTGATTTAATGAGTTGTGTTACTTTCCCTATTCTATAGATAAGGCAAGTATAGTTGAGAAAAATAAATTATTAAAATCAAACAGATAATAAATGTCATGATTACTCTGAAATCTTGCTAGGTTTCTACAGTGTGAAGTAGTGACCTGACACAACATTTACAATTCTAAGTATCAGAGAAAACTGGTACATGTGCATGAGACTGCACTGAGAATGTGTATATGTGTGTGTATGTTCATAAAATAGTAAAGTAGTCATGGACTTGGAGTAGAGAGGATAAGCATTGTATTCCTGAAAACACATTAACCTTCAGCTCAGTACCCAGAATATGGAAGCTTCAAGATTACTCAAGATTTCTCTCTCTTGAATTGCCTTTGCAAAGAGGAGAAATCTAGTGGTGACTCTTAGTCCATCTTATGTTACTATCACAGACTAAGTCTGTGTAATTTATAAAGAGCACAGATTTCTTACAGGGACTGGCAAGTCCAGTGTCCAGTTGCTAGCATCTGATGTGGCCTTTTTTTGCTGAGTTGTGACATGATAGGGTAAAACCTATGATGAGAGTGATGAGAAAGCAAGTGTGCTGGATTGGATTGCCCCTCTCTTCTTATAAATCCTGTGATGCATGCCATCATGAGGGTCCCACCCTCTTGGCCTTATCTAACCTTGATACCTTCTAAAGGCTTCACATCCAGATACTATCAACATTGAATCTGGGGATTAAGTTTTTCATCCTCAACATGAACTCTCTTGGGAAAAGGAATTCAAACCATAGAAGACTTCAAACATAAAGATCTGGGAGCAATGAGGCTGAAAAGGCTTACCTCTTTTCTGGAAAAAAAAAAAGATTGATTGATTGATTTAAAGGGGATGGTGCAGACAGCGAAGGAAACAATCAACAAAGTAAAAAAGCAACCCACAGAATGGGAGATCTTTGCGCACTACATATGTGACAGAGGGCTAATTTCCAGAATATACAAAGAGCTACAAAACAACCAAAATGCCCAAACAAACAAGCCACTCAAGAAATGGGCATGGGAAATGGGCAGACATTTCACAAAAGAACAATCCCAAATGGCAAATAAACATATGAAAAAATGCTCAAATTCCCTGGCAATAAGGGAAATCCAAATTAAAGCATCAATGAGGTACCACCTAACACCAGTAAGACTGGCCCACATGAATAAAAACACCAGCAACACTTGTTGGTGAGGTTGCGGGGAAAAGGGAACCCTACTCCACTGCTGGGGGGCTGCAGGTTGGTACAGCCTCTATGGAAATCAGTATGGAAAACACTCAAACAACTCAAATCAACATACCGTATGATCCAACAATAGCACTCCTAGGAATATATCCAGAACACTTGTTTTATGAGAAACCAACATGCACTCCTATGTTCATAGCAGCACAATCAGTAATTGCAAAAACATGGAAGCAGCCAAAATGCCCATCAACAGAGGAATGGATAAGAAAGCTATGGTTCATCTACTCCATGGAATACTACTCAGCTATTAAAAAAAAACAAAATGCAGTTCTTTGTGGCCAAATGGGCCAAACTGGAAACCATAATGCTAAGGGAAATGAGCCAATCCCAAAAGGTTAGATACCACATGTTTGCCTTAATTTAAGATGATAAGATGTTATGTAAAACATGTTATTTTATGTATGTTATACATTGTGTATAAACTAAAATTGAAATGTCACTGAGGTGACCACAGAATGTGGTTAAGAAATCGCATTTGTTTTTATCATATTGGTTACTCAATACTATATCAATTAATTCCACAACGAAGTTAATTGTTGCTGATGATATGTTGGAGCTTTTAATTGATCGGGATGATACTCTGCTGGTTCTGCCCTTGGACCAGACAGGGTCTCCCCAAGAAGCCGAGGAACTTGACTGGACTATAAGATGCTGGACTCTATGTTTAGTTTATGCTTGCAATGAGGGAATCTCAACTGAACTTGAACTATGGTTATGCAACAAGGTGGCGTAATCCACCATGGGGGGAGGGTGTGGAGAGGGGTGGGGATAATCCCAGTACCTATGAAACTGTATCACGTAATACAATGTAATCAATGAATGAAAAAGAAAGAGGGGGATGGTACAGAGAAAGAGAGAAGCAGAGAGAGAGAGAGACTGATCTACCACCTTGATTCACTCCCCAGATTACAACAGCTGGGGCAAAGCCTGGCTAGAGCCAGGAGTCTGGAACACCATCTGAGTCTCCCACATGGGTGAAGGGACCCAAGTGCTTGGACCATCTTCCACTTTCTCAGCACATTAGCAGGGTGATGGATCAGAAGTGGAACAGCCAGGACTCAAACCTGAGTTTATGCAGGTGACGGTTTACTCCATCGAGCCACAGTGCCAACCACAGGGGCTTAAATCTTAATTAGCTCCAAAAGGTCCTTTCTTTCCACATAGTGAGTCCTTCTGACACTTTTTCTAAGTTCTTTAGCTAATCATTTGTGGAAACTAAAGCTCAAGTTATTTAACAGTAGAGTGATTTAGCTGAAAATCCCTGGAGCCTGTTTCTTCAGGTAGCCCTTTCTGTTTGACACAACCTCTATGCAGTGTGCTCTGACTGCACTTGCTTCCCTTGTCCCTGGACTTTCTATGTAGGAACTATCTCTTTTCCACCAACTCTGCTAAAAAATCCCCACACCTGGTCTAAACCAATTGTTCTGGTAGAATCTAAAGACAGTGAAATATGATGCTAGAAGGGATTTAATCTGTGTGTCTCCAGTTAAAAAAAATAAAAGATCAAAAACCTCTGAGACACTCCATCTGTGAAAAAGTAAATCTGACCTGTATGTTGTTCTGTCTATCCAGATGGATGTAATAGGCATGCTCCTCCTATCAGTGGTTACGTTAGGTGTCGTGGGAGGCTGAATATTATACAATCCGAATCCAGTAACATGGGGGTTGAGTTAGGAGGAGGACAAGCCAAAAGACGTGAGCATCCAGAATGCTCTAATCTCTTTGGACAGTGTAAAGCCCAGAGAAATGCGAATGGAGGTGAAGGATCTCATGAGGCATCAGATTGCTTGTCTGGCTTACAGATGGAGTGTAGGCATGAGATAGTACCTTTAATGGTAGAACTTGGAGTGCAAAGGAGAAGTTTCTTTTTCAAAGACCTGCAGTGCTTGTCAGGTATTTCAGACCAACACAGAAGGACAAGACGGATTCAGTTTCTGACTGGGATGTGCCCCAGCAGCTTCAATAGAGGCCCATGGAGGAGAATCTAGCCAGAGCTGGGCTCGCTAGTTGTGAGGGGCCAGTAGTAGGCCTCACTAGAGAGGGAAGGATGTTGGGTACCAGGGGAGGACCCCCCCAGGGCCATGGGACAATGGAAAGGAAGGTTACTAGACTGACCTGAGGGAAACTGAGGCAGAACTGGGCTGGAAGGGGTTTGGGGTGGTGAAGACCATGGGACTAGTAGGTGCACATTGAGTGTCTTGTGAACAGAAAGGAAATGGATGAGACTGAGAACTTATGTTCAGATAAAAGGTATACATGATGGTGTTTGTGCTTCCATAGTGTCCCTAAGGGCAGTCACCAGACTTCTCACAGGCACCAGGCTGAGCAGAGCACTGAAGCATAACTCCATTCAGCGCAAAGGCAGAATGTGATAGAAATGTGTTACAGCGAGCCTAAAGCTCTTCTGAAAACTCCAGTCCTACTCTCCTCTTACCAGCTCTGATAGCTAAATATTAATACTTGGTAATGGAGTTCTTTGTCTGTAAGACTTATTATTTTTCTTTGAAAGGCAAAGTTATAGAGAGAAGAAGAGACAGAGACACAGAGAGACAGCACGCAATTTCCATCTGCTGTGTTACTTCCCAAGTATCCACAATGGCTGAAGTTGAGCCAAATTGAAGCCAGGATTCAGCAAATTCTTCTACATCTCCCATGTGAATACACGGGCACAAGGATTTGAGCCATCTTCAGCTGCTTTCCAAGTTCATAAGCAGGGAGCTGGAAAAGAGTAGAGCAGTCAAGATAAGAACTGGTGCCCACATGGGATGGCGGTTTTGCAAATGAAGGCTAGCCTGCTACACCTTGGTGCCAGCCGTGATGATGAATTTTTTGATGAAAACTCATCATAGGTTTTGGCACAATGTGATGGCTTCAAATCTGCAAAACAACTATTACAGTTTTTTGTTTTGTTTTTAAAGTAAAAAGCAAATAAGTGTAGTCCTTCGTGACCCGTATTGAGTAAATACCTTTCCTTTAAGGTGACTGAATTTTGGCATTGGATTTACTGTTTAATTTCTCTGGAGAGATGAATTACTAGTAGAGTCATGAACCCTGGTTTTTGTTTGCACATACAAGCACAGGGATTAACACCTTTCTTAAACCATCCCTTAAATTATGTTGTTTCCATCTGTACTCATTGCTGTGCCGAATAGTCCATTCATTTGACAAACATGACTTGTCTTTTACTTGCCCCATACATAATAGAAAGTGTGCTTGAAATTTTTGTATAAGGCATCTGTTGAAAAAATATGATGTGCACAATTGCTGTGGATGTCTTAAAATAGAAACTGGACCTCAAAGACTCACAATCACACACTCCTTAAAAATTCTTTTACTTATGCACTTTAAAAAATATTTATTTTTATTTGAAAGGACTATTTTTTTTAATTATTTATTATTTAACTTCAGTAATTACATTGTATTATGTGACACAGTTACATAGATACTTGGGTTCTCCCCACCCCTCCCCAAACCCTCCCCCCATGGTGGATTCCTCCACCTTGTTGCATAACCACAGCT